>NW_006160028.1:5371581-5383039 GCF_000334495.1 Tupaia belangeri chinensis | reverse complement strand
TATATATATATATACACACACACAGCAATAATGATAAATCGCCATTTTAAGGTACTGCTTAAAAGACAGTATTTTATTTAATGCTTGCAACATCCTGTAAATTAAATATTACTGACCCAATTATTAGATAAGAAATCCAGAGCTCAGAGAAGCTAATTAACCGGCTCAAAGCCATAGCATGTAAATTGTAGCACAGAATTTATACCCAGTGCTGCCTTACTCCAAAGCCTATGCTCATAAAGAACCCCAGTTTTGCTCGTGTTCTTTCTACGTTCAAGACATTTAGGTGGATAGGGTGTTTACACAGCCTGCAGCCCCAGTGTTAGCACTCCTGTAGATGCCAGCAGTGGAAAGCTTTGCCTTTGTAAAGTGACTCATTGAATTTGCTATATGACAGGAAGGCTGGTTGTTAAAGGGGAGTGTGATGAAATGTCTCACTCACCATTCACGTGGACAGGTTCTGAGGATTGCATGGAGATTCTTTGCAGTGTGATGCAACAAGAAAAAAAAAAAAAAGCCTTGCAAAATAACTTGTTTATGCCAGCTGAAATGGACTGAATCAATGTTTAACCATTCCTTATTAAAAACAATTTAAAAATGAATGTTATTTTCTTAACACAAGAAAGAATAATGGATTACAACCAATATCCAAAGTTATAATACAGAGTAAAACACTAAATGCCTCTGCATGAAAATTGGTCAAACCAAGGATAACTTCTTCCACCATCCTTATTAACAGCATTCTAGAAGTTCTGTTGCTTCATTCTCTTATCTTTGAGCTTCCTCTTGTTTTGTTTTGTTCACATTCTTATCACAGTCTTTCATAAAATAGGCACTCAGGAGAAGATTTTGTTGTTTAGTTTTTGCTTTGTTTTCCAGGTTGAGTACTTGGTTCCTTTTGTTTTTCTGTAGTATACCTGGTTGAGTGTAGCTTGCTATTGAATATGGGCAGGTCTTTCCGGACTGTCATTTGCTCTGATATAGTAAGGAAGAATTCTCCATGACTCCTATCTCTCAAAAAGCACAGACCTCTTGTTAAGGAAGGACTTCCTCTGCCGCCTTGCAAGAGAGAGATATGTTAAATTCTTCGGATATGGACTTTAGTTGGCAAGCACAGGCCACACTGGCCTTAGAAGAGGCTGCAGAAGCATTGTAATTCAATACTTAGAGAACACCTCTCTCTCCTTATTTCTCTCCAAGTTACACACACACACATACACACACACAAAGAGAGAGAGAAAGAGAGAGAGAGAAGGAGAAAGCAAGGGGGCTTGGAGCTTGGGGAATGGTCATGCCATAATCTCTTCTCCTGCATTTATCCCTCCTTTCAGGATTTTAGGCATGCATGCACATATGTCCAGTGTGTTTTTCAAACTGCCAAGTTCTAGACTCAAGCAGTGCAGCTGGCCATGTGGGATTCAGTCACAGGATGCCACTAGATGTCCCTGGATGACCTATCCAAATTTTGTATCTTTTTAGGAAATATTTGCCAAGGTCAGCAAGTGGTATGGTGGTTCAGGCACTGCACTCCTACATGGCCACCTGCTGTTAGAGACTGGGCCTGCCTGCTTTTCTCACTTTTCCTCTTCCTCTCTCTTCTTTCTCTGGCGAGTACACATTTCAGCAAATTAAGCTTAATAATAACTTAAATAAATAATTATTTTTTAAAAAAGCAATCTTGGCTCATCCCAATGCTGCAAAAATTTCTATTTTTAAGTAGCTTTACTGAGGAAAAATTTACGTACTATACAATTCATCCATTAACAGTGCAATTGAGGCCAGCAAGTGGCGTGGTGAAGGTGCTGGGTTCCCGCTTGGTCGACCATATTTGGGTCCTGGACCTAGGGGCTTGAAAGTCATGAAGGGTGTGTGTGCATGTCCCTAATCCAGAGAGGAGAATGGAAGGGAAGGGATTGACATTCCCCACCTCCCCGTGACTGATTTCTCACTTTCTCTCTTTCTGTCATTCTCTGAGTGCACATTCCCTGCGTCAAAAACCTAAAAACAAACAAAAAAAGTACGATGCAATGATTTTTATGTGTATATACATGTGTATATACATGTATAAGTATGTGTATATACATGTGTATATACATGTATAAGTATGTGTATATACATGTATACACACACACACACACACTCATATATATATATATATTTACCAGTCAAACATTTATTTGGCAAGTAGGAAATGCAAATTTGGAAGATGGTCCTATTTGAGTATTCATTCAGAGTAGCACTCATTTACCTGACAGTTCTTTGACTTTATGGGAAAGCATCAGATAACATTAATGATCGAATGTTTTTCTTTCTCTTCCTTTTGATAGATTCATTCTAAAGCAGATCATCCAATAAGCACTTCAGTCTTCAGAGTCATGATAGTCACATTAGACAACATCCTACTCATTTAAGAAAAAAAATTATTAATAGGGAAATTAGGGGGAAAGGCTCTTACACACTGTCTTTTTAATTTATTTTTACTTTTAATTAATTAATTAATCTTACATAGTTTCACTGAACATCACCACAGCATATATATATATATATTTATTTATTTATTTATTTATTTTTCCCCCTATTTCTCTATTTCTCACCTTCTGCCATTTCTCATCCTCCTCCCACCCTGTCTCTGGTATCTGCAGTTGCTTTCTATTTCTTTATTCTTTCCCACATTGTGTTCATTCACAAAATATCTTAATTAATCTAAATACTTTCAATAGTAAGTTCAGTCAACAAAAGTTGACTTTAGGCATGAAACTCTGTGGGTAGAATGAAAATATTATAAAATAGGACAAAGCTGAGGCTATATAGCTTACTGTGGTTACTAAATAGGTATTTTTTTAAATACATTTTTTAATTTTAAGAAAGACAGTTTAGCTTTAATAAATCAAAATTTAAAAAATGTTAAGAGAACTTTGCTTAATACTTAAAGCCAGGAAACAGGTTAGGATTCTATTCAAATAGTAGATACAGGACCTGTCCACAGTTCCAGAGAAGACAAAACTCCTTAACCCTGGGAAACAAAGCATAGACGGTCAGTTTTAGTCAAAACTCATAAAATTTTATTTCAGCAGTTCAAAGCCATGTGCTTTATCTTCTGTTGTGGTCCGATCTTTCTGTTTAAATTCTGGAAGATAACGTTCAACTCTGGACTTGTCCCTACCATTAAGCTGGCCATTTTCTTAGCTGTTTTAGAACTCTTACTTCTGTGGGTCTGACTTTAGTTTTCCTGCTATTGCACTCCCTTCAGAACTTCTTGGAGAGCTGGTCTGGTCTTGTAAATTCTATCAGGTTTTGTTTAGCTGAGAATATTCTTGTCTTCTCTTCTCATGTGAAGGATAATCTTGACAGATATAGTGTTCTTGGTTGAAATTGTTTTTCACTCAACACTTTGAATATATTTTCCCATTCTTTCCTTGCTTGCATTGTTTCTGATGAGAGGTCTGTTGTTAGCCTGATGGGATATCCTTTGTAGGTAACTTGACATTTCTCTCTTGCCAGTCTGAATATTTTGTCTTTGTCTGTGGTTTTGATCATTCTGACTATAATGTGTCTTGGAGAAGATCTTAGGTTGATTCTATTTGGGGTCCTTTGTAGTTCTTGGGTTTGGATCTGCCCATACTGATGTGAGAACAAGACAAAGATGTCCTGAGAGAAGACTGGAGGATAAGGGATTGCAGTGTGACCATCCCTGCTGAGGGGTGCTTTCTCACTTTCCCTCTCTGTCTCTCTCCTGCAAGCCCACATGTCCTATAGCAAATTAAAACACAGTCACGGTTCCGGCTTATACAGTTTTGATTCCTTGTCTCCAGTTTTATGAATAAGCAGACTTTAAAAGGTTAGTAGTGCTATTATTATACACTTGGAATTTCTTTGTTAATTAAATGTGGAGTATTTGCTTTTATGTAAGATGGTAGTTATTTATTAGTAAAAATATTTGGCAACAGTTTTGAACTTTTTCTGAGTACAAAGGTAATGCATTTTCATTATAAAAATTTAGACAGTACAAAGAAGTTCAAGGAAAAAATAATTAGATCATAATTTCAGTTCTCAGAGACTACAATAAACATACTTTTGATTTTACGAAAAAACTGATAGTGATATAAAGTTATAGTATTGGGAGAGAGAGCAAGGTTTCACAAATAATCTCCAAGTTACAGTTTAATAAAAAATGGTCAGACTATTTAAGAACACAATTTAGAGGGAGCAGCAGTTAGTGTAATGGCTATGTTGCTGGACTCCTATGTAGTCGACCATGGTTTGAATCCTGGACCCGGTGGCTTAAATTCACACTGGGTGCGTGTGCATGCATGCCCAAGATCCCGAGAGGAGAAAGGAGGAGAAGGGATTGCGGCATGGCCATCCCCCCTGGGGGGTGATTTCTCACTTTTTGTCTCTCTGTCTCCCTCTGTCTTTCTGGTGAGCACACGCGTCCTATAGCAAAAACCTCTCAAAAACAAACAAGCAAACAAAAAAACACATTTTGAAGGTAAAATAATTAGTTTAGTGCCTAGTCAGCATTTAAACAAACTAGGGTAAGTTTTCAATATATTTGAAGTTGTGGCATACTTTCCATTCTAGAAACATTTCTTTTTTTTTTTTTTTTTTTTATGAGGTTTTGGTATTATGGGCTATAGGGCACGTGCGCTCGCCAGACAGAGAGAGACAGAAAGACAGAAAGCGAGAAATCACCCACCAGGGGGGATGGTCACGCCGCAATCTCTTCTCCTCCATTCTCCTCTCAGGATCTTGGGCACGCATGCACACGTGCCTGGTGTGAGTTTTAAGCCACCGGGTCCGGGACACGAACCACAGTCGACTACATGGGAGTCCAGCGACATAGCTATTACACTAACTGCTGATCCCTCATTCTAGAAACTTTGAGACATGCAGGAAGGGCTTCCTAGAGAGATCAGCAATCCATGCTACAGTAACGTCCTCAGAGTGTGTAGGAAAGCACCCGCAGCTAACATACTAATTACTTGGTTACCTTCCACAGTGTCACAATTTGAGAACTCTGAGTTCCATGACTTTGCTCTTATATTCCTGTAAGTGGATCTTAGAGTGAGATGAATCTGTGCTAAGAGATGGCATTTTCCAAAATGTGCCATATTTATAGCAGAAAAAGAGAGATTTGAATGAAGAACCTTCAGACCGGTTAAGAATAGGATTATTCCTAGGAGAGAATGCCTGTGTATCCTATCAGTTCCTACTGATACCTTGAAAGCTTTCCTTTGGACTTTGAAAAAAGACATGTTTATAATATTTTTTAAGGTTATCTTCTCTTACAATGTTGTAACCTTTAAACTTCCTCAAGCCCTTTACCACAGTTTTTCATGGGAGTGTTGGGGATCAGAAAGGCACAGGGCAATCAAATAAAGTGAAACTACCCCATATCAACCTGTAGTGTTCAAGGAGGATATCTTAGTCTATTACCTGAGCTGGGTGACTTACAGAGAAAAAGGGTTGAATCTCCAAGGACATCACAAAGGGTGGAGGCAGAACTTTTGGCAAAGTGTGTTCTGTGCCCATGTGGCTTTCTTTGTGCAGTCTGGTCTCACTCCCTCTTCTTACATCCCAGCCATAATTCAATCATAGAAGCCTCACCCTAATGACATTATCACACCCAAAAGCCTAACCTTGAGACAACGTGAAGGAATTACATTTTCTCTTAATGCCTTTATAGTACAGCCAAGTCCCAACATAGGGTTTTCTGGGAGACACCCAGTTACCACTCACTAAGACTAAATTCCAAAACATAGAAACTTTGGGGAAAGGACATTATTCAAACCATAACAGACAGGAAACAGTTTATGATTGGGATTGAATGCAGGATTGATTGGGAGAGGCTGCAGATTTTTTTTAAGAGCTATCTTTGCTATAGGGCACGTGCGCTCGCCAGACAGAGAGAGACAGAAAGACAGAAAGCGAGAAATCACCCACCAGGGGGGATGGTCACGCCGCAATCTCTTCTCCTCCATTCTCCTCTCAGGATCTTGGGCACGCATGCACACGTGCCTGGTGTGAGTTTTAAGCCACCGGGTCCGGGACACGAACCACAGTCGACTACATGGGAGTCCAGCGACATAGCTATTACACTAACTGCTGATCCCTCATTCTAGAAACTTTGAGACATGCAGGAAGGGCTTCCTAGAGAGATCAGCAATCCATGCTACAGTAACGTCCTCAGAGTGTGTAGGAAAGCACCCGCAGCTAACATACTAATTACTTGGTTACCTTCCACAGTGTCACAATTTGAGAACTCTGAGTTCCATGACTTTGCTCTTATATTCCTGTAAGTGGATCTTAGAGTGAGATGAATCTGTGCTAAGAGATGGCATTTTCCAAAATGTGCCATATTTATAGCAGAAAAAGAGAGATTTGAATGAAGAACCTTCAGACGGGTTAAGAATAGGATTATTCCTAGGAGAGAATGCCTGTGTATCCTATCAGTTCCTACTGATACCTTGAAAGCTTTCCTTTGGACTTTGAAAAAAGACATGTTTATAATATTTTTTAAGGTTATCTTCTCTTACAATGTTGTAACCTTTAAACTTCCTCAAGCCCTTTACCACAGTTTTTCATGGGAGTGTTGGGGATCAGAAAGGCACAGGGCAATCAAATAAAGTGAAACTACCCCATATCAACCTGTAGTGTTCAAGGAGGATATCTTAGTCTATTACCTGAGCTGGGTGACTTACAGAGAAAAAGGGTTGAATCTCCAAGGACATCACAAAGGGTGGAGGCAGAACTTTTGGCAAAGTGTGTTCTGTGCCCATGTGGCTTTCTTTGTGCAGTCTGGTCTCACTCCCTCTTCTTACATCCCAGCCATAATTCAATCATAGAAGCCTCACCCTAATGACATTATCACACCCAAAAGCCTAACCTTGAGACAACGTGAAGGAATTACATTTTCTCTTAATGCCTTTATAGTACAGCCAAGTCCCAACATAGGGTTTTCTGGGAGACACCCAGTTACCACTCACTAAGACTAAATTCCAAAACATAGAAACTTTGGGGAAAGGACATTATTCAAACCATAACAGACAGGAAACAGTTTATGATTGGGATTGAATGCAGGATTGATTGGGAGAGGCTGCAGAGTCACTCTAGTTAAGAGAGGGCCACCTAGAGCTGGTAGGTGATAGTTGAGGCACTGGACTATCATATGGTTTGAGTATTGGACCTGGCAGCTTGCTTTTTCACTTTCTCTCTCTCTCTCACTGCTGAGCACATGTACCCTATAGAAAATTTTAAATTTTTTTAAAAAATTAAACAAATAATTTTAAAAAAGAGAGAGTGGAGACAGGGTCACCTGGAGTGACTGAAGACAGGACTTGCTTTGCCATTCATTTTTGCAGAGAAGATAGTGTTAGGCCAGACGCCTGGGCAGCTTGGATGTGGGGGTTGGACGCCATTCCATAGTCGACTGATGCAACCCAGATCTAGTCTGTCATCAGACCTGCGCTGCACTCGGATCTAACCTGGATGTAGCACATGGTGCTCTACTCTGCACATGGTGCTCTACTCTGCATATGGCACCAGACCCTACGTAGCACAGTAGTCTGCTCTCCCCCTAAACCTTTACCATACATGGACTGTTTCTACCTCTAAGACACTCCTCCTCCCTATATCCTTGTAAAAATTGCTAACCCCCTCCCTAGGGTGTGACTTCTCTGGTCCCCTCTCTCTTTCTCTGTGGGACCAGTGAACCTTACCTGGGAGCGTTCCCAATACTCTACATTTCTATTTTCTTACATTGTCAGCCCATTCCTTACATTTGGCGCCAAAACCCAGGAGGAGTTTTGTGTACCACAGTCCCCGCAAGGGCCTCTCCTCCCCTGAACCAGGAACCGACCCACCAACTGCTGACTAGCCACCTGCCCTGGCCTTCTGAGGGTAAGTTCACCTGCCCATGGTTTCCAGGATTCAAACCTCTGGGTTCCCTGTCTGAAAACACGGCTGTGTCAGGGTCCCCTCTGACTCCTGGAGCTCAGGTGCTTGTGAAGACATCTCAATCCCCTGCTGCCCATCCCCCATTTTGCACTCTATGAGTGCAAAAAGAGATTTGGGATGCCTGTCCCTTTCCCACTCACTTGAGTCTCGGAGACAATGGGTAATACCGAGTCTGTCATCAAGTCAAAGATGCTCCTAGGCTGTCACCAAATTAGGACTTGCTCAGGATCTCTGTCACAAGTGGCTGATACTCTGTTCCACTGTGGCCTGGCCGCATTATGCTTTGGACAATGGGTCTAAATGGCCTCCTGAGGGGACATTCGATTACAATACCCTCACTGATTCGATAACTATTGCCAAAGGGTAGACAAATGGTCAGAAGTTCTATATGTCTAAGCCTTTTGGGATCTGCACTCTTGCCCCTCCCTCTGCACCTCCTGCACTACCACCCAAATCCTTCTTGCAACCAGAGCCAGTCTAAGACCAAATCTCTCCTAGAGGCCAATCTCTCTCCTATAGATGAACCACCCAAAATTCTTACCTCCCCTCCTTCCTGGTACCCACCCCCCTCTCAGAATCCCCCACCATACCCTGGTCCCACTTCGGTGCCGCCAGTCCTAGCACCCCCTACCACTCCCTCATCTTCACTGCCGCCTCCTTCTCCTCCGTGTCCTTTGCTCCCATCCCCTCCTCACCCCACTCCAGTTAGTTCACATACCTGCTCACACTCTCAGCCTTCTCCCACCCTTTCCCCCAGTTATAACCTTCTCTGTCCTCTCTGGGAAGTGGTGAGAACAAAGGGTATTGTCAGGGTTCACATTCCCTTCTCTCTCCAAGATCTATCTCAAGTAGAAAAAAGACTTGTTTTTTTCTCTGCTAACCCGACAGCTTTTATTGAAATGTTCTTCCATCTTACTCAGGCCTATACTCTTACTTAGCATGACCTCTATGTAATCCTGTCCTCCACCGTTACTGCGGATGAGAGAGAGCAAGTCCAGGCTGCAGCCCGAGAACATGCTGACCAAGCCCGCCTGGTTGATGTGACTTTATCAGTCGGGCAAGTGGCTGTTCCTATTACCAACCCTCAATGGGACTATCAGGTAGGAAACTCTGTCCCAAAAAACTGAGACAACGTGATCCAATGCCTCCTGGCTGGAATGCATGCTGTCTCTAACAAAATTGTCAATTTTGGCAAACTCCGGGAAATCATCCAGGGGACAGATGAAAACCCCGTTGCATTCCTCAATCACCTTACAGAGGCCTTAACCCTTTATATATGATTAGACCCCACTTCAACGGCTGGGGCCACGGTTTTGGTGTCTCACTTTATTGCCCAGTCAGTGCCTGATATCCGTAAGAAACTTAAATGGGCAGAGGATGGCCCTCAGACCTCTGTCTGTGATCTGGTGAAAATGGCATTTAAGGTTTGCAATGCCTGGGAGGAAGCAGCTGAGGCTGAACGCCAAGACTGCCTTCACCACAAGGTGGCACTCCAAACCCAGGTCTTGGTAGCAGCCCTGAGACTGGGGGCAAGAATGGGGCTTCCTCATCTAAGTTCATTTCCCTGGGACCGTGCTTCAAGTGTGAGAACACAGGCCACTGGGCTAACAATTTCCCTTGCCCCTGACCACCCACCAAGCCATGTCCCAAGTGCAAACAGCCTGTCATTGGGGAAGTGACTACCCAATGGCTGACTCATCTCTGGTGCCTCTATGCAGGAGACAAGTCAGCCAGGCAGTCCCCTCTTTGGAGCTGTTTGGGCTAGCCACCAACTGAAGAGGCCTGTACTTGAAGACCCCCATCACCCTCACCAAGCCCAGTAGTGGGTAAGTCCATCTCCTTTCTCGTGGACACAGGGGTTACCTACTTCATGCTGCCCTCCCATTTGGGGTCACTTTTTCCTTCTCAGTCATGGGAATAGACGGCACACCCTCCTGTCCACCTAGGACAGGCACCCTAGCCTTTCATATGCATCGACAACCTTTCTTTCACTCCTTCTTAGTTATGCCATCATGTCTAGTCACCCTCCTGGGCAGAGACATCCTTCACCAATTGGGAGCTACCCTCCAACTTCTAGCTGTAGCTCCTGCCACTCCTCCTGCCTGTCCCCCCTGCCACTCACTTTTTCTTCCTTCTCATCTGCTCATCCATTGACTCTGATCTCTCCGGCCCTCTCTCCTTTCCTCTTCCCCCTGAAGAAGTTAAACTTGTTGTCTGGGACACTTCTGAACTGGTTGTGGCCTCCCACCACACTCTAATTCCTATTCACCTGAAGGATCCCACCAAGTTTCCCTCCCTACCCCAATTCCCTATCTCCAAAACACAATGTAAGGTCCTGAAGCCTATAATCACCTGACTTCTCATTTGCAGACTCCTCATTCCTACAGACTCTCTATTTAACACTCCTATCCTCCCAGTCCTCAAGCTGTCAGGGGCCTTCCGCCTAGTTCAGGACCTCTGTCTCATAAATGAGTTGGTCATTCCTCTCCATCTTGTGGTCCCCAACCCATACACCCTCCTATCCACATCCAACCAAATACCACTTGCTTCAAGGATGCCTTTTTCACTATCCTTCTCCACTCAGACTTCTACTTCCTATTTACTTTTACCTGGGAGGACCCCAATTCACTCTCTACCCAATAGCTTGCTTGGAACGTCCTCCCCCAGGGCTTCCGAGACAGCCCCCACCTCGTTGGTCAGGCTCTCACTCAAGATCTTGCATGTTGTCCACTTGCCCCCAGCATCCTCTCACAGTATGTAGACAATCTCCTCTTCTGCAGCCTGTCTCTCTCTCTCTCTCTCTTTCTCAACAACACACAACTTGTCTTCTCAACTTCTTGGAGTCCCAAGGCTACCGAGTCTCCCCATCCAAAGCCCAACTTTCAGTTGCCTCAGTTATCTATTTTTTTTTATTTTTTTTTTATTTTTATTTTTTATCATCATATCTTCTTCATATTACATTGGATTACATATAACTTTACTGTGTGTTACATTGTTTCTTCAAAAGGGAATGCCATGCACGTCAGTCAGTACAGAGACATTAATCTCCCCACTTCAACATTCCATATCTTTTCTGTTTTCCCCAATCATTATCTTTATTATTCTAATTATTTTTATAAAACAGTCAATTGCTATTTCTCGTTTTGCTTGTAAAAATACTTTGCCCATCATGAAACACTTCTCAGACCAATCCAGTTGAGAATTCTATACATGTCATCATCAACAGTTAATAAACCCTATCTGTTTCTCACTGACGTCCTGTCTCTCTATTGCTCACTTGCTATCTTTCTCTATCCTCTTCTCTTCACTTACCCCATTCCACACTGTCCTATTCTCATTAAGTACCTTCACTTCAAGAATGGTAGAGTAGTTCCTGTTCTTCCCTGAGGCAATGCAGGGCTGGTAACCATCATCTTCTCAAGTTGCAAGTTCTCAGACCTTGTTTTCCGCTTCAGCTTGCTGGTCCAAAGGCCACACGCCGGCCCTGGAGAGGCAGCTGAAC
>NW_006160028.1:5365308-5371130 GCF_000334495.1 Tupaia belangeri chinensis | reverse complement strand
TCCGCCGCGCGCTGCCTCAGTTATCTATTTAGGGACCTCTCTTACCCCATCCACTAAAACACTTACATCCGACTGTAACAAGGTCCTCCGCAGTCTCCAACCCCCTACCACAACAGACAAATTCCTTTCCTTCCTCAGCCTGCCAATGGATCCCTAACTTCGCCCTCCTCATTAAACCACTATATGCTGCAGCCAAAGAAACTCCAAGAGGCCCCTTTACCTCGCCACTGTTCATAAGGCGTTTATGGCCCTTTGAGACACCCTGGTTTCTTCACCTCTCCTTTCACTCCCCAACCGAACATGTCTTTTCCACCTCTTCACTGATGAATGAAAGGGTGTTGCAACTGGACTTCTTGCACAACCCTTCAGCCCCAGCTACTGCCGAGTAGCCTTCCTGTCTAGACAGCTAAACGCTACGGTCCGGGGGTAGCAGTCCTGTCTGAGAGCTCTGGCAGCTGCCACCATACTCACAAAAAAGAATCCCTCAAATTCACCTTAGCATAGCCCCTGTCTATCTTCTCTTTTCACTGCCTAATGGACCTCCTGAGCCACTGCTCTCTCTCTCTCTCTTGAGCCATCAAGGGTTCATGAATTCCATTTACTTTTTGTTGAAAATCCTGATATCTCTCTCCGCTCCTCTCCTCCTCTCAATCCATCCACCTTACTTCCTCTGCCAACTGCTCTGTCTACTCCCTCTCACTCTTGTCCTCAAGTTGTCAAAACCCTAGCCTCTCCTCAACAAGCACTGTTCGATATACCTCTATCCAATCCTGATCATACTCTTTCTGTCAATGGCAGCTCAGTAGTTGGATCAGAAGGCTGTCACCAGGCAGTGTATGCAGTAGTTTCTCTGCCACCATTGAGGAGTCCTGTCTCCTGGAAGGTACCACATCCCAAAAGGCTGAGCTCATAGCCCTTACTCATGCCCTCACTCTCTCAAAGGGCCAATGAGTCAATATCTACACTGATTCCAAATATATTTTCCTTATTGCCCACTCTCACTCTGCCATCTGGAAAGAATGGGGCTTCCTCATTACTAAGGGCTCACCAGTCATTAATGCTACTCTTTTAACAAAACTCTTAGAGACCTTCTAGCTCCCAACAGAGGTCACTATAGTCCACTGCTGGAACCACCAGGGCTCAGCTAACCCAGTGGCGATCGGTAACCCCCTGGACAACATAGTAGCCCGTAGCCTCACACTTAAAGCCCCCCCAGCACTAGTCTTCTTCCTAACCTCTACAGCTAAACCTCTTTATTCCAACGAAGAACAGGCAGACCTCCTCTCATGCAGGGGAACAGCTGGGGAAAAGAGGTGAATTTTCCTCCATAACAAAATCACTCTCCCCAAACAACAGACCTCTGTGACAACAGGCCTCTGCCAGCCTCATAGAAGTTCACCAGTCTCTACACATTGGCCCAAAAGTGCTGTTCTACTTCTTTGAGCCCCTCTTTCATTATCCAGGACTCCACAAGGCCCTTCAGCATATACATTAGACATGCTCCACCTGCTCAACCATCAGCCCCCAAGGTGGCCTACACCCTTGGGTTGCCGCTCACCAACTCCATGGCCACCAACTAGGTGAGGACTGGCAGGTTGACTGTACTCATATGCCCAGACATAAAACCTTCCGATACCTTCTTACTGTAGTAGACACTTTTTCAGGTTAGAGTGAGGCCTTCCCTGCCTCAAAGGAGATGTTTGACAGAGTCACAACTGTTCTTCTGGAGCACATCATACTGCACTTCGGCCTTCTAACATCCACCCAGTCAAACAATGGGCTGGCCTTTACTTCCAGAGTCGTCTAACTGATCTCTGAATCCCTCAAAATCTCCTGGAAACTCCACATCCCTTATTGCCCCTAATCCCTGGGTAAAGTTGAAAGGGCCAATGACCTTCCAAAGGATCATCTCACCAAACTCTCCCTAGAGCTTCATCTCTCCTGGCCTGAGATCCTCCTCCTAGCCCTCACTTGCCTGCGTGTGACTCCCTGAAATCCCATGGCCCTAAGGCCATTTGAAATCCTATATGGCAGGCCCTTTCTCATTAACCGTGACCTCCCGGTCCGGACCTCCCTCTGCCCCCAGCATCGTACCTTCCTTATCTCTCTCTCCTCTGCTAGCTGCTCCGTGAACACACTGACTACATCCTCCCAACCCTCACTCAGTCTACCTTGGTCTTAGAGTGCTCACCAAGCCCTCTCCAGCCGAGTGACAGCGTGCTACTAAAAGAACTTCACCATCACTTTTTAGAACTTTGTTGGATGGGACCTCACACCATCATCCTCACCAACTCCACAGAGGCTAAGCTTTTGGGACAACCCTCTTGGTACCATGTCTCTCACCTCAAACAGAAACCGCCTTCCAGCCCCTGGAAGTCTCAGGTTTTCGGACCCACAGAACTTTGTCTCACCAGGTTTCCCCTGCAAACTCCTCATTCTCCTACCCCTCTCCTACCCCCGCCCCTGGGAGGGGCCTAATCTCTAGCCCCTTTTCACTGATATTTTTATATACAAGAGTCCTGGATGTCCACAGGTCACACCCACACCCATTTCCTGGCCACCAGGGACTGCCAACCACATGGCTGCCAGTCATGGGTCTCCATCCCCATCTCCTTTGCCAAAATGCACTTGGTCATCCAGGGATGGTTCAATCCGGCCCTTTGCTTTACCTTTGAACAGATCAAAGAATCCTGTTGCAATTGGTGGGTAAATACCTTTGGGGGTTGCCCTTACAGTATCTGCCGTATTCATGTCAAGCAACTAGAGTCCCACAACAAACTACAGGACACTTACCTCCTTACCACCAACAGACAAGGCCAGCTCTACCTCAATATCAAAGACCCTTGTTAAAAGGAGTCTGGGGAAAAGTCTATCCCTGGGCCACTAGTTCATCCCCATCAGGGGCCATCTGGATCTACCGGACTTACACCAGAGTAGTCCCCCAAACCATAGACCAACTAAAAGACCAATCAACAAACATTTGGAACCACGAAGTTTCCCTAAATCAACAAATACATGCTGGACAGGCTGGTAAGATGGACCCATTTTCTTGGCTACCCTTAATCCAACAGGGAGCCCTCCTCCTCAACTCCACAGGGACAGGCAATTTCTCAGACTGCTTTCTCTGTACCTCCCTAGGCTGGGCTCCCCTCACGGTGATTCCAATAAGCCCCTTCCCAAGTGCTTCCTGTACCACCTCACAGCCCTTCTTTAGCCCTCTCCAAAACATCCTATTGTTCAGAAATACAGGTCAACCAAATCAGACAGCACGTTACACCAACAACACCTCATCAGCTCCTTTGGACACCTTGTGTAACCAGTCCATCCCAATCTCCTCTTCTCTTTGCACCCCTCTGGGCACCTTTCTTTGGTGTAATGGCACCCTAACAAACTCAAAGGAGATGTTTGACAGAGTCACAACTGTTCTTCTGGAGCACATCATACTGCACTTCGGCCTTCTAACATCCACCCAGTCAAACAATGGGCTGGCCTTTACTTCCAGAGTCGTCTAACTGATCTCTGAATCCCTCAAAATCTCCTGGAAACTCCACATCCCTTATTGCCCCTAATCCCTGGGTAAAGTTGAAAGGGCCAATGACCTTCCAAAGGATCATCTCACCAAACTCTCCCTAGAGCTTCATCTCTCCTGGCCTGAGATCCTCCTCCTAGCCCTCACTTGCCTGCGTGTGACTCCCTGAAATCCCATGGCCCTAAGGCCATTTGAAATCCTATATGGCAGGCCCTTTCTCATTAACCGTGACCTCCCGGTCCGGACCTCCCTCTGCCCCCAGCATCGTACCTTCCTTATCTCTCTCTCCTCTGCTAGCTGCTCCGTGAACACACTGACTACATCCTCCCAACCCTCACTCAGTCTACCTTGGTCTTAGAGTGCTCACCAAGCCCTCTCCAGCCGAGTGACAGCGTGCTACTAAAAGAACTTCACCATCACTTTTTAGAACTTTGTTGGATGGGACCTCACACCATCATCCTCACCAACTCCACAGAGGCTAAGCTTTTGGGACAACCCTCTTGGTACCATGTCTCTCACCTCAAACAGAAACCGCCTTCCAGCCCCTGGAAGTCTCAGGTTTTCGGACCCACAGAACTTTGTCTCACCAGGTTTCCCCTGCAAACTCCTCATTCTCCTACCCCTCTCCTACCCCCGCCCCTGGGAGGGGCCTAATCTCTAGCCCCTTTTCACTGATATTTTTATATACAAGAGTCCTGGATGTCCACAGGTCACACCCACACCCATTTCCTGGCCACCAGGGACTGCCAACCACATGGCTGCCAGTCATGGGTCTCCATCCCCATCTCCTTTGCCAAAATGCACTTGGTCATCCAGGGATGGTTCAATCCGGCCCTTTGCTTTACCTTTGAACAGATCAAAGAATCCTGTTGCAATTGGTGGGTAAATACCTTTGGGGGTTGCCCTTACAGTATCTGCCGTATTCATGTCAAGCAACTAGAGTCCCACAACAAACTACAGGACACTTACCTCCTTACCACCAACAGACAAGGCCAGCTCTACCTCAATATCAAAGACCCTTGTTAAAAGGAGTCTGGGGAAAAGTCTATCCCTGGGCCACTAGTTCATCCCCATCAGGGGCCATCTGGATCTACCGGACTTACACCAGAGTAGTCCCCCAAACCATAGACCAACTAAAAGACCAATCAACAAACATTTGGAACCACGAAGTTTCCCTAAATCAACAAATACATGCTGGACAGGCTGGTAAGATGGACCCATTTTCTTGGCTACCCTTAATCCAACAGGGAGCCCTCCTCCTCAACTCCACAGGGACAGGCAATTTCTCAGACTGCTTTCTCTGTACCTCCCTAGGCTGGGCTCCCCTCACGGTGATTCCAATAAGCCCCTTCCCAAGTGCTTCCTGTACCACCTCACAGCCCTTCTTTAGCCCTCTCCAAAACATCCTATTGTTCAGAAATACAGGTCAACCAAATCAGACAGCACGTTACACCAACAACACCTCATCAGCTCCTTTGGACACCTTGTGTAACCAGTCCATCCCAATCTCCTCTTCTCTTTGCACCCCTCTGGGCACCTTTCTTTGGTGTAATGGCACCCTAACAAAACTAATTGACTTCTCCCCCGCTTTCCCTTGTCTCCCAGTAACCCTAGTCTCACAGCAAACCCTCTACGGTCAGGCTGAATTCCTCTTGCTGGCCTCCCCCTCTTCTATGGACTCCCGCACTAAAAGAGCTGTCTTCCTTCCCATTGTAATAGGCGTGTTACTAGCATCCTCCCTTGTAGCCACCAGAACTGAGGGGTGGGCATTAGCCCACAGTGTTTCCACCTCCTGGGACCTAGAGGAAAAACTTCAGTTAGCCACTGAGGACTTGGCTGCCTCCCTGGCCTCCTCCAGTTACAAATCACTTCAGTTGCCAAGTAGCTCTTCAAAACCGACACACCCTAGAACTACTGACCACAGAAAAAGGAGGCACCTGTCTGTTCCTCAGGGAAGAATGCTGCTGCTATGTCAACGAGATAGGGCTGGTTGAACAAAACATTGATGTTCTCAACCATCTAAGTGAAGAACTACGGCACCAGCAGCAACAGCCCACTTCTCTTTTCCCAGACTGGCATCAATCTGCCCTCATCACCTGGATTGCCCCTATTTTAGGACCATTAATTCTCATCTGCCTACTCTTCATGTTTACACCCTGTTTCCTCAGGTTCCCCCAAAGCCAAATCCAAGGAGTTTCCCAGGTAGCTGCTAACCAAATGCTCCTCCATCCCTACACACAAGTTCCCACCAAGCCCCTGGCTCCTGACTTCCCCTCTTTGCCCCAATTCAGCA
>NW_006160028.1:5348857-5365267 GCF_000334495.1 Tupaia belangeri chinensis | reverse complement strand
GTAGTTAATGACCAAACGGTGCCCTATAACATCAGAACAGGTGGGATGTTAGGCCGGAGGCCTGGGCAACTTGAAGTGGGGATTGAATGCCATGCCACAGTTGGGTGATGCAACCTGGATCTAGTCTGTCATCAGACCTGCACTCTACTTGGACCGAACCCAGATTTAGCACATGGTGCTCTACTCTGCATATGCGGTTCTACTCTGCACATGGCACCAGACCTTACATGGCACAGTAGTCTGCTCTCCTCTTAAACCTTTACCATGCCTGGACTGTTTCTACCTCTAAGACACTCCCCCTTCCTATACCCTTGTGAAAATCACTAAACTCCATCCTAGGGCACAACTTCTCTGGTTCCCTCTCTTTTTCTCTGTCAGACCAGTGAACCTTGGCCAGGAGCATTCCCAGTAAAGGCTCTACATTTCTATTTTCTCGTGTGGTCAGCCCACTCCTTACAGACAGACCCTTTAAGAGGCATGAAAGGTATAGAAAACTTGGGTCACATAATATATTTGTTTAAACATTGAAATCATATTGAATATCCAGTGTTTTTCCTGACTTTTCAAATAACTTGAATGTTTTTCTATGTCATGAGATAAAATGTTCAAAGATGGGAACCAGCAGTTAGTGTAATGGCTATGTCGCTGGACTCCCATGTAGTCGACCGCAGTTCGCGTCCCAGACCCTGTTGCTTAAAACTCATGCCAGGAGTGTATGTGTGTGTGCCCAAGATCCCGAGAGGAGAATGGAGGAGAAGGGATTGCAGCGTGACCATCCCCCTTGGGGGGTGATTTCTCGCTTTCTGTCTCTATGTCTCTCTCTGTCTGTCTGGCGAGCGCACGTGCCCTATAGCAAAAAACTTCTCAAATAAATAAATAAATAAATAAAATGTTCGAACATGATCTTTATGTGGATGCACAATACTTCACTAGATGGATATCATGTTTATACCTAGAATTAAATTTGTTGGCAGATATGTATGCAGATAGGGCAAAAAGCCTGGCTATTCTAAAGAATGATGGCAGGGATCAAATAACTTGGAAATCTTCCCTGTGGCTGGCTGGCTCAGTGTGAATCACAGCTGGAAAATGGAGATAAGGAGAACACTCAGATTCATGGGCGTTTTTTTTTTTGTTTGTTTTGTTTTTTTTTTGTTTTTGGAGAGGTTTTTCGCTATAGGGCGCGTGCGCTCGCCAGACAGACAGAGAGAGAGAGAGACAGAGAGACAGAAAGCGAGAAATCACCCCCCAAGGGGGATGGCCACGCCACAATCCCTTCTCCTCCATTCTCCTCTCGGGATCTTGGGCACACACGCACACGCGCCCAGCATGAGTTTTAAGCCACCGGGTCCGGGACGCAAACCGCGGTCGACTACGTGGGAGTCCAGTGACATAGCCACTACGCTAACTGCTGGTCCCACCAGCATTTTGAATGATGTTATGGACAGAAGAAATTTTATAAAATCTAGGCCTATAAATGCTTGGCTGTTTTCTATAGTTCGAACTCAGAGAGAACTTCCTTAGTATTCCACTGCTATACACATAGTGTCGACTAGCTGAGGTTTGGCAAAGGTGAGTTAGTTTTCAGAGCTGAAGTAGCATCTCTTTCTCAGATTCACACATCCCCTTGACGTATTGGAAGCAAGATATTATCTGTCCTAGTCTTGCTTTCCTGGCAGACACACTTATTTTACAGGAATACATTTGTCTGATCCCTGAAGACAAAGACCTTACTGTCTTTCTTACTCATGACAAAATCAGTGCTATAAAAAGAAAGCATAAATTCATGTATTTGAATAAAGAAAAAATTCTATTCAGCTGCTTTCCCACCCTGGAAAACTTTCTCTCCGGGAAGAATTTTATGCTGTGTGGTCCTGGGAGGAAGGATACCATGCTGTATCACTGCTGTAAATGCTGTCATGTCTGCATGCCAAACAGCTTTCAATGAATGTTTTGTCTGGAAACTGGAAATCGTGACACAGTTCAGGCATTAGCATACCCTGTCTTCAGTCAGAAAGAGGAGTACTGAGTAGGAGCTCAGGTGTAATAGAGATTTAAGATATTTCTAAGTGGTATCCTGATCAAACACTGGATGAGGATAGGGTATGATTTCCCAGATATAACAAAAGAAGCTACCATTATACCCCATATATCCCTACTAGAATGTAGTCCCATAAAAATACAAATTTATTAAGAAAGATCTGTTTAAAATGTGTGGGAATTATTGGATTGTTGGGAAAGTCATGACACATTGTTTTGTATAGGAAAAAACATCATGACTTTCTAGACAACCTAATACAGCCCTCACTGTGAACATGAGCACTGAGACGTGAATCTGTTGTTTTCTTTGCTAGTTTCCAGTTGTCTTTGTTGGGCGTGAATTTCTCACTGGGCTGAGTAGTAATCAGTGTGCAAATAAGGGCATTTTCCACTCAATTACAATAGAATTTTCCACTCGATTTCATTCAGTTGACTGTCTATGTGAGCCAACTTCTTTCTGTGAATCCAAAACACTTAAAAAGCACTGCTAAAGGAGGGGCCAGCCTGTGGGCTAGTGGTTAAGGTGGCTGGATACCACAGGGCCAACTGTATGGATCGAATCCTGGACTCAAATGTGTCCAAAATCCCAACAGGAGGGAGAAATGGAGAATGGATGACAGCATGCTATGACCCACATGGCTGAACATGTGCTCTGAGTGGGAGTGGTCGTGGTTAGAAATAAACATAAGAGGGGCTGGCAGATGGCGTGGTGGTTAAGGGTGCTGGACTCCCACATGGCTGACTGTGGCTTGAGTCCTGGGCCTGGATGCCTTGCTTTCTCACTTTCTTTTTTCTCTCTCTCTGTCTCTCTCTGGTCAAATTTTTAAAAAAATATTTTAAAAAATAAACATAAGAATAAACACATTAAGACACACAAGTAGAGAAAAGTGGGGATCCGGTGGAGGCAGCTCTGATGGAGGCAGCCACACACCCACCCCAGGCTGTTTCCAGTTCTATTCTTTTAAGGGCAAAAAAGGAGGGAAGGGGAAATGGAATGCAAAGCGAGTTGTTTTCAGATGGTAATCAGCTGAAGATGAGAAAACTCTGGCACCAAGTAGTCCTATGTGAGTTTTTTCTTCTCTGGCCTTTTGTGATTAACATATGGCTTCCTTTAACCTATACTGCCTTGCACTTTTTGACACAGAGGCAGAATGCATATTCATGTGTTAATGGCTTTCCATTAGCCTTACAGGGACAGCCCAAAGAACAGTGTTTCTGCATGTGTTTAAAGGTCACCATTGTGCTGCTCAGATCTGGCCGCTCCCTACAGCAGTGTGACCATTCCCCATGGGGAGATGCTTTCTCAACCCTGACTCTGGCTCTTTCTGGAGAGCACATGTGTCCTCTGGCAAATGAAAATAAAATAAATAAATAAATACAAAAAGAGCCACCACAGGTAATTTTAACCCTTAATCATGATGATAATCGTGTGCATGTACACAAGGGAGAGAGATAGACGCACCCTCAACAGGGTTCTGTCACGCTGGGATCCCCTTTCTCTAGCCCTCCTGTTTCTTAGGATCCTGGGCATGTGTGTACAGGTTCCTAGCATGTTTTCAGGAAGATATAGGGATCTGAACCCAAGGTTGGCCATCTGATTTCAAGCACTGCAGTTAAGTTTGCCACTGACTGTGCCACCAGGCTGAGCCACCAAAGACACTTTTCCTTGAACTGACTATAGCCTTAAGCTCTTGACAGACACTAATGATGCAGGTAGATGGATATTTGTATACTCCTTTATATATCCCATGCTCTGAGTCAGCCAGTGGTATGGCAATTAAGGTAGCTGGATCCTACATGGCTGGATACATGATTTGAGTCTTGAAACTGGTGGTTTAAAAAACATATGGGGCACATGTGTGTACATGCCCAAAATCCTGACAGGAGAGTTAAAGTGGTAAGAGAAATGGCATCTAACTAGAAGGGCAAAACTTCTAACTGTAATAGATTTCTCATCAAAAAGTACAAGGTAGAAAAAAATTGCACATGTTACAAGTACTGAACGAAAAGAACTGTCAACCCAGAATTCTATATTCAGCAAAACTACTCTTCCAGAATAAAGGGGAAATCAAGACATTCTTGCTTACGGAAAACTGAAATATTTGTTGCCAGCAGACTTACCTCAAAAGAAGAGCTAAAGGACATTCTCTAAACACAAATGGTTAAGAATGCTTAAGAAACCACTTTGTATTACAAATGGGATATAATTATAAGTGAAGTATATCCTAGAACAATGTATAAGTACTCTTTTATGTGAATGCAGTATTGCCTTGATAAACACCCAAACAAAATTCTACATTGTAAAATAATTTAGAGATGACTCAATGTGGTGTTTTGGCTATTTTCACAAAAAGCTAGACATCTTGAGCTCTCAGTCAAGTCTAAACCTCTATTAGACCACTGCCTATGTTGACAAGTCAAATTTTACTTAGAATATTTCAGCTTGCAAGTTTTCAAAAAAATTTAACATGCTACAAGTGCTTAAACTATTGCTCCAGCAATTCCACTTCTAGGGATATACCCAAAGGAATTGACAACAAGATCTCACAGACATATTTGTACACCTATATTAAAAGCATCCAGACTCACAATAGCCAAAAGATGAAAGTAACCCAACTTTTCATCAATAAATGAATGGATAAACAAAATGTGGTATATATATTCAATGGAATATTATTCAGCCTTTAAAAGGAAGGAAGTTTAGCCCAGCCTCTGTGGTGCAGTCTGTAACATACCATACTACAGAGCTGGAAGTCTCTTGACAATCTCAGTATGAGTCCTGAGTCTGACAGGCCTGAAAACATACCAGGCACACACTCATGTATCCAATATCTGGACAGGATAAAGGACTGGAGGAAGGGTATGATAATATGATTAAGCCCTATGAGAATGCATCCCTCCCTCACTTTCTTTTTTCTCTCTCTCTGTCTCTCTCTGGTCAAATTTTTAAAAAAATATTTTAAAAAATAAACATAAGAATAAACACATTAAGACACACAAGTAGAGAAAAGTGGGGATCCGGTGGAGGCAGCTCTGATGGAGGCAGCCACACACCCACCCCAGGCTGTTTCCAGTTCTATTCTTTTAAGGGCAAAAAAGGAGGGAAGGGGAAATGGAATGCAAAGCGAGTTGTTTTCAGATGGTAATCAGCTGAAGATGAGAAAACTCTGGCACCAAGTAGTCCTATGTGAGTTTTTTCTTCTCTGGCCTTTTGTGATTAACATATGGCTTCCTTTAACCTATACTGCCTTGCACTTTTTGACACAGAGGCAGAATGCATATTCATGTGTTAATGGCTTTCCATTAGCCTTACAGGGACAGCCCAAAGAACAGTGTTTCTGCATGTGTTTAAAGGTCACCATTGTGCTGCTCAGATCTGGCCGCTCCCTACAGCAGTGTGACCATTCCCCATGGGGAGATGCTTTCTCAACCCTGACTCTGGCTCTTTCTGGAGAGCACATGTGTCCTCTGGCAAATGCAAATAAAATAAATAAATAAATACAAAAAGAGCCACCACAGGTAATTTTAACCCTTAATCATGATGATAATCGTGTGCATGTACACAAGGGAGAGAGATAGACGCACCCTCAACAGGGTTCTGTCACGCTGGGATCCCCTTTCTCTAGCCCTCCTGTTTCTTAGGATCCTGGGCATGTGTGTACAGGTTCCTAGCATGTTTTCAGGAAGATATAGGGATCTGAACCCAAGGTTGGCCATCTGATTTCAAGCACTGCAGTTAAGTTTGCCACTGACTGTGCCACCAGGCTGAGCCACCAAAGACACTTTTCCTTGAACTGACTATAGCCTTAAGCTCTTGACAGACACTAATGATGCAGGTAGATGGATATTTGTATACTCCTTTATATATCCCATGCTCTGAGTCAGCCAGTGGTATGGCAATTAAGGTAGCTGGATCCTACATGGCTGGATACATGATTTGAGTCTTGAAACTGGTGGTTTAAAAAACATATGGGGCACATGTGTGTACATGCCCAAAATCCTGACAGGAGAGTTAAATGGAAAAGAAATGGAGGAGAAGGTATTGTGGCATGCCTATCCCCCATGGTGGGTGCTTTCACACTTTCTCTCTTTCTCTCTCTCTGGTGAGCACACACATCGTCTGGAAAATTTGTTTTTTAATTTTGTGTGTGTGTGTGTGTGTGTGTGTATGTGTATTTCAGCCTCCCTTGCAGCTAAGGTGGCCCTGTGAATGGGTCTGATAAGGGAGATAAACATGAAGAATGCTTTTTATTGCCAGAAGAAAGGTCTAGAATTCTTGCATTGAGAGTGACATTTGAGCTGGGCCTTAAAGGTGAGAGGAATTCATTACACCAAGCAGGAGCCAGGGAGGCATTACATTTACAGTAAAGAGTAGATGCAAAGTCAAACAAGTGTAAAGAGGTTGGTAAGCAAGGAGAGAAGCCCAGTGTGGCTGGAGAGAAACTGTGTAAGAGGAAATGCCAGCAATGAGTTTGAGTGTGGCAAGAGGCAAGTGGAGACTGGTAGGATGGAAATGTCTGAATTTCATCCTTTAAGAAGGAGCATAATACAATTAGCTGACATTGTGTTAAGCTTATCCATTGGCATTATTGATGTTGAAATATCAAATTGAAGCTATTTGTTCCTCGTTCCAGCAAATGAAGACAAAAGCAGTGGTAACAGAGAAGAGGAGGAAGGACTCAGTTCTAGAGATATGTCTACATTAGAATTACAAAAGGATTTAAAATTGTAGACCAGACTGGAATGTTGGTATGAGCCAGGTGAAGGAAGAAATATGAGTGTGTCTTAGGTGGGAGTGAGTACTCCACTTCTCACAGAGAATAAACAGACATAGGTTTATCTTCATCCCATCACACAAGGGCTGCACTCTTGAAAAAGTGGTGTGTATATCAAGTCTATTTGTGAAAATCCTCTGACCTCCCTAACATTTGGATAATTAAAGTTATAGAAAGACCACTTCTTTCCAGGAAGTCCACTTCACTATAGGGGCTCTTTGGATGTTACCTTTGTATTGGGAATTATTGTCTCTTAATGCATTGTTTTGTCATCTGGGATTTCCATGCCATAGTCGGAGTTCTCTCTTTCGTGTTTTTTTTTTTTTTTGGAGAGGTTTTTGCTATAGGGCGCGTACGCTCGCCAGACAAACAGAGAGAGACATAGAGACAGAAAGCGAGAAATCACCCCCTAGGGGGGAATGGTCATGCTGCAATCCCTTCTCCTCCATTCTCCTCTTGGGATCCTGGGCGGGCATGCATGCACACACGCCCGGCGTGAGTTTTAAGCCACCGGGTCCAGGACACGAACCGCGGTCAACTACTTGGGAGTCCAGCGACATAGCCATTACGCTAACTGCTGGTTCCCATGTTTTTGAATTTTTTTAATTTAAGGTTTTTGCAATAGGTTGCATGCACTTACCAGAGAGGGACAGAGAAAGACAATAAGAAGGAAAGTGAGAAATCACTCCCAGTGCGGGTGGCTAAGCTGCATTCCCTTCTCCATTCTTCTTCTGGGCTTTTGGGCATGCACACACAAACACACCCAGCCTGAGTTTCAAGCCACCAGGTCCAGGACTCAAACCATGTGGGAGTCCAGCATCTTAAACACTAAGTTACTTGCTGGCCTCCAGAGTTCTCTGAACATAGGGGCTATCTCTACTTTGAGGGATGATATAAATAGCTGGGGGGGTGAGGTGTTTGAAGTTTCTGTAACTATAATCTTATAAAAATGTCTACTAGACCAGCAGATACCTGCTGGTGAAGTACTTTCAGGAGCTGGTCACAACTGATAAGAGCCTGGTTCGTTAATTATGATATTTCTGACCAGATACTTAGTCAATCCAGGGAAATGGTCGGGTCAATTACGGTTTCTCAGAAAGGAGCAGGAAACGTATACGGCAGAGTCAGTTAGTGAGGCTGACGAGACGCGCCACTTCCCTTCTCTGCTTATCGCCGAGTCTGGCTTCCTTGTTGGTTGGGCAAACATCCTTTTCTTATCCCTGTTTTCCCTCCACATCAGCACTTTCCTAATGATTTCCTGTTTCTGAGCAAAATTGTCTGGAGATCAAATATGAAATCGAGCAAGGGCCATTAGTAAGGCCAGTCATAGCAAAATAATGTGAAGTCCTAGAAGTTGTAGGCTGTTCGCAGCTGTAGGAGACTCTGACAGACCCAATGCTCCCCATGCAGGTGAATTATCATTGCCCTGTGGAAAAGAGCATGTCAGTCCCTCTTCTCAAATGGAAAAAGGATTAAGATTAGAAATAAATGTCTCTTATTTTTAAAAGTCAGTCAGCTTCTAATTAGTATAGTGCTTATGTACAAAAGTTGAAATGCTTCAGAGCGAATACATTGCTGTCACTTCCTTTATATTACTAGTAATGTTTTTCTGAGCCACTGATAGTTTTATCAGGGGACGTCTTCTTCATTTTGTGCTATTATAGAATACCTGAGATTGGTTATTTATAAAGAGTGAAAATTGAGTTACTTTAGTTCTGCTGGCTTGGAAGTTCAAGGCACCAGCATCTGATCGGTCCCTGCTTCCAAGATGGCACCTTTGAACACTGGATGGGAAAGACACTGTTTTAACATGGCCAAAGAGTAAAGAGAGTGAACCTACTACCTTTTTATAACAAAATTAATCAGTGCCCAAGGATGAAGTTTTCATAACTTAAACACTCTTCAAAGACTCCACCTCCCAATACTGTTTCATTGAGGGTTACATTTTCAACACATAATTTATTCATCCTATGAGTGAGAGAGACAGAGGTAGAGCACTCCCAACATAGGTTCTTGATATCGCAATCCACCTCTAGCCTCAGTCAGCCTGAAATAGGCGTGCATGCGTGTTTGGTATACTCAGGGAGGTCTCCAGACCTGAACCAGTGATCTTCGTATGTGGATCTGTCTTGCAGAGCCTGGTATTTTACTGCTGTGCCATCATTCAGCTCCCCAACACATGAATTTTAAAGGCTACCTTAAGTGCATAGCAATAGTTTCCTTTTTGATATGCAGAATGTCTGTTTTAAGTGAAGATAAAAAAGCATTTTATTAATAAGACTCAAAAGGCATAAATAATAAAATATAATTTATGTATCTTATTGGAGAAACATTAAAAATTGCTGGGGACCAGATGATATTGCAGCAGTAGGATGTGATTCTCTGCAGAGCAATCCCACATGGGAAGGTTCCCAGTTCAAACCTGGAGACCTGCCTGAGTATACGGGCAGCACTTGCCCATGGTTCAGGTCAGTGAGCTGAGAGTGGATCATAGCATGAAGACACTGCTGGGAGCACATCTCTCTTATTCTGTCTCTCTTACTTATTGGAAGGAATAAACAAACTTGTGTCTTTCGGTTAATCAGAAACTGTTCCCCCAAAAATTGAAAGAGAGAAGCTACGAACTGGAAGAAATTATTTGTAACACATATCATTGATAAATAATTAATATCCAGGATTCATTCTGCAGCAGGAGCAGAGAGTGAACCCCAGAGAGTCCTAAGCAGTCCCATAGCCTCTGCCAGCCTAGTTACCATCACAGTCCACACCTGGAGAGGAGCCACCGCTGGTGCAGCCTGCCTGTCACCACCATCCACGGTAACCATTAGCTGTGGGACCTAGACCCAGTTGCCAATGGCCGCCCTCACCCTCAGCACTGGCGACACCGTGCCTAGCACCAGCCACACTGGCAGCCTCACTCCGGTAACTCCTGCCCACAGGGACAAGAAGGTCATCACAAGGAAGGTTTATAGAACAGTAAAATGATTCAGTGTAAGAGATGGATGTGGTTTCAACAGGAATGACACTAAGGAAGCCATATCGTACACCAGATTGTCATGAATGACCCCAGAAGTACCTTTGCCGTGGAGCTGGAGAGACAGTGATGAATGGAGGGTGCTGACACCCAGGGTGCAGGAGCACAGGGCAGACCAGGGAGGCGGAATATGTATGGGGTTACAGATCATGATTTTGCAGGGCCCTCCTTGTGGTAGACAGTCCAGAGAGGATGGCCACAAAGAGGATGAGAAAATCAAAGAGATGGGACCCACAGTCAGCAGCCACCTCGACGCTGGTCTGCCACAACTTCAGTTAGGACACAGACACCCAGAGAACCCTAAAACACAAGATGACAGAGACCCAAGCAGCTGATCGCCAGCTGAGAATCTGCCTGCTCCCGGGCTGAGCAGGGAGGGCTGAGTAAGTGCGGCTCTCACCTCTACATCACCCGGTCAGTCATCCAGCAAGAGTAGTGAAGGTTGGTTTCAGCAGTCAGAGAGGAGCAGGAGAGCGCAGCTGAAGCCCTAAGTGCTTGCTTTCTGCCCATTGACCAGATGACTAGAGCTATCTGCATATAAATAATGCTAAAGATGTCTCTTTTTGGTAATGACAAACATGTTTTTTTTTTTAAAGCCTGATTTTTCTCGATACACTTTTAACAGTTTTTAAATTGTTTCATACCTGATTTTTTTTTTCTCTTTCTCTCTCTTTTTTTTTTTTTGGAGAGGTTTTTGCTATATGGCCTGTGCGCTCGCCATTCTCCTCTAAGAAAGCGAGAAATCACCCCCCAGGGGGGATGGCCATGCTGCAATCCCTTCTCCATTCTCCTCTCTGGATCTTGGGCACGCATACACTTGCGCCCGGTGTGAATTTAAGCCACTGGGTCCGGGACTTGAACTGCGGTCGACTATGTGGGAGTCCAGTGACATAGCCATTACACTTACTGCTGGTCCCATACCTGATTTTTAAGAAAGTCATTTTAAATTTGTAATTAAAATATACAACTGGGGACCAGCAGATGGAGTAACGTTTATGTTGCTGGACTTCCACATAGTCAATTGTGGTTTGAGTCCTGGACCCAGTGGCTTAAAACTCACAACAGGCATGCATGCGTGCATGCCCAAAGTCTTGAGAGGAGCATGGAAGAGAAGGGATTGTGGTGTGGCCTTCCCCCCTGTGGAGTAATTCCTTGATTTCTGTTTTTCTGTCTCTCTCTGTCCCTGCCGTGAGCATATGTGCCCTATAGAAAAAAATTCTTAAAAAAAAAAATTGATTTTTTTCAAAAAATCAACAAAGTGCAAGCATCTGTTAATAAAAGTCTTAAATAATTATTACAAAAGGAATTAGTGGTCAGAAATATAAAGAACTAAAAAAGCTATAAAAATTGAGCAAAAATGTAAAAGGATACATGTCTGTTTTTTTTTTTTTTTTTGAGAGGTTTTTGCTATAGGGCGCGTGCGCTAGCCAGACAGAGAGAGACAGAGAGACAGAAAGCGAAAAATCACCCCCCAGGGGGGATGGCCACTCCGCAATCCCTTCTCGACTCCATTCTCCTCTTGGGATCTTGGGCACGCACGCACACGCGCCCAGCGTGAGTTTTAAGCCACTGGGTCCAGGACGCGAACCGCGGTCGACTACGTGGGAGTCCAGCGACATAGCCATTATGCTAACTGCTGGTCCCATGCCTGGTTGTTAATACATGAAAAAATGATGATTAAACTTAATAAAGATTTAAACAACCATAGTGAGATGCCATGTTAATATTCAACTTACAATAAAGTCAACTATTTAAGGAATCTATGTTAAACACTACAAGAAAGGACGATAGTATTTTAAAATTTAAGTAAATGGAGATATACCTTGTTCATTTATTGGAAGTTTTAGTATTGTGCAGATGACAGTTCTCCTGAAACTGATGAATAGACTCAATTCAAAATATTATGGGTATTCTGTAGAATTTATGTTCTCTCTGTGTCTCTTCTGGCTAGTACATATGCCCTCTAGCAATTAGAAAACGACATCAGAAGGAATAGTAATGACTTAGCAGACTACAAATGTTACTGTTAAGCTGGCCAGAGAAAAATATAAATAAATTATATGAGGAGTCTTCAAAAAGTTCATGGAAATGCAGATTATTAAAAAATTATGCATGGATATCAAAACAATTTTTGCACCGAGATAAACTTGTACTTTATTCATTTGTTTTAATTTTATTTTTTTAGAGGGATTTTTTTGCTATAGGGTGTGTGCACTCTCTAGGGACAAAAGAGAGAGTGAAAGTGAGAAATCACCCTCCAGTGAGGACGGTCACACCACAATTCTCCACCATTCTCCTCTTGGGATTTTGGGCATGCATGCACTTGCACCTGGTGTGAGATTCAAGCTGCTGGGTCTAGGACTTGAACAGCGGTTGATTATGTGGGAGTCCAGCGCCTTAACCACTATACCACCTGCTGGCCCCATAAACTTGTACTTTAAATCCAATTTTCTATTAACTTTTTAAAGAACTTTGTATATATTTTCCAAAACACTCAAAGGGCTTGGGAATTGGTGGCATCAAGTATCTTTTAAAATAGAAGTAAATAAGGGCTAAAAAAGGAAAATTAATTTCACTTCTACTCTAAATCGTGGCAATGAAGCAGGACAGCTTGAGGTTTAGCAGGACTGCAATCATTTTGAAATTTGAAAAGGCCTGTAATGAGAACAATCTAACCAAGTGCTGAGTCATAGGAAGATCTAGTCACAGGAGAAACCAAGATTGGCATTTAAAGTGAAACAAAAATCAGGATAATTACTCAGGGGAAAGTGGCTCTGACTGATCGTAGCGAGGAATGATATGCATGTGCTTATATCTCGTATTGTAAATATGGAGCGCGTGTTGTGCTTTTTGAGACAGTTTGATGGTGCTTGCTGACTGTCTCCCTGTGGCTAGTTACAGAAATAAACTCCCTTCTCCTTCATCCTCTGCCTCTCATTTCATTGACTGTGAGAAGAAGCTCCCAGACTTGGTTGGCCAGTAACAGCAGAGTGACTAACTGCCCACTCTATTCTGGCAGAAGATCAAGCAGGTAAAACAAAGCTCGGGGTGGAAAGGTGGTGGCTTGCGCACCAATTCAGCACCAGACAGGTGAGGTACTGGACTCGAGACACCCGTGCGTAGGTCAGGTAATCAGCAACAGGGCACAACCATGGAGCCTGCACCGCTTCTATGGTTTGGTAGAAAAGAGAAAGCACACCATAAATTTGAAGAGGGCAAATAAAGAGAGAGGTAAGGAGAAGTAGAAGGAAGAAGAAAGAGAGGGTTGAAGGAGAGAGATAAAGATTGATTTTCAGTTGAGAGATGACTTTTCAGAAAAGTCCTAAATCAGGACCAAGTCATTGGTTCCTCTTCAAGGAAGTCCCGATGAGAAGCATTGTCCAAGGACCAGGCTCTGAAGTCGTGTGCTCAGAGCTCATGCCTTTCACTGTTTCCTCCACTCTCAACAAGGGGAATAGAGAAAGTTTCTGGGAAAGCACCTTCATTGTTGCTATTATGAGGAAGGAAAAACAAGATCACAAGGGCTTCTGTTGTAATAGGAAGTAACGTTGCTTAGTAAAGCACAGCTGCAAGAAGCTAAAGGCCCTGATTCATCTCACTTGCCCTCTGTGAGTGCCAGAATCCTGGCTGCTGTTGTTAGCAACCTGCCCGGTACAGAGCTTTGATTTTCCCAACACCCAGAGCCCTTCTTTAACCTAACAAGAGGAAGAGAAGCTGAGAACGACAGGCCTAGATCAGTGGTTTTCAAAGAGATGCTCAAACCAACAGCACCCCCAGGAACTCTGGGAATGCAATGTAACTTGGGCACCATCCCAAATCAATTAAATCATAAGTTCATGGTGTGGGGTCCAGCAGCATGTGTTCTAACAAGCCCTCCAGGTAAACACACTAAAGTTTGAGAACCACTGACCTAGGTGACCTGCAATTTTAGTCAGCTTAAGCATGTGTGATCGTAAGCAATTATGTGCAAACACTACAAATACTCGAGCCCCTGTTATGTAGAAGTTCAGTGAAACCCTTTTGTCTTGGGTCCTCTTCCTGTCTTCATGAAATGTTTCTATTGATCTTCTGTGTCTTGTGATGTTTTCTCCCTTATTGGTCTTATTGAAATGGAAACTAAAACAATTTAGAAAAAAAAATTTTTTTTGGAGAGGCTTTTTGCTATAGGGCACATGCACTCTCCAGAAAGAGAGAGGGAGAGAGAGACAGAAAGCGAGAAATCACCCCCCCAGGGGAGATGGTCACGTCTCAATCCCTTCTGCTCCATTCTCCTCTCAGGATCTTGGGCACGCACGCACACGCGCCAGGTGTGAGTTTAAGCCACCAGGTCTGGGACTTGAACTGCAGTCGACTACATGGGAGTCCAGTGACATAGCCATTACGCTAACTGCTGCTCTCGATTTAGGAAAAATTTTTAAGAGAAATTTTTCACTATAGGGTTAAACTCTATTTGCACTCACTGGAGACACAGAGAGAGACAGAGAGAGAGAGAGAGAGAGAGAGAAATCACCCCCTGGTGGGGATGGCCACACTGCAATCCCTTATCCATTCTCTTCTTAGGATTTTGGGCACACGTGCACATGTGCATGCATCTGGCTTGAGTTTCAAGCCTCCAGATCCAGGACTTGCACTGCTGTCAGTCCTGTGGGAGTCCAGTGCCTCAACCACTATGATGCCTCCTGGCCCCAACAATTTAGGAATTTTTATAGTAATGCAAAAGATTAAAAATGTCTTGGGGGACAGTAGGTGGTGTGGCAGTTTAGGTTACTGGATCCCACATGGCTGACTGCACGGTTTGAGTCCAGCTTGAAAATCAAGTCAGGCATATGTGCGTATGTGACAAAAATCCTGAGAGGAGAATGGAGGAGAGATTGCGGTGTGACCATTCCCTCTGGGAAGTGATTTCTTACTTTTCTTCTTTCCATCTCTCTCTCTCTCTCTCTCCAGTGAATGCATGCACTTATAGCAGGAAAAACAAAAAAAAGTCTGGGTTGTTGCTTTTCCAAAGCAAGAATCATGTCATAATTCTTTTTGTTGTCTTATAATAACTTTAGTAAAATATGAGGGGCAATTTTTTTTAAAAGTGAGGAAATGGAATTAACATATGAGTTTATTTTGGTGCAAAAATTTTTCCATGATCATTTTTGAAGACCCCTTATATAGCGCACATAACATCCAATTCACCCATTTAAAGTGGTGTTCTTCCCAACTCAATGATTTTTGGTGTTTTCACAGAGTTGTGAAAACATCACCACAATCAATTTTAGAAGATTTTATTTTTGTCCCCAGCATTTTTCGTCTTTATTTATGATAGAGTACTTGTATGCGCATGAGCTAAAAAGAGAGAAAGAAATAGCTCGAGAGAGAAGAACCCCTTCATAGGATCTGGTCAGACCATGATAGCCTTCCTCCAGTCCCTCAGCCCATCAGATCTTGGGTAGTCCTGCAGGTGTCTGACACATGTCAGAGTAACCAGGTCAGGAATTCGAACCATGGTCATCCTGTGACTTCTAGCACTGCATTCTGGCAAACTACGACCTGTGCCATCAGACATGGACCAATTTTAGAACATTTTTATCACCCCAAAGGGAAACCTCTCTCTAGTGGCCACTCTCCTCCTTCTGCCAAATCCTGCAGGCCTAGGTTACTGGGCATCTATTTTCTGTTTGCGTAGATTTGCAGTAATGTAACATTTCACATAACGTCATACATTAGATGTTTCCTGACTGCTTCTTTCACTTAGAATAATGTTTCCAAGGTTTGTCCATGTTGTATCATGTATCAGTACTTCATCTCTGTTAACTTAGTTTTCCATTATATGGGTATGGCACACCTAGTTTACTCATTCATTAGTTGATGGACATTTCAGTTTTCACTTTTGGTCTATTATAAATAGTGCTGCTATGAACATCTGTGTAGATACATGGGGTACTTCAACAAGGTCATGGAAAATAGAATTAAAGTAGATTTATTTTGGTACAAAAATGTTTTGAAATCTAGTCATAATATGCATTTCCATGAACTCTTTGAAGACCCACCTCCTATGCTTTCATTTATTTTATACACCTAGGAGGATTGATGACTCAGGTGCTGGACTCCCACGTGTCCAACCGTGGTTCGAGTCCCAGACTTGGTGGCTTCAAACTCACGCCAGGTGTGTGTGTGTGCATGCATGCCCAAGATCCCAGGAGGAGAAGGGATTGTAGCATAGCCATCTCCCTGGGGGATGACTTCTCACTCTGTCTCTCTGTCTCTCTCAGTCTCTCTGGCATGTACACACACCCTATAGCAAAAATCTCCTAAAAAAAAAAAAAAAACACAAATTGTTAAGGACTAACAAACTCTTTTCCAAAGTTATAATACCACTTTACGTTCCCACAGCAGTGCATGAGGGCTTCAATTTCTCTACATTTCCAACATTTACCACTGTTAACTTTTAAGTTCTAGTCATCCTAGGAATGTGAGTAGTATCTCATTGTGGTTTTGATTTGAAGCTCCTTATGGGCTAATAAAGTTGAGCATAGTTTCTGTGGCTGCTGTTCATTTTTATCACTTCATTGC
>NW_006160028.1:5341141-5348826 GCF_000334495.1 Tupaia belangeri chinensis | reverse complement strand
TTATTTAGAGCCCTACTTATTTATTTTTTCCTTAATGAGAGGAAGGAAGAGAGAGAGGTAGAGAAATGGAGAAACAAAGGGAAATGAGAAGGGGGAATGGTACAGTATTTTTGAAAGGACCTTGCTGTATTGATCCTCCTACCCTTGTGTGCCAATTAGTTATGATTATAGACAACAACAATATATTTAGATTGGCCCAGAAACTGAACTTGGGCCTTCCATGCGGTTTCCAGTCTCCTAAGCAGTGGTGTTACTTATATGTGACCATGGCTTGACCGAATTATTGCTTATTTATTAATTTAATGATTTACTTTAATATTGAGTTGTAAGACATTTGTACCTAGAATATATATTAAATTATATATCAAGTATATAATTTGCAAGTATTTTCTCTAATGGTGTTGACCATTGTGATGGTTATTTCTAGATGTCAACTTGATTATAATAAGGGATGCTTAGAAATCTGATAAAACATTACTCCTAGTGTGTTCATGAAGGTCTTTCTGGAAGAGATTAATTTGCAAATCTAAGTAGGCTAGATGTGGAAGATCTACTCTTAAAGTAGGCAGGCATGATCCAATTAACAAGGAGACTAGAGAAAATGAGTTTCTTATGAGATAGAGCAAGATAGATTTTTTTTGTTGCCTTAGATATTAGAACTTAAGACTCATCTGCTTTTGGGTCCCAGGATTTATCCTAGCCCCCCACCCTGCCTCAGACTTTTAGCCTCAGACTATAAGTCACATCATTGGCTTCCCTGCCTCTGAGGGCTTTGGGCTTAGATTGATCCATGCTCCAGAATCCCAGAATCCTTACCTTGCCAACCTAGCCTGTTATGGGACTTCTTGGTGCCATAATGGTGTAAGCCAATTCCCCCAATAAGTCTCCTCTTTTATGTCTATACAATCCTATTGGCTATTGGTTCTATCTCCCTGGAGAACCCTGACTAATACAGTTGCCTTTTCACATTTTTTATTTTTAATTGACTTGAGGCTAGCAGGTGGCACAGTGGTTAAGACACTGGACTTCTATGTGGTTGACTGCAGTCCGAGTCCCAAACCTAGCAGCATCAAACTCATGCTGGACACACAGGTATGTGCATCCCCAAAATCCTGAGAGGAGAATGGAAGAGAAGGGATTGTGGTGTGGCCATACCTCTGGGAGGGGGTAGTTTTTGCTTTCTGTCTTTCTGTCTCTCTAGTGAGCCCACACACTCTCTATATAGCAAAAATCTCTCTTTAAAAAAAAAAATATATATATATAGGCTTGCTTCTCACTTAAAAACTTTATTAACACATCATAATTGTACATATTTATGGCATACACTGATTTTTTTCAGTACTTGAGTACAATGCATAATGATCAAATCAGGATAATTAACATATTCATCATGAACTTTATGATGGGAACATTCAAAATCCTTTCCTTTTCACTTTCTTCGTAGTGTTCTGTATTCATTTGCTGGGGCTGCCATAATAATGTATAAAAGAAATGTATTTTTTTCACAGTTCTGGAGGCTAAAACTCTGATATAAAACAATCCGTGGGGGACCAGCAGTTAGCGTATGGCTAAGTCGCTGGACTCCCATGTAGTCAACCGCGGTTCGCGTCCCAGACCCAGTGGCTTAAAACTCACGCCAGGCGTGTGTGCGTGCGTGCCCAAAATCCCGAGAGGAGAATGGAGGAGAAGGGATTGTGGTGTGGCCATCCCCCCTGGGGAGTGATTTCTCGCTTTCTGTCTCTCTGTCTCTCTCTGTCTGTCTGGCGAACGCACACACCCTATAGCAAAAACCTCTTCAAAAAAAAAAAAAAAGTAAAACTAGTAAAAATTCTATTTCACTAGTTCAGACTCACGTCTATAGTTGACTGTGAAACACTTTTGCTAAAAATCAATGACTATAAATATGTGGACCTATTTATAGACTCGCAATTCTACCCCATCCATCTATATATGATAGTTTTCCTAGTATCATGCTATTTTGGTTACTATAACTTTAAGTTTTGAAATTGAGAAGTAAGTCCTCTGATTTTATTCTTCATTATAAAGATCGTTTTGAGTTTTGGGTTCCTTGCAATTCCGTGTAAATTTTAGCATCAGATTGTCAATTATAGAAATAAATTGGATCTTTTTTTAGGGTTTATGTATTTTTAAATTTATTTTTGAATTTTTTATATATTTGGATAATCATGCATGGTTGATGAAGTACTTTACAAATATCTTGTTCAGTCTGTAGCTTGTCTTTTACTTTATAAAGATTCTTTATTTTACAGAAGTATTTGTGCTTTAATGTGATCAGATTTATTAATCTTTTTATTTTATGACATGTAAGCATGGTGTTTTATTCTTATGCATTTACTTACAGTAATTCACTATATATATAATAATATAGTATATAAAATGAGATTTTCCATCGAGTATACATTGTATATTGGATCAGTCAAGGATATTACCATACATGTATCATTAACAAATAATTTTCTATTTCTTGCTTCTTATATATTTTGCTTTATTTCCCCCCTTGATTCCCTACCTCTCACCCTCTGCCAACTCCCTCTTCTCCCACACTGTCTCTGGTATATACATTTGTGTTCCAAGCCAATTTTTTTTTTCACATTTTATTAATTCACTAAAGATCTTAATTAATTTAAAGACTTTCAATATCAAGTACAGCTGATACAAACATATTTAAGAATGCATGTCTGACTTGGGAGTAAATCTCAGTGAGTAAAGTGAATGTACTATAAAGTAGCACCTTGCTAGGGCCATATAGCTTACTGCAGTCATTAAATAGGTATTAATAGGTTTTGTTTTGTTTTATTTTTTTTTAGAGGTTTTCGCTATAGGGCGCGTGCGCTCCCCAGACAGGCAGAGAGAGACAGAGAGACAGAAAGCGAGAAATCACCCCCCCCCCGGGGGGGATGGCCATGCTGCAATCCTTTCTCCTCCATTCTCCTCTCAGGATCTTGGGCTCGCACGCACACGCGCCCGGCGTGAGTTTTAAGCCACCGGGTCCAGGATGCGAACCGCTGTCGACCACGTGGGAGTCCAGCAACATAGCTATTATGCTAACTGCTGGTCCCTTAATAGGTATTTTTTAATGTACTTTTAAATTTCAAATAAAAACGTTTTAGTTTTGGTAGATCAAAATAAAACATTATTCAGAGAAATTTGCTTAAAACTTGAAGCCAAGAAAAAACTTAGAATTAAGTTCAAATAGTAGACAGATGAACCTATGAACAGTTCAAGAGAAGAAAAAAAGCCTTAAATATGAAAAATTAAAACATCAAAGAAAATCAGTAATATTTTAGTCTAAAGTAAAAAAAAAATCTATTTCACTAGTTCAGACTCATGTAACTAATCTCTCTTCTACTAAATTTGCAGTGGTCTGATCTTTCCATTTAAACTCTGGAAATTAGATTTTTCCCTCCCATTACGCTGGTCATTCTCTTAGTTGTTTCTTGTACGCTTATTTCTGCATGCCTGACTTTAGTTTTCCTGGTAAAGGACTCCTTTCAGCACTTCTTGGAGAGCTGGTCTGGTGTTGATATATTCTTTCAGGTTTTGTTTATCTGAAAATGTTTTTGTCTTTTTTGCCCATACAAGGGATAATCTTGTAATAGTCTTGATTGGAATTTTTTTTCACTTTGAATATATTTTCCCATTCTTTCTTTGCTCTTATTGCTTCCAATGAGAGGTCCAACTTTGACCTTATGGGATTTCCTTTGAAAGTAACTTGACATTTCTCTCTTGCCAATTTTAGTATCTTGTCTCTGTCTGTGATTTTTGTCAATCTGGTCATGATGTGTCTCAGGGAAGATCTTCTTGGGTCGAATCTATGTGGGGTCCTATGTATTTCTTGGGTCTGGATATTTGAGTGCCTCTCTAGATTTGGAAAGTTTTCTTCCAGGATTTCATAGAATAGATTATCAATGCCCTTATTAGTTTCTTCACCTTCTGGGATACCAATGGTCTGGATGTTTGGGCGTTTAATGATGTCTAGTATTACTCATATATTATTTTCATTTTGGGGGGGTTATTTTCTCAGTCTTTTTGGTGACTTTTTCTAGGTCAGAGGTTCTATCATCCACATCTGAGATTCAAGCTTTTGCATGATCTAATCTGGTTTTGATATTTTCAGTAAAGGTTTTGATTTCCTGTATTACAACATTTATCTCTAACAATTCTGTTTGATTCTGTTTTATGAAATGTATCTCCTCTTTCAGATTATTCAAGAACTTCCTTACCTCCTGGAGCTCGGTGTCTCTTTTCCTGCATCTTCTGGAGTTTGTTGTCTCTATTCTCTTCCATCTCTGTTAGCTTTGTCATTATGAATATTTTAAATTATTTATATGATATTTCCATGAGTTCCTTTGTGTTCTTTGTGGAGGGAGAGGAGTTATTATTTCCCATTAGAGATGAGGTATTCTCTTGGCTTTTCATATTTCTTGTGCCTCTGCAGTGGTTTTTGATCATTAGATGGATTATACATTTTCCCTATTTTTTGGAGTTAAATCTGAGCAATCAGGGGAATGCAGACAAAGGTGACCTGCAGTTTGTAAACAGTACAATTTTTCTCCCTTTGCACAACTGATTGAATGAAAATTGAGGATTAATCTGATCCTAAAAATAGTCAGATAATTGACTACTGAGCACCTAAACCTGTCTAGAAAATCAGTGTATTGAGGCTGAGCAGAAAAGTGAGAAAGGTGAAAAGAAAAGTAAAATGAATAGAAAGAGAGAGAGAGAGAGAGAAGAAAAAAACAAAGAGAAAGAGTAGGGTGTTCTAACCTGGCTCCTGGCTAGATTGGGGAGCAGGAGGGTGAAGTTTGGGCAGAGAGTCTTTGGTGGTCAAAATCCCTGAATGGGGCTGCTTTTAGCACAAATATAGATTGCAGTTGACAGGCTTATCCTGGCTCCTGGCTAGACTGGGGAGCAGGAGGATGAAGTCTGAGCAGAGGGTCTTCAGTGGTCGAAACCCCTGAATGGAGCCGCTTGTAGCTCAAATACAGATGGTGGCTGATTGGCTTATCCTGGTTCTTAGCTAGACTGGGGAACAGGAGGGTGAAGTCTGGGCAGAGGGTCTTCGGTGGTTGAAATCCCCTTGTGTCTTCCCTTCTCTCACACTGTCTCTGGTATGGACAGTTGTTTTTTATGCCTTCCCTCCGCCCCCATATTTTTACTGACTCACTAAAGATCTTAATTAAACACTTTGAATAGCAAGCACAGCTGATAGATGCGTAGTTATGAATGCATGCCTGACTTTAGGTGTAAACCTCAGTGAGTAAAGTGAACATATAAAGTAGCACCTTGCTGGGGCTATATCGCTTACTGTGGTCATTAATAGGTATTAATAGGTATTTTTAAATGCATTTTTTTGCAAAAATCTAAGGTGTGGGTTTTATTCAATTGCACAGTCTGCTAGTGTATCTCCTGTGTAGTATGATGCTTAATAAATAGGAGTGAGGGGCAGGGGATTCAGATAAACTGGAAGCAGGGTGATTTTTATTCAGAATCATAAACTTGAGTTGGCCCCCACACTGTTGGGGATGTGGAATGTTTCAGCTCTAAGATGTCAACTGAGAAAGCAAACATATGACAAAGCCAAAATGTGCAACCTTTTCTACAAAATAGTTCATATCCTGTTTAACCAGGAGTTTCTTGGTCTTTTAACTTGGTCCCAAAGAAGGAATTAAAGTCCCAAGTAAGTAAATCTTCAACTTGCCATTCCCTGAAGTATGGAGTTTTTGTTTGCTTGTTTGTTTTTGTTTTGAGAGGTTTTTTTCCCTATAGGGTGTGTGCGCTCGCCAGACAGACAGAGAGAGACATAGAGACAGAAAGTGAAAAATCACCCCCCAGGGGGATGGTCACGCCGCAATCCCTTCTCCTCCATTCTCCTCTCAGGATCTTGGGCATGCATGCACATGCGCCCGGCGTGAGTTTTAAGCCTCCGGGTCCGGTACGCGAATCACGATCAACTACGTGGAGTCCAGCGACATAGCCATTACGCTAATTGCTGGTTCCCCCTGAAGTATGGAGCTGAAATCAGTTACTTCTTTTAAATTTCCACTTTGATTCCAGAGAAGTCTCTTCTGTAGAATTTTGTTAATAAACAAATCTCTTTTTGCTCAACTTATTGATGGCTAGCAGTCGTTTTGATATGACTTGAATAGGAGTGAAAGCCCCAATATTTCTGCTTTTTTTGCTTTAGAGCAGACAAACATGGGTCCTTAAAGGGGTACAACACATGCTCTTCAGAGAATAACTTTTAAATGAAAGAAATATGTGGAAAAGCATAACAGGATCTATCCAGAAAATGTTTGGGTAATCATTATGGCTATTTCCTAAGCATTCTCATGCCGACTGCTCAGGGGATGTTTGTTCTGCATAGTGGAGTGTGGAGAAGGGCCAGAATGATTAAGTTTACTTTGGGTTTATGACTTCCCACAATAGCACCCCCATTCTTTTTTTTTTTTTTTCCACTCTGGATGGAAAATTCCCACCCATTTAATGTAATGGTTCATAGCCTTCTATAGATTGTAGCTTGACCAACTGTGACCCGGAAGTTTATATTCTTCAGCGCTTTAAATTGCTCTATAACTAGGTATCAGAGTCTATTCTCCTAGGACCAGATGCCCTCAGTCTTAAAAGTATGCTCACTAGGAGATACCCTGCCTTCCTCAGGAATAAATGCAACTTACGGATAAAAATAGAGCTGAAAAAAAAAACCTGATGCTATTTGAAAGAAGGAAGGAATTAGATTTAACTCGTGGTCAAAGCTTCTCAGATACAAAATATTTGGTCATATATTAAATAATTTGTTTGACATTTCCAGCAAAGCGAAGATGCAATAACAAAAGAAACTTCTTACAATAGAGAAGAGAGACACGGAACTCTGGAGTTTCTGTTGGAACAAGATTCTTCTGTTTCCATTATATACAATTAAGTTCATTTAGTGTCTGATCCAGTGTCTGATGGCAGCCCACGTTCTCGTCTTTGGCCTGGGCAAGTTTTTCTTTCAGGTCATCAATCGTCTTGTCCAGTTTGGCAACGCACGGGTCTCAGCCTCTTTCAGTTTGTCATAAAGAAGTTAAATTTCTTCTTCATATTTGTTCTCCTTTTCAGAATACTTTACAGATGCAGCCTCGAACAACTCCAGATTATTAGTGACATTCTTGAGTTCTTCCAAGTCAGCACATTTTAGCTCAGACAGCTCCGCAGCTCCTTTGCCATTTCCAGCTCGCCTTCCAGGATGACCCACCCACAAGCTACCTCTTATTTGCGGTCGGCCTCCTCAGCAATGCGCTTGCCCTCTTGGAGCCGCAACTCCTGCATCTCCATCTTCTCATCTTTCATGGCCCGGTTTTCAATCACCTTCACTCCTCTCTCGCTCTCATCCGCCGCCTTTCCCGCCTTCTCCAGCTTCTGCAGAGCTGTGGCCATTGGTTCTTGAGCCCTGTCCAACCCCTCAACCAGCTGGATGCATGGCTTGAGAGCTTCAGCTTTCTCAGCCGCTGCTCGCCGTCCAGCAGCGGCTGCAAGCCCTGAGCGCAGTACTCCGCCTCATCCGCCTGCTGCTGTTTGTATCTTGCCTTTCACTACCTCCGGGGAGTTGAGGCAGGCCACTGGGCCGAGGTTGCTGGCGCTCACAGCGGGCGACGGGGGCGGGTCGCGTCGGTCTGGGTGCC
>NW_006160028.1:5331611-5341113 GCF_000334495.1 Tupaia belangeri chinensis | reverse complement strand
TGCGGGTGGGGCCCAGCCTCTGCCTCTCTCCACCTCGGCCAGCCGAGCTGCCTTTTAATGCATTTTTTAATTTCAAAAAAGTTTTAGTTTGAATAGATCAAAATTTAAAAATGTTAAGAGAAAATTGCTTAAAACAAAGCTAGGAGAAAGCTTACCATTAAGTTCAAATAGTAGGTGGATGAACCTATCAACAGTTCAAGAGAGGACAAACATCCTTAAATGTGAAAATCAAAGCATCAAAGTAAATCAGTAATGTTTTAGACTAAAGTAAAAAAATTCTATTTCTCTAGTTCAGACTCATGTAATTAATCTCTCTTCTATTGAATCTGCAGTGTTACTGTGGTGTGACCTTTCTGTTTACACGCTAGAAGTTAACATTCAACTCAGGACTTGTCCCTACCATTAGGCTGGCCATTCTCTTGGTTGTTTCTTGTACTCTTATTTCTGTGTGTCTGACTTTAGTTTTTTCCTGGTATAGGACTCCCTTCAGCACTTCTTGGAGAGCTGGTCTGGTATTGATAAATTCTTTTAGGTTTTGTTTATCTGAGAATATTTTTGTCTTTTTTCCCATATGGGGGATAATCTTGCTGGGTATAGTATTCTTGGTTGGAATTGTTTTTCACTTAACACTTTGAATATATTTTCCCATTCTTTCCTTGCTCACATTGTTTCCAATGAGAGGTCTGACTTTGGCCTTATGGGATATCCCTTGAAAGTAACTTGAGGTTTCTTAGTATCTTATCTCTGTCTGTGGTTTTGGTCAGTCTGGCCATGATGTGTCTTGGGGAAGATATTCTTTAGTCGAATCTATGTGGGGTCCTATGTATTTTTTTTTTTTTTTGAGAGGTTTTTGCTATAGGGAGTGTGCGCTCGTCAGACAGACAGACAGAGACAGAGAGACGGAAAGCAAGAAATCGCCCCCCCCCCCCCGCATGGGGGATGGCCATGCCGCAATCCCTTCTCCTCCATTCTCCTCTTGGATCTTGGGCACACATGTACGTGCACCAGCATGAGTTTAAGTCACTGGGTCCAGGACTCGAACTGCAGTCGACTACATGGGAGTTCAGCGACATAGCCATTATGTCAACTGCTGGTTCCGAGTCCTATGTATTTCTTGGGACTGGATATTTGCGTGCCTCTCTAGATTTGGAAAGTTTTCTTTCAGTATTTCATGGAATAGATTATCAATGCGCTTATTAGTTTCTTCACCTTCTGGGATACCAATGGGCGTTTAATGATGGCTAGTATTACTTGTATGTTATTCTAATTTTGGGGGGTTATTTTCTCAGTCTTTTGGGTGAATTTTTCTAGGTCAGAGGTTTTATCTTCTAAATCTGAGATTCGAGCTCCTGCATGATGTAATCTGGTTTTTATATTTTTAACGAGTTTTGATTTCCTGTATTACAGGCTTCATCTCTAACAATTCCATTTGATTCTCTTTTATGAAGTCTATCTCCTCTTTCAGGTTGTTTAAGAACTTCCTCACCTCCTGGAACTCAGTGTCTCTTTTCTCCAGTTCATTGTCTCTATTCTCTTCCATCTCTGTTAGCTTTGTTATTATGAATATTTAAAATTCTTTGTGGAGGAAGAAGAGTTATTCTTTCCCATTAGAGGAGAGATATTCTCTTGGTTTTTCATATTTCTTGTGCCTCTGCAGTGGTTTCTTACCATTAGATGGATTATACATTTTTTTTCTATTTTTTTGGAGTTAAATCTGAGCAATCAGGGGAATGCGGACAAAGGTGACCTGCAGTTTGTAAACAATACCATTTTTCTCCCTTTGCACAACTGATTGAATGACAACTGAGGTTTAATCTGACCCTAAAAGTATTCAAATAATTGGCTACTAAGCACCTAGACCTGTCTAGAAAATGAGTGTATGGAGGCTGAGCAGAAAAGGGAGAAAGATAAAAGAAAAGGAAAAGAGAAGAAAAAAATGAAGAAGAGAACAAAACAAGATTTAAAAAAATAAGAAAAAGAGAAGAAAAAAATTCCATCGTCAAGAAATGAAAATTGCGTGGCGCACCAGCGCACTAGCCTGCCCCTGAATGGGACTCGGAACTCAAGTATAGATGGCTGCTCTTGGCTTATCCTGGCTCCTGGCTGGACGGGGGAGCAGGATGGTGGAGTCTGGGCAGAGGGTCTTTGGTGGTAGAAATCCCTCAAGATCTATTTTTTGTTGTTGTTAGAAAAATAGCTACCTCTGTATTATTTGGGCTATGCTTTCTTGATACCCTTTTTATCCTTTTATTTTCAACCTTTTAAAGTTCTTATTGAGTTAGGTGTGTCTCTTAAAGATAGCATACGATTGGATTTTTAAAACCTCCAACATGGGGGCTGGCAGGTGGCATGGTGGTTAAGGTCCTGAACTCCCATATGGTTGACTGTGGTTTTCAGTCCTGGACCTAATGGCTTGCTTTCTCACTTTCTCTCTCTCTCTCTCTCTTTCTCTCTCTCTCTGTATCTGTCTGGTCAATTTAAAAAAATAATAATAATAATAAATAAAATGAAATAAAACATTCTTTAAAGAATCCAATATGTTCATTAGGAAAAGTCAGAAATCACCCCTGCCAGGATTGATGGCCACACTGTAATCCCCCCTCCTCCATTTTCCTCTCAGGATTTTAGGCATGCATGCACATGTACCCGGCATGTTTTCAAGTCCCCAGGTCTGGGACTTAAACTGAGCATTTACCTGGTGGGATCCTGCTGCCTTAACCACCACACCACCAGCTGGCCCTCATCTTTGTTTTCAACTGGCAAGTTTGGTCTGTGTGTTTTATGATTACTAATATGTTTGATTTTATTTTTGTCATCACACTTTGTAGTTTCTTTTCCATGTTTCCACCCTGTTTTTGTTTTCCTTCTTTCCTATTTTCAATTGGATTATTCAAAGGTTATGTCCCCCCCATTTTTTAATTTTATGATTTTTAAATTTATATTCTATCAGTGAATATCTCTATAGCACACAATATGGTTTTCGAAGTATACATGTAGTATTTAGCAATCAATTCAGGTAAATTATATACATCATTTATAGTAGAGAACTTTATATACTTTTTTTAAAAAAAGAATTATTTTATTTAACTTTATTTATTTATTTACTCATTTTAATTTGATCAGAGAGGGACAGACAAAGAGCAAGAGAGAGAGAGAGGGAAAGTGAGAAAACAAGCTGTTAGATCTGGGACTTGAACTGCAGTTGGCCATGTGGGAGTCCAGCGCCCTTAACCACCACACCGTTTCCTATCCCTGAGAACTTTCCATTCTTGTGTCTTTTAAGCGTCTGTTACTTTCGTTGGATTAATCAAAGCTTTCTTCCCCTTGCTCTTTTCCTGTTATTCTCTATCCTGATTTGGGAGCATCTAGTCAGTTCCTACTTTCTCAATTTTTAATCTTAAAATTTTAACTTGTGCAACTGATTTAACTCTAAAGTTTGTCATCATTTTTGTCTTAAGGCCACCACTAAGGTATATAGCACCTTTGTGAAAAAAATGTAGTGAGTGTTGATGCCATGGGTTTATACTATGTCAGAACATGTCAGATTACACACTTTAAGCGTGTGCACTTTGTAGCATGTAATTACACACTAATAAAAATGTTAAAGAAGAAAAGATGCGCCTTTTTCTAGATGAGCAAAACCTTGTGCAGGGCCCCACAAGCAGGTGAGTTAAGCATGGACTAGATTTCAGCCTCACTTCCCCTTGGCCAGTGGCACAATCATCTCCCCTGTATTTAGAGATTCTTAGTACCCTTTTCCTGAACTACACGAAGACATTGACTATCTCATGCGCTACCTCCTCCCAACATGACATTATACTTCTTCTTTTTATACCTTCAAAATCAGCCATCGTCAATATTATTGTTGCAAACACTACTTCACTAACTACTCCTTTCTTCAACTTACTCTCGCCTGTTTTTTTCTTTCAAAACTGCTGGTTAGCGTAATGGCTGTGTCGCTGGACTCCCACGTAGTCGACCGCGGTTCAGGTCCCAGACCCGGTGGCTTAAAACTCACGCCGGGCACGTGTGCGTGCGAGCCCAAGATCCCGAGAGGAGAATGGAGGAGAAGGGATTGCGGCGTGACCATCCCCTCTGGGGGGTGATTTCTCGCTTTCTGTCTCTCTGTCTCTCTCTGTCTGTCTGGCGAGTGCACGCGCCCTATAGCAAAAAAAAAAAAAAAAAAAAAAAAAACAAAAAACTCTCCAAAAAAAAAAAAAAAGAAAAATTTCAGTGACTTAATCCTGTGTGTTTGTTTTAAAAAAACCTTCAATTCACACTCATTCTGGTTTTTTAAAAATTATTTTACTTATTTTTCATGATAGAGCACAGGTATGTGAGAGAGAGAGAGAAACACTCTCCATAGGGTCTGGTCACACCGTAATTTTCAGTCCTTTCCAGCTTGTTGGCTCATGGGCAGTCACGCATGTGCCTGGCATGTTTCAGGCTGACTAGGCAGGGAATTTGAACCCAGGTTGCCATGTGGGATCTGGCTTTGCTGGAGCAGTAGATTTCTGCTGTTCCACAATGTCATCCTCACACTTATTTAGATTGGCTGCTAAGATGAAATGATCTCTCTTTAAAAATTCTAGTAGTTTCCGACATTTTGTTGTTATTTTCAAAAGATTTCTTATAGTCTAATTGTCCATTTGTAAGTAGTCTTTTTTCCCTTTCTGATTATCTTTAAAATTTCTCCGTCTTTGTTGTGCTATGCTTTTATCACAGTGTTATCTGGATGTAGACTTACTTTTATTTATTTTACTTCAGGCTCATTACATTTCTTGAACTTAAGAATTTATACTTTTTATTAAGACTGAAACATTCTCTTTTTTTTTTTGAGAGGTTTCTTCTATAGGGCACGTGCGCTTGCCAGAGAGACAAAAAGTAAGAAATCACCTCCCGAGGGGATGGCCATGCCGCAGTCCCTTCTCCTCCGTTCTCTCTCAGGATCTTGGGCACACACGCACACACACACACCCACTGTGTCTGGGACTCGAACTGCGGTTGACTACATGGGATCCAGCAACATAGCCATTATGCTAACTGCTGGTCCCAAGACTGAAAAATTCTTAACCATGCATTATCTCTTTGAATATTACCCCTCTTCCTGTCACTATCTGGAACTCTTATCAAAAATATCTACTAGTGCTGGGAAAGGTAGTCCTATGTCAATAGACTTTTAACCCCTGCTTGGTCATAAAAGAATGGGCCCAAGGCCAGGAACATTTCCATCCAAGAGAAAAAAGGTCCTCATAGCCTGTACCAGCCCTCTCATCCTGTGCAGAAATATCTTTCCCTGTTTCAGTCTTATTGAATATTACTTTTCAAATGACTTTTAGGCACACTGAAGCTTTCAGTGCTTCAGCCTCCACAGAGAAGGGATCAGGTTCTTTCACTATGGCCTGGGAAAGGTGCATGTAGGGGTGTCCATTTGCCATGCGTCGGCTGCTGGGGGAGAGTCACTGTCCATGGGAGACTGGCACATACTATTGAAGATGATCTTGCTATCTCTTCTCTATGTAAATAAAGTGTTATTCCGTCCAGTGGTTGACTGTGTTGTGTTTTTCTTGTGACCCTCATACCAAGGTGCAATGAGCAAAAGGGCTTGGAGTCCTCTTCCTGCTCCCCTGAGTTTAATAACTAGTACATGGCATTCTACTTGATAGACCTCTTCATTTTGTACTCCACTGTGTTCCTTAACCTTTCATACTTTCTATATCTTTAACTCTTTGCATTGCATTTTGAGTAATTTCCTTAGATGTATCTTTCAGTTGAGTAAGTCTTTCTTCAGTTGTGCCTAACTTGATTTTTTTTTTTTTTTGGAGAGGTTTTTGCCATAGGGCGCGTGCACTCGCCAGACAGACAGAGAGAGACAGAGAGACAGAAAGCGAGAAATCACTCCACAGGGGGGATGGCCACGCTGCAATCCCTTCTCCTTCATTCTCCTCTTGGGATCTTGGGCACACATGCACACGTGCCCGGTGTGAGTTTTAAGCCACCGGGTCCGGGACGCAAACCACGGTCGACTACATGGGATTCCAGCGACATAGCCATTACGCTAACTGCTGGTCCCCCTAACTTGATACTTAAGGTATCTATTGAGTTTCAATTTCAACAACTAGAATTGTAAATGAAATATCTATGAAAGCGATCATTTTTATATTTTGTTTGTTAATTTTTCTCTCTTGTTCATTAATGCATTCTCATGCCTGAAATGGTGCCTGGCACTCGATAGATACTCAAAAGTTTTGAATGAATAAGTGAATAAATTATTTTTTTAGAGTTACATAAGTGAAATTTGCCAATTTTTTTGTCACAATTTTTTCTTGATTCTTTCTTTTGGATCTTTAAACTCAATTTGTTTTATGTCATCTATGCATAATATCTACGGTTTGAATTTCTTAGAATATAATCTTGTAATTTGTTATAAATACATGCTCTAATGGTTGATTTCTGTTTAATATGTCTTGTAATTTTCATCTGTAGCCTCACCTTTAGTGGGACTTTATTGGAGACTCTCTCATACCCTTGGATTAAAGACATGTCTCTCCAGAAAGGTTTTTATTTTATGTTTTTATAGATTCAGTTACTACACATCACTTAGCTTGTACAGTGAATTTTCTTAACATGAATACACTTCACACCAGTCTAGTCAAGGATATTACACATTATCATCAACAGATAATCATTTCTGTGTCTCATAAATGTCTCGCCTCTTTATTTTTCTCCTTGATTTCTTTCCTCATTCTCTCCTCCTTCTCCCACCCTCTTCCCACACTGTCTCCGGTACCCGTAACCATTTTCCGTGCTTCTCTATCCTTTAATCTTTCAGTTTCTGCTATAGAGTGTAGTTATATATATCAAATTCTAGGGTCTTTTTTTTTTTTTAATGGCTGAGTAGTATTCTATAGAGAATATGTGCCACACTTTTTCAATCCATTCGCCTGTTCATGGACATTTGGATTGATTCCATGTCTTAGCAATTGTGAATAATGCCACGATAAACATAGATTTGCAAGCACTTTTCCGACTGAGTGATGTCCTATCTTTTGGGTAGATACTCAGGAGTGGAATTGCTGGGTCCTATGGTAGTCATATTTGTAGATCTTTGAGGAACCTCCATATTGTTCTCCACAGTGGCTGGGCCAATTTACATTCCCACCAGCAATGTGGGAGGGCTCCCCTTTCGCACAGCAGTCCTGCCAGCACTTACCTTTATTTATTTATTTTTACTTTTTGCCATTCTGATTGGGGTTAGGTGATATTTCATTGTGGTTTTGCTCTGCATCTCCTTTATGATAAAGACTATTGAGCATTTTTTTTTTCATATGCTTTTGGGCTGTTCATATGTCTTCCTTGGAGAGTTGTCTGTTCAGCTTATTTGCCCATTTTTTTCAATTGGGTTGATCATGTTTTGCTTTCATTTGTTTTTCGTAGGTATCTGAGGGACTGTGACAGCCAGGTACTGCTTCTTAATTTTAATATTTGCACTTCAGATGATCAGATTGTAGGGGTCTGATTGTTGTGCATGTGAGACTACATTTCTCAACACTAAAATACCTGTCTGAAAGGAGTGCCAGTGGAAAGGAAGGAGGAGAGGTGATGGTAATTCCTGGTTCAAGACATACTATCTTCATTGGTCCATGTATGGTCTGCTTTAAAAAATAATACTATAATGGGCATGGGCAAAGCTAGGACCCCTAAAGGAAGCTATAATGTTCACCATAATCTGTGTCTAATATCTGCTTCTTGTAGCTGTTCCTTCTTCCATCTCTCCACCTGAGGTAACTATCATAAATTCCATGTTATCATTTCTTTGACATGATAAGCATTCAGAGTATTATGTCATTATGCTATGTGTAATTTTGGAGGGTTCACTCTTATCATTTAGTATTATATTGCTAAGATGTGTCTATATTGTTGTATGTCACTATAATTCATTAATCTTGACTGCTAAATGCTATTGCATTGTATAGATACAACATAGTTTATTATGTCCATTCTTCCACTGAGGGCTATTTATATTTCTCAGTTTTTGCTGTTGTGAGGAATGCTGCTGTGAACATTCTTACACATTTTATATCTCTTGCTGCTTACGTGCAGCAAGACATGTCTATTCTGGGCATTTCCTCACCAGAGGAGATTCTGGGTCATTGGCATGTGTGAGTGTTCAACTTTAAGAGGTAATGCCAAATTGTTTTCCAAAGTGGCTGCCAAATTTACATTCCCACCAGCAGTGAATAAAAGATCCTGAGGACACACATTTATTCTCCTTTTAAATATTTGCCAAGCAAATCCTTAGATAAAATATTTACTTTCAAGTTATTGTTTCAGGACTACATGGGTGGGGGGAATTCACGCACTTGTTTCTCAGGAGTTAACGTGTGTGTTACAAGTACTCAGAAGAGACCTTTTTTTCCCTTGCCAGGACACAGGCCACGAGACACACTTCCTTGTCTTCTAGGGCAGGGGTGGAGGAAACATTGCTTTCTGTTCCACTTTTACTATGTTCTTAATAGCTACTGCATAAAAACATGGGCCGTTTTTCCTTTCACTATGGCATATTAAAAGTCACGTCCTCCTCCGCCTCCCCTAGGAGGCCAGATGGCGGTGCAGAGGGAAAACTGCACACTCTGCAAGGCAATCCCAAGGGAAAGGTTCCTGGTTCAGGTCTGGAGACCTCCCTGAGGTGCCCGTGATCCAGGGCTGGCTGAGAGCTAGATACGTATTGGGGTTTTAGGGTCCTGTTGGATGTGCTATTTCTTTCTCTCTTTTGCTCATAAAAGAAATGGATAAATAAATAAAAATAAATAAATAAAAAAAAAATAAAACAAACATGCTTCTGGGTTACTGAGGCAAAGCCTCCCAGATCGCCTTAGTCTCAGCTCTGGATGATTGTCCTGGTTTTCTTTTTCTTTAATTTGTGGTCCCTGGTGATTTCTTTTACTTTTCTGTTAGTTCAGCTTGCACTTAAAAGAAGGTTTGCAATTTCTATTCAACTCTTTTCGAGGTTTCGTAGTGGGAACTAGTTCAGACGATCTAGTCTACCATTTCTGAAATGAACATTGTCATCATATTCCCTTGTTTCTAAGATGCTAGTGCCCAGAACCCCTGCCTTGCAAGGATTCCTCTCCAGGAGGAATCCTCTACCACTGAGGGCTAGTTCCTCTGCATGGGAAGACGTTTCCTTCCATGTTGGGTTGCTTTATATCTGGGTCTTCTTTCCTATGAACTAAAGGGAATCTGTTCCAAAGATGGCCTGTGAGGCACCTCCAAATTCTCTCCTTCCACACTCAGGAAAGGGACCATGAGTCTCACTCTGCGTCCACTCTTCATCTGTAATAGAAGCCCTTTACTCATCCCAGGCTTTTCTGGTTTTAGGACTGACTCAACACAATGATTGAAAATGAAAGTTACTAATTAAATGTATGCTAGTGGGTCGAGGAGGATTGGCTGTAGGCTCAGAAACCATGTGTTTTAGGGGGGCTCACGCCCCCCCCCC
>NW_006160028.1:5325538-5330471 GCF_000334495.1 Tupaia belangeri chinensis | reverse complement strand
ATTTCATGATGGGCAAAGTATTTTTACAAGCAAAATGAGAAATAGCGATTGACTGTTTTAAAAATTAATTAGAATAATAATAATACTGATTGGGGAAAACAGAAAAGATATTGAATGTTGAAGTGAGGAGATTAATGTCTCTGTATTGACTGACATGCATGGCATTCCCTTTTGAAAAAGCAATGGAAGTCAATGTAAAGTTATATGTAATCCAATGTAATATAAAGAAGATTATGATAATAATAATATAAAAAAAAAAAGAAACCATGTGTTTTACAGAGTGGGGCAGCAGGAAGTTGTCCATAGGGGAAATTGTAAAAAAAAAAAGTAGAATGGGACACAGAAATGGATTGTTATCTGTTGATGATAATGTGTATAGTATCCCCCACTGGACTGGTATGAAGTGTATTCATGTTGGAAAATTTGTTTGACAAGCTAAGCGATGTATAGTGATTGAATGTATTAAGGGAACTTAAAAACAGAGACAGTGGGAGTATCAAGTGGAAGTGTTATTTATCCTATGAGGTGGCCATTGCAGCTACCTTGGCCACTGTTCTGATTTAAAAAAAAAAAAAAAAGAAAAGGAAATTTAGAAATGTCAAATGACTTGCTCGAAATCACTTAGTTAGAACGTGACTGAATTGGGCCGGCAGGTGGTGTGATGGTTAAAGGTGCCAGATTCCCACATGGCCAACCATGGTTCGAGCTCCGGATCTGGCAGCTTGCTTTCTCACTTTCTCTTCCTCTCTCTCTGTCTGTCTCTCTATGGTTAAATTAATACTACTACTACTACTACTACTAATAATAATAACAACAACAAATGGAATTAAATAAATATTTTAAAGAGGAAAAAAAAGAATATGACTGAATTATACTGTGCATTGAGGTCTCATGTCCCCAGATGCTCTCTTTCTTTAGTTTCCTTTGGCTCTCTAAGTGAAATATTTCACAAAATACCACTGTGGCCAATTCTGAAACTCACCCACAAACTCTGTGACACCCTTTTCATTGAGAGGTGGGGCCTTGAATATGGACGGGCTGGCGATGCTTTGACTCATGAAGTGAAATGAAAGTGATATTGCACAGCCAGGTCAGAAAAGGTCAGGCTGCCTCTGCTCTTGGAATATTCACTGTTGGACTCCTGAATCTCCATACGAGAAGTCTGCCTTTCCTGAGATTGCCATGCTGGAGAGGCCAGGAACAAGCATTCTGTTAAACAGCCCCAACTAAGCCTCACGTTTCAGCCATCCTAGACCAGAGGATGGAAGTAGGAGTTGAGAAACCATCTGGCAAATGGATTTTCCAACTTGGTCCGTTGCAGCCATCAGCCACTAAAGTCACTCCGGAACATCTAAATCATCTCAACTGAAGTCCCAACCATCACAGAGCAAAGCAGAACCATTGACCTCGACGTGTTTGGAATAGAGGACCCACAGAATCTGTGAGTAGAATGTTATATGCTCAGTTTGGGGATGGTATGTTACTCAGTGTTAGCTCACTAGGACAACTGTCAAGCTTGGCAAGGACATATTACAGCCTGCCCAAAATGACAGCCCTAGTTCCAGAACAGGACTGTGGGCTCATCCGATGGAAACCAGGTCTGATGGGGAAGACAGGAAGTGAAAAAGAATGAGACTCCGGAAGAGCAAGGAAGTGGAGCCCTGGCAGAAGCTGCCCTCTGTGCCTTGCTCTCAGATTTGTTGAAGTGGCTGATGCTTCGAGAAGAGGAGGCATGTACATGAAACCTTCAGAACCAGAAGTGCGTGTCCTCCGATAATTTATCATTTTAATCTAAGTTTAAACTAAGTGCTTCTTCCTGAAACCTTTGTTTCTAGAGTACTTTTTTTTTTGAAGTTTTTTTTTTTTTTTCAAGTGCACATGCTATAGGGCACATGCACTCGCTAGAAAGACAGAGAGAAACAGAGACAGAAAGTGAGAAATCACCCCCCCAGGGGGGATGGCCACGCTGCAATCTCTTCTCCTCCGTTCTCCTCCATTCTCCTCTCGGGATCTTGGGCATGCACGCACACATGCCGGCGTGGGTCCAGGATTTGAACCATGGTTGACTACATAGCTATTACACTGCTGGTTCCTGAGTATGTATTATTTTTAATACGAAGTGTGGTAGCATCAATATGAACACCCGCAGTCATGCTGTCTCCCCAGGACAGTGCCACTGCCTTCCGACTCCCCATCAGACCTTTATTTCTCCCAGCCAGACACTGATTTTACCAGGTTCATCTCTGGAGCTGCTAAAACTTCCATTTGCGTTGTGACAGCTGTGTCTGAATGGGAATTTTAGCCCAATGCTGGAGGACAGGGCAGTTTCAAAGCTGGGGGAAATGTGGGAAGTTACTGACAAGTCACATATGTACAGTGACTTGGGGTCAGAGTACTGAAGCAGGGAGTCAGGAAATCTGAAACCTTGCAGATGGAACTAGAGAGGTGGTTCAGGGTGACTTCTTCTTTGTAACTAGGTTGAGGCCTCCCTTCCCTCGCTAATTGTTCTTTTCAATATCTATCTCCTTAGAGCTCCCTCCTACTGTGTTTAGGGTCATGATTACTCACAACATCCTTGAGCTATTTCTCTCACTGTGGTCCTGAGCTGTTAATGAGGTAATGCATTGCTAAACTTCTTGCCAACTTATTTCTCTGATTGCCAATTAAATCATAAGAAAATTGTCCTCAGGTAATATGCTCATTCATTTATTTGAGTTAGTCCATTAATATGTCCAAAGTGCTGTAAGGACTTCAGAAATCTTGGGAAACTATCTTACTTTACAAATGAGGAAATTGAGGCTCAGTATGAATGACTTACAGTAGGGTCTATAGAGATAGTCCTTGGTGCCCAACGAAATGCTAACTAATGGTGAATAGACGACATCCTTGACAACATTTAACGTTCCATTTTCCGATGACAAGAGTCAACAGCACAGCACAATAACATCAGTGTTCATGCAGAAGTCATCTATGTGATGTGGCAGAGGAAATGTGTACTAGACTTAGAGGGCAGCCTCCAGTCTGTGGGGACTTAGGATAAAATGTCTAGGTTTCTAAGAAAGAGTACAGGATGAACTTTTTGGGTCTTCACGAAAACTCAGAGAAGGAAGGAACGGGTATCAGCGATCATCTAGTAACATCCCTAACTTTGCTCACTGAGTTTGCTTCCCCACCTGCCCAGGACAAATCTGAGGGACTTGGGATGAGGAGGGGATGAGAAACATTTCCTAAATGGATGGGAGGAAGCAAATAGATCTAAGAGGCGACAACTGGAAGTTGCTTTTCTCAGGCCTGTCTGTTCAGCCTGGATGAACTGATAAATCAAAACACATTAGACCAAAAACAAAACAACCTCGATGTATATAAACACACAAGGCTGTTTATTGCAGCAATGTTTGTACACTAGCTTACTTGCCCATAATGAAGAATCGGTCAATGACTTTGAGCTCCTCTGACAATGAAATTCTACGTAGACAGCAGTCAAGATAATGAAGTTCTATATTCAATGGCATGAAAAAGTCTTACATGTACTTTTAGTGAAAAATATGTTATTTAAATGAAAAAGATATTGCCTCTATCATGTAGTATATATGTATTATTAACAGGTGTGAGTTTGTGTGTGTCATGTTTGGGATATGTGTTTAACGAGCTCTCTGCAAAGATGTGTAACAAGGTTTTAGCCGTGTTTTCTTCTTTTTGCTCATCTTTCATAGGGTCCTGTATTTCCTGAATTTTCTACATAATGTTTTCTATTATAATTGGACAAATGAATAAAAACATTTTAAAGTTACTTTGTCTTATCTCTTCATGAGAGCAGGTTGCTTGGACAGAGTAGTCTGGAGAGGAGTTGGGGTGGGTCCTATCTGTGGGTACTGGAGCCAAGCCTCAGCTGATAAACCAGAAATAGGGTGTTATTCCCATTTGCAGACCTGTGAAAGAAAGCTGAAGGTCTCCAACCACATTCCATTATAGATGACCTGATGTTCCAAGTATGCAGTGTTCTCAATTTTATGCCCTTCTCCCTGCCTAAAATGGTTTCTTACCAGAATGGCTTCAAGTTTCTCCTCCACTCTGAAAGCTTCCTGGTCTATCTTCCAGGTATATGTGGACTTGCAAATATTCATTGATACATCTACTAACAGAGCTAGCCTGGTAGGATGGCTTGTGTGCTGGCGGGAGGGTAAATGCGCCTACTCCAGGGACGATCATGGCGCTGGTGAGTTTAACCAGGGAGGGACTGGAGAAGCCCCCCTGTGTTATGAAGGAATGGTGAGTCCTAGGAGTGGCAGAAGATAAGCTACCGGATACTGCACGGCAACAAATAACTGAGGCTAGCGTAGTGGTTATGCTTCCATGCAGGGTAGGAAAAGAAAAATGCTCAAAATGTTTCATCTCAAATTACATCAACGATTTAAATCTGTGACGTCACTCAACTATGTAAGTGCAAGATATTGTTTTTCGCTCTTATATTGGCAATAAAAATGTTTTATGATACAACATACTGATAATGTTGTGGAAAAACAGAAATATTTGCTGGTAGGAGGGTAAATTGGTATCTTTTTAAAGGCGACTTGGCAATATATGTCAAAACTTTAGATCCATTTATGTTTGGGCAACAAGTCCTGCTAATTTATCCTACTCATATACATACACAGGTGTGAGGTTATGTGTATGCAAGGTTATTCATTTTAGCATTTTTTAATAATTATTTTATTTAACTTTATTTATTTATTTATTTATTTATTTTAATTTGATCAGAGAGGGACAGCACAAGGGAGAGAGAGAGAGAAAACCGCAAGGTCTGGGACTCAAACTATGGTCAGCTATGTGAGAATCCAGTGCCTTTAACCACCATGCTACTGCTGGCTCCTATTTTAGCATTTTTTTTTTTTGTCACAAATAGGACTTTTTATTTGTCACTATTAAAAGTCTG
>NW_006160028.1:5324228-5324716 GCF_000334495.1 Tupaia belangeri chinensis | reverse complement strand
CATTTTTAAAAAAGAATTATTTTATTTAACTTCATTTATTTATTTATTTATTTATTTAAATTTGACCAAAGAGGGACAGAGTATGTACAGTGTGTGTGTGTGTATGTGTGAGAGATGGGGGGGGGGATGCTGGAGAGAGAGAGAGAAACTGAGAAAGCAAGCCACCAGGTCCGGGACTCGAACTGTGGTCAGCCATATGGGAGTCCAGCGCCCCTAACCACCATGCCATCTGTTGGCCTATATTTTAGCATTTGTTTAATAGCAAAGTTTGAGACAGTTTAAAGTCGATTAATAAAGACAGTTGAAAATAAACAGGAAATAAACTACCCTATACTCTTTACTCTTTAAAAAGAATAAAGCAATTCCATGTCCTGACCAGGAATGAACTTTGAGATGCAGTTTTAAATGAAAAAAAAAAAAAAAAAGAGAGAGAGAGAGTATGCAAAGTGCATAGTAGTATTTACTATTAAAAATTATCACGCCCTGGC
>NW_006160028.1:5312875-5323744 GCF_000334495.1 Tupaia belangeri chinensis | reverse complement strand
GGGCAAAGTATTTTTACAAGCAAAACGAGAAATAGCAATTGACTGTTTTATAAAAATAATTAGAATAATAAAGATAATGATTGGGGAAAACAGAAAAGATATGGAATGTTGAAGTGGGGAGATTAATGTCTCTGTACTGACTGACGTGCATGGCATTCCCTTTTGAAGAAACAATGTAATACACTGTAAAGTTATATGTAATCCAATGTAATATGAAGAAGATATGATGATAAAAAAAAAATTATAAATAAGGGACCCGCAGTTAGCGTAATGGCTATGTCGTTGGACTCCCACGTAGTTGACTGCGGTTCGCGTCCCAGACCCAGTAGCTTAAACTCACGCCGGGCATGTGTGCGTGCGTGTCCAAGATCCCGAGAGGAGAATGGAGGAGAAGGGATTGTGGCGTGACCATCCCCCCTGGGGGGTGATTTCTCGCTTTCTGTCTCTATGTCTCTCTCTGTCTGTCTGGCGAGTGCACGCGCCCTATAGCGAAAACCTCTCCAAAAAAAAAAAATTATAAGTAAAAAAGTATATGCACATATATATAATATAAATGTGTGTGTACATGTGTTTACTACACTCAAAGATACGCATAAGAGCAATCGTTTTCTAGGGCTTCCATAGCTAAGTACGACACACTGAATAGATTAACTACTGACATTCCTTTCTCAGAGGTCTGGAGGCTAAATGAAGTTCAAGATCATGGTGCTGGCAGGGTGGCACCCTCTGAAGCTCCAGAGTCCGCTTTCTCATTGCTTTGTGGCTGACTGTCTTCTTGTTTTTTACATGGCTGTCTCTCTGTGAGTATCTGTCTCCTAGTCTCCTCTTCTTATAAGGACACCAGCCACATTGGATTTGGGCCTCCCCAGTGACCTCATTAACTGTGATTACCTCTTTTTTTTTTTTGGAGAGGTTTTTGGTATAGGGCACGTGCACTCACCAGACAGACAGAGAGAGACAAAGAGACAGAAAGCGAGAAATCACCCCCCAGGGGGAATGGCCACGCCGCAATCCCTTCTCCTCTATTCTCCTCTCAGGATCTTGGGCACGCACGCACACGCGCCCGGTGTGAGTTTAAGCCACCAGGTCTAGGACTTGAACCATGGTTGGCTACGTGGGAATCCAGTGACGTAGCCATTTTGCCAGCTGCTGGTCCTGTGATTACGTCTTTAAAAGCTATTTCCAAGGCACCTCAGTCACCTGCTGAGGTGTGGGAGGTTGGGGCTTCCACATGAGCTTGAGCTGGAAGGGGGCCAAAGGCAGCCTTAAGGTGATGTGTGCAGATGCTCCCGGATATGCTTCCAGGAGGTCACACCTGTGGGACACGTCTGCTTCTGGGAGGGGAACTCTTGGGCCATTGAACAGTTGAGAGAGGAGAGACACTTTGTATCCTTTCATATCATTTGAAATCTACATCCTATTGATGTAATACCTGTTCAAAAACTTAATTAGGTAAAACTAAAGGGAAAAAAAAAATGGAAGTCTCTCAATACCTGACTTTCTACTGAGTATTTAAAAAAAAAAATCACCAGAAGGTGCATGTGCTTGCCGGAGAGACAGAGAAGGGAAGTGAGAAAGCATTCCATGGGGGATGGCTGTGACATAACCCCTTCTCCTCCATGTCTCCCTCTTTTGGGGATTTTGGGCACACACACACACACATACACCCAGTGAGTTTTTTAAGCCTCCGTGTCTGGGACTTGAACTGCACAGTTGGGCATGTAGGATTTAGTCACCCTAACTACCATGTCACAGATAGCCCTCTGCTGTGTGTTTTAAACATTTCTTCTTCCTTTCGCTAAAGATGAATGGCTTTGGAATAAAATAAGCCTGAAAGGTCTGGAACTATATTCTCCGGAGTTTCTCTAACCCAAGGAGGTGTTCCGTGCAGCCCCCGCAACAATCCGTTCAGACTTTTTCCACAGAAGACCGCGTCCCCTCGCCCGGACAGGTCCCTCTGTCAGTCAGGCAGACGGAGGTGGTGGAGACTGCTCTGATGGGCCTCCCCTTGGTGTTCAGGATGACCATCTGTGCTTCTTGGTCCTTTCCCACTCACCGGGCCACGAGGCCTGCTGGGGTTCCTGGGCAGACTGCCCCAGGTAGAGTCCTGCCCGAGGCTCTGCTCCTGCTGTGAAACTGCCCTGCCCAGACGTCCAGCAGCCTGCACCTCAAAATCTTGCTCAAAGCCACTTTCCCGAGGACACCTACCCACCTTGGCAGTTGATCCGATGTTTGCAACCTGCCCTCCTCTCTCCAACCGTCTCAGTCCCTCTGTCCCTATCCTGATACCTGCTCTGCGTTTTGGTTATTTTCTACAACAGCCATCACCTTCCAGCGTGCCATCTGTCTCTGTTGTCTGTCTCCCCCATTAGAATGTAAGCTGCAGGAAGTCGGGGCTCATCGCTTATGTCGTTTGCCGATGAACCCCAGCACCTAGAGTTGTGCTGGCACATAGTAGGCACTTTGTAAGTATCTGCTGAATGACTAACCAAACAAATGAAAGCCTAGCAACCACACGCCTTCCCGTTCCAGGCTTTAACGCCCTTTCTCTCCTGCCATCTGCCCTCTGCAGTGAAATTGTAACTCCCGTTTATTTATTCATTTATTTATTTGATTTGCCATAGGGCATGTGCACTTCCAGAGAAAAGCAGAGAGGGAGTGACAGGAAAGCGAGAACGCACCTCCCAGGGTGGATGGCCACGGCACAATTACCTTCTCCTTCATTCTCCTCTCAGGATTTGGGGCATGCGTGTAACGTGCCCGGTGTGTTTTTCAAGCCGCTGGGTCTGGGACTCAAACTGTGTGGTCAGCTAGGTGGAATCTGGCTGACTTAACCACCACCTGGCTGGCCTGAAGCTGTGATGTGTGAGATGAACAGGGACTATGGTGACCTCACCTCTACGCCAGGCTTCCTGCAAGGCGCTCACCTGTTACCTCATTCATCCTCTCAGAACCCTGTGATGGAGGTCTTAGTGTGTTCATTTTACAAAGGGAGGCTTATGGTGATAAGGGGCCGCTTGGCGTTGGCAGCAGTTAAGCAAGGGCCAGTGCAGTAGCATGCAGGTAAGCGTGTGCATGGGGAGCCAGATCCCGCATGATCGAACTCGGTTTGAATCCGGGCCCCTGGGGGCTTGGAAAGTGTATGTGTGTTTGTATAGCGAATCCTGATCGATGGAGAGATGGAGAAGGGATTGCAGTGTGACCCTTGCTTTCTCTCCCTCTCCCTCTCCCCTCCTCCCCCTCTCCCTCCCTCCCTCTCTCTCCCTCCTCTCTCTTTGGCAAACACATGTACCCTCTGGCAATAGGGAAATAACTAAGAGCCCCAGGGCTTTTATACAAGTGTGACTTTCTGTCATAAAGTAAGGTCAGAAACGATTCTTCTCTAAATGCCTCTGTCGCTTTCATTATTTCTCTCAGTCTCTAACTGCCGGCCTAGCCACATGCCTGAAAACAAAATCTGCTGACTCCCCTTCAGAGGAATTCTGGGGGACGAGAGTAGGTGGTTAACTGAGAACTGTGCTCATCTCAGGTGCATTTCATGACGGAATCGAAGTTTCACTCAACAAACATCCCTGGAGCTCCCGCTAGGCTCCTGCAGCACTCCGGACTCTAGAGTCTAAAGAAGACCCTCCAGGAGACTCACAGATAACCACAGACTGCTCCTCTGCCCCACCTCTAAACCCGAGCCTTCCTGGGCAAGGGCAGGCCTGGTCAGTGTTAGCCCCAGGTCTGGAAGAGCAAGAAGGCCCCTCTATTCTTGACGGCACTCTGCATTCGAGGTTATTTGATGTAGGGCTGGGAGTAAGATATAATCTAGTACAGCAGAGAATTCTCAAAATATCTTTTAGCAGGTAAAGTATTATGTCATTTCTTTAGAAGTAAATTCACCTTCCTATTATGGAGGCTGGGGGGCTACAATTATGATAAATAGCATTTCCAAAGTCTAAAGTTCTTCCTGCTTTTTTTTCCAGTGCCCTGCTGGCATCGCTCCCTGGGCGGAGGAGGGAGACAGCAGGAAGGGGCCCAGCGGGAAGGGAGATAGAGTGGGAGGGGATGCGCTGTCTCAACCCCTCAGGGCAGGGCTTGCTGCCTGCTGCAGACTCTGACAGTCAGCTCTGGCAGCCTCTGCCTCTGCGACAGAGCGGCCTCACAGGCGGGCAGCCTGCTCTGGTGATTGATGTGGGGTATGAAGCCCGGAACCCCTGCACCTGATCTGAAGTGGCAACAGCCAGTCCGCCCTCCAGAACTCCAGGACAAGGTTTTGAGATTCTGTCAGGTCTACGTGACCGACCACCGTTCAGATTGTCTCTGGGCCTCTTCCTGCCACCACCTCCCCGCCCCCTGTTCCATGCAGAGGTTTTAATTCCTAATAAATGTGTTGTAGCCCCCAACTTTTCCCAGTGTCTACTCTGGAAAGTCCAGCTCGTGACAATGGGCCTAAGGGTGGGGATGAGGACCAGCCAGCCAGCCAGTGGGGAGTCTCACCAGCCAGGGTTGGCCTGCAGTCAGCTCTGAGGCCCTGCCTGAAGGGGCAGAGCACTGTGGTGGTGTATAGATGCGGGTCAGCTGTGCTGAGTTCAGAAGGCCTGCCAGAAGGTAAACATGCATTTTCACCACACAGAGACTGTTCTCTTCCCTGTCACATCCTGGTGCTGGCCCCGACCCTATCTCTCCTGAATCATTTTGGCATCTCTTAACGCTTAGCTCCGTCCAGACTGGTCTTTCTGAAACCCCTGTCTGGTCATGTCATTTTTTTTTAATCCTCATAAACCCCTCCAAGTCTCCCTGTAAGCTTCAAGATCTGGCCACATTACTTGAATTATTACTGCCTTGAGGTCTGCCTTTGCTTCCCTCATCTTGCAGCTCTGGGCTCAGTCAACACCTTCCCACTTCTCACCATTGCTACCTAACGGGAGGAGGAGGGACCTTCCTGCTGTTCCAGGCATCAGGGCCGACAGCTGAACACGGCAGACACTGGTACTCTTTCTTCTAAAGAGAGCTGCCAATTTAGGGACAGCTACCTTCCCGGGCTTATGAAAAATTGGCAGAACCAGCCCTGTTGCTCCTGGCAATCAACACAAATACTCCTCACCTGGGTCACCACGCCCGGGAGAAGGAGGCTGATAGGGAGGTGAGAGAGATCAGCACTGTCCCTAGTGGGGAGGCCGCATGGACCTGCCTTGGAGCCCTCACACTAGAGGCTGCGCACTGGGCCGGGTCACCTGGGGGAGGGAGGGGCAGTTTTGGGGGGAGGGCAGTGAAGAGAGGAGGGTGTTGAGCCAAACAGGTGCTGCTACGTGGGAGCCGTAGGAGAGCTCTCTCAGGAGCCACATCCCAGCTCTGGGATGCCCATATACCAAGGACAAGGGGCCAGCAGGTTTAGCAGTGAGCAGCCACTGGAGCGAGGACAGTGACAGGTTAGGGAGGTGACACTCACCCTCCTGTCCTGTGCTGCCATCACAATCCCACGTCTAGCCTGTGCAGGTGAGTTTGCAGTTTTAAGCTTTTTTTTTTTTAAAAAATTAACTTTATTTATTTATTCATTTATTTTAATTTGACTAGACACATGCACGCGCACGCGCGCGCACACACACACACACACACACACACACACACACACAGAGAGAGAGGAAAAGTGAGAAAGCAAGCTGCCAGATCTGGGACTTGAACCGCGGTTAACCATGTGGGAGTCCAGCGCCCTTTATCACCACGCCACCTGCCAACCCCTTAAACTATCTTTTTAATGAAAGAGGGGTGGGATCTGGAAGAGTGTGATTGCAGAATAACTGAAAACAATCGTGTGTGTGTGTGTGTGTGTGTGTGTGTGTGCATGTCATCATGCTCTCCAATTATGCTACCCTCCTTAAACCCCAGAAAGGAGTGGTGGGGACAGCAGGCAGGAGCCATCTCCGCTTTGTCCCTCCAACCCAGGGACTTTGGTGGGCTGTGCACGCCATGACTTCCCCTTCCTTCAGTGTGGAAGTGCTCTGCCTCAGCGACAGAACAGCCTCCCAGGCAGGCAGCCTGCTCTGGTGACTGAGTGATGTGGGGTGTGAAGCCCGGAACCTCTGCACCTGCGGTGGGCTGAGCACTTTCATTTGCCACACAGCTTCAAATTCTTAATTGTTAACTCACGCTGCCTTTGTAAACAGTCTAAGGTCTATGTTATTCTCCGGGTTTTCAGGAGACCAAGACCAAGGGAGCGTCAGTAGCTTGTCAAATCCCCAGGCAAATGGCAGTGGCAAGACATGAATCGGGGAGTGTGATGCCGGACACCTGAAGGGAAGGGCTTGTCCTCTGTACTCCACTGGGCACCAGCAAGTCCCACCCCCTAGCTTCTGTGTGGACTTGTTCCATCGTTTACACCCCACTTCCCGCAATTTTCCGTTTTTCTTTCTCCTCACCCGCGTAAGTACAGGAGTTGTCACTTATCCATGGGAGATGCTTTCCCAAGACCTCCGGCAGATGGCTAGAGTTGCAGACAACACCAACCCTTACACACGCTTCCCCCTATACACACATACCTGTGGTAAAGTTTAATTTCTAAATTTGGCACCCTAAGAAACGAACCATGATAATGAATAGATAACAACTAATAGTAAATAATAGCTAATAAAATGGAACCATAATAAGAATATATTGTGATAAGTTATGTGCCTGTAGTCTCTTGAAATCTCTTACTGTGTCGTACTGACTTATTTTAGGACGACGGTTGATGGTGAGTCCCTGAAACCACAGGAAGTAAAACCCCGTATTAGGGGACACTGCCTGCTGTATGACTCCTCACTCCTGCTTGGCCACGTTCCTGCTAGTTCCTTAGAGAAGATCAGATCAGCTGCTCCATTCCGTGTCCTCTGTCCCGAAAGCTGCTCTCAGCTAGTTACGACTCACCCCGGTAGGATCTCGACAGTGGTTGCTGCTATTGACCCCTCCCTTCTGAAAACTTCTGCCTTGCTTGCTGTCTTAGCCAGCTTTGTTCTGCTAGGACAAACACATGAGACTGGGTCATTTGTAAAGAACACAGAGCTGTTTCTCAAAGTTCTGGAGGCCGGGAAGCCCAAGGTTGAGGAACCCACATTTGGCCAGGGTCTTCTTACTACATCATCCCATGGGTGGAAGGTGGAAGGGCAAGAGAGTGTGTGCTTAAGAGAGCGAGAGACAGAGATAAAGAGATGCGAAACTTGCAGCCTCCAGCTCTTTTATGATTGGTATTAACCCATTCAAAGGGCTGGTGCCCTTATGGTCTGAACACCTCCCATTAAGTTCCACCTCCTCCAGCTGTTGCATTGAAGATTTATTTTTATTTCTTTTTTTTCCTTTTCTTATTCCTTTTTCAAAAAATTGTCAGGGACCAGCAGGTTGCATGGTGGTTGGGGTGCTGCACACTCCCACATGGCCGACCGCGGTTCAAGTACTGAACCTGGTGGCTTGCTTTCTCACTTCCTCTCTCTCTCTCTCTGTATCTCTCTCTGGTCAAATTAAAATAAATGAATGAATAAATAAAATTAAATAAATAATTATTTTTAAAAAAATTGTCAGAGGGCATGTGCATTTACAGGAGAGAGACAGAGAGCGAAGGAAGTCCAGAAAGCAGCCCGCACGGGGCATGGTCATGCTGCAATCCCCTCTCCATTTCTCCGTCTTTTTGGGCTTTTGGTCACACACACATGGGCCTGCTGTGTTTTTCAAGCCACTGGAACCAGGACTCGAACTGCATTGTCAGCCATGTGAGATCCAGCCATCTTAACTACCAAGCTACGGGTTGGTCTGGAGATTACATTTTTCAACACCTGCTTTTGGGAAAACATAGCACTTGGTTACTGTGACATCACTCCCTGGAGGGTTTCTCTTCCCCTTGAGTGTTTTTCTCACACTCACAGCTTGGTTTCTAGCCAGTGCTGTGCTTTAATACCGGCATAACTCTGGATTCCATCCTGAACGCTCTTCTCACTTGATAATTCTCTCCTCTCCTGAGGCTTACTTACTGCCGCCATACAAACTCCATCATTCAGACAGCTGCGCTCCAAACTCACGGGTCTTTGCCTCATGGCCAGCTTGACCACGGTGTCCTCTGGCAACCTAAACTCAACATTTCCAGGGTTGAACACATCATTGCTCTCTTAAAGCCAGTTCCTACCTGTTTTTTGTTTGTTTGTTTGTTTTTATGTTTATTTCTTTATTTTTCCTGTGAACTAGTGAGAGAGAGAGCGGCCTCAGCATAGGTCCTGATGCCATGATCCACCCCAGCCTCAGCAAGCCGCAGGTCATAGGCATACCTGTGTTTCCAGCATATTCAGGGATGTCTCTGAGTGTGAACCCGGACCCTTGCAGTGTGAGTCCTCACTCATCTTCTTTTACTACTGTGCCACCATCCACCCTCTAATAACCTTTTTTTTTTTTTGGAGAAGTTTTTGCCATAGGGCACATGTGCTCACCAGAAAGACAGAGAGAGACAGAGAGACAGAAATCGAGAAATCACCCCCCAGGGGGCATGGTCACGCCACAATCCCCTCTCCTCCATTCTCCTCTCGGGATCTTGGACACGCACGCACACGCGCCCGGCGTGAGTTTAAGCCATAGGGTCCGGGACTCAACTACATGGGAGTCCAGCGACATAGCCATTATGCCAACTGCAGGTCCCAATCTTTTAACGTTTACTTACTTCTTTGAAGAGAGAGAGAGAGAGAACCCAACAGGATCTACATGTTGTAATCCACCCTGGTCTCCGCCATCCGGGGTCATGGGCACACGAATGCACACCCAGCATGCTTGAGACGTCCGAGATGCCAGCCCAGAACGTTTCCCAGGGGGTCCAGGTGCGCTATCATGGCACCATGGTCTGGCACAAAGCCAGCTCTCACTCACATAACCCCTTGTGGGAGAGCAGCTCCGGGGAAAGCACCAGGACTGTCTCTCTCAGCACTCTCGACCCTCTGCCCAGTTCTTTTATTCCTACTTTTGTTTTTTTGGAGTTTTTGCTATAGGGTGTGTGCACTCACCAGACAGAGAGAGACAGAGAGACAAAAAGCAAGAAATCGCCCCTGGGGGGAGGGCCATGCCGCAATCCCTTCTCCTCCATTCTCCTCTTGGGATCTTGGGCATGCATGCACACGCACCCGGCATGAGTTTAAGCCACCGGGTCCAGGACACAAACCGTGGTCGACTACGTGGGAGTCCAGCAACATAGCCATTACGCTAACTGCTGGTCCCTTTTATTCCTACTTTTTAAACAGATGATTCTCAAACTTTTGGGCCTTTGGGCCCTTTTACACTCATAAAAATCATTGAGGATTCCAAAGAGATTCTATATACACGAGTTACTTTTAGAGATATTTACAGTACTAGAAGTTAAAACCAAAGATTTAAAAAATATTTACTGATTTAAAATAATAAACCTATCACATATTAACATCAGTAATTAGCCATCACATGTAAACATTAGCATATCTATAAAAAATAACTATTTTCAAAAGCAGAAAAAATGAGAAGAGTTAAGGTTTTACATTTTTGCAAATATCTTTTTTTTTTTTTTTGAGAAGTTTTTGCCATGAGGCATGTGTTTAAGTCACCAGGTCCGGGACTTGAACCGTGGTCGACTATATGGGAGTCCAGCAAAATAGCCATTACCCCAACTGCTGGCCCCTTTGCAAATGTGTTTTTTTTTTTTGGGGGGGGGAGAGGTTTTTACTATAGGGCGCGTGCGCTTGCCAGACAGACAGAGAGAGACAGAGAGACAAAAAGTGAGAAATCACCCCCCAGGGGGGATGGCCATGCCGCAATTCCTTCTCCTTCATTCTCCTCTCGGGATCTTGGGCACGCACGCACGCACACGCACCTGGCGTGAGTTTAAGCCGGGACTCGAACCGCAGTCGACTATGTGGGAGTCCAGTGACATAGCCATTACGCTAACTGCTGGTCCCAGAAAGCGAGAAATCACCCTCTGGGGGGATGGCCACGCCGCAATCCCTTCTCCTCCATTCTCCTCTCGGGATCTTGGGCATGCATGCACATGTGCCCGGTGTGAGTTTAAGCCACCGGGTCAGGGACTCAAACCGCAGTGGACTACATGGGAGTCCAGCAACATAGCCATTATGCTAACTGCTGGTCCCCCCTTTGCAAATATCTTAATGTCTGGCTTAACAGAAGAGAGTCGGACTATTATATCTGCTTCTGTTGCAGTACATTGTTTTGCCTAAAATATAGGAGGGAAATTCAGTCTCGACCCAATGAACAGGTGGAAAGGGAAGGAATATTTAAACAGCCTTTTCAGATAATGGTGGATAGTTTTCTTTAATACTACATCAATGCTCAGCAAGTGGTAGTTTTTCAAAGGTTAGCAGTAAGTGGATTCTATAACCACATCAGGGAGCGTTTTGAACAGTCATTATAAGATCCATTGATCTATTTTATACTTTCAGTGGATCTTTTACCCATGCATGATTTTGTGACATTATACCTTGAATTGTGATTTTTCCGGTTCACTGAGTTACATGTATCTCCCAGTGTTGACACGTGTCCCTCTAGAGAATGAAATAATTGGATCTTTAATACTTGCATTATTGTATTAGTTCTACGGCTGCTGTCACAAAGTAACACAGGTGGAGTGGCTTAAAAATAACCCTTCACGGGAACCAGCAGTTAGCGTAATGGCTATGTCGCTGGACTCCCACGTAGTCGACCGTGGTTCGTGTCCTGGACCCGGTGGCTTAAAACTCATGCCGGGCACGTGTGCGTGCGTGCCCAAGATCCTGAGAGGAGAATGGAAGAGAGGGGATTGCGGCGTGGCCATCCCCCCTGGGGGGTGATTTCTCGCTTTCTGTCTCTATGTCTCTCTCTGTCTGTCTGGCTAGCGCACGCGCCCTACAGTGA
>NW_006160028.1:5265506-5312473 GCF_000334495.1 Tupaia belangeri chinensis | reverse complement strand
AATCTCTCCAAAAAAAAAAAAAAAAATAACCCTTCACTCTCTCCCGCTTCTGAACTACACGTCTGAGATTGAAATGTTGGAGGTTTCTTCTTTTTAAGAAGAATTTTTTTCTTTATTCATGAGCGCATGTGCACGCAGGTGGAGAGGGGAGGAGAGAGAGGAGAGAGAGAGATAGGCACACTCCACAGGGTCTGGTCGCACCATGATCCCTTTCCTCCAGCCCTCTTGCTGGGCACTTGTGTACCTGCCCAGAGTGTTCCAGGCTGACCTGGCAGGGGATTCAGACTGAGATTGCACTTGGGATTCGGCTTGTCTTGAGCACTGCACCACCGCTGCACCGCAGGCCAGCATCGAGCTCCTTCCTGAGGCCCTAAGGGGTCCCTTCCATGCACTCCACCTAGCTTTCTGTGGCTGCTGGCCATCCTTGATAGTTCTTGGTTTGCAGCTACATCACTTTAATCTCTGCTTCCATCACCTGGGCTTCTCCCTGATGTGCGGCTGCATCTCTGTACCCACATTTTTCTTCTTTTTAAAAGTTTATTTACTGGGGACCAGCAGTTGGTGTAATGGCTTTGTCCCTGGACTCCCATGTAGTCGACCGCGGTTCGCGTCCCAGACCTGGTGGCTTAAACTCACGCCGGGCGCGTGTGCATGTGTGCCCAAGACCCTGAGAGGAGAATGGAGGAGAAGGGATTACGGCGTGGCCATCCCCCCCGGGCGGCGATTTCTTGCTTTCTGTCTCTCTGTCTCTCTCTGTCTTTCTGGTGAGCACACACGCCCTATAGCAAATACCTCTCCAAAAGAAAAAAAAAAAGTTTATTAATTTATTCCATGAGCAAGCAAGAGACAAAGGGATGGCACCCCAGAGTCTGGACACCATGATCCTTCCCGTGCAGCCTTCAGTCTGCCGAACATCACGAGCGGATGGTGCCCCTGTGCTCAGGGACGTCTGCAGACTTGCTCCAGGAACCTTTCAGGAGGTGCTTGCCTTGCAGAGCATTAAGTTTTACCGCTGTGCCATCCTGTCCTCTGTATCCAACTCTTTGCTTAGCACCAGTCTGTTGAATTTAGGGTCTACCCAAACTCAGTGTAAACCTCATTATAACTCAATTACATCTGCAAAGACCCGTTATTCCCAAGGCCACATTCATAAGTACAGGGATTAGGATGTCGACACGCCTTTTGGGAGACACGATTCAATGCACAAAAATCACTAGTCTCATCTGAAAAACCTTTAAGAATTGGGAAGCTGTCATGTTCATAGGTGTGGCTCCAGGTCTTTCAAAATTTTAATTTTCACTCGAAACGTAAATTTCATCATTGGCAAAAGTATGATTGAGTAATATAAATGACAAGTACTATAATACAATAAAGAAGAGGAAAAGTTGTTATGTTTAGTGGGAGTTTCACTTTGTTCATCTTTAAGAAATTGTCCCCCAAATACTAAAGTTGAAATAACCTTAGTTTATTCATCTTTTTTTTATTATTATTTTTAGGTTAAAATAGCATTTCATTTATAAAGTTCAGCTCATAACTTAGTGGCAAAAGTACTTCTCTGGGCTCGGCCACGGTGGTACAGATGAGATTCTGTCGGGACTGCCTATCTGTTTGTCTTCCTCATGAAAAGGAACTTTTTCTTTTCTTTCCTTAGGCAGCTATCCTACTTAGACAGTGGAAATGCTCTGTGTGTCCTCCTGTATTGCTTCAGGGCATTAAAAGATTTGCATTCTGGGCCAGCAGGTAGTGTGGAGGTTTAGGCGGCTAGTGTGTACAAGGCTGACCGTGAGGTTGGAGTTCTGGATCCAGCGGTTTGGGAAAAACAAAAACAAATCCGTGGGACACCTGGGCATGTGTGTCCAAAATCAGAGAGGAGAAATGGAGGAGAAGAGATTGCAGCATGGCCATGCAGCACCCCCGGGGGGGAGGGAGTGATTTCTCTGCCTCCCCTTTTCTAACAGTAGGCTTGCCTTACAACAAACTAAAAAAGCGAGAGAGAAAAAACGTGTACTCCAAAGTCAGGATTTAATACATGAATCATGCTTTTAAAAATCATTTATTAAATTTTGGTACCAGCAGTTAGCGTAATGGCTATGTCGCTGGACTCCCACGTAGTCGACCGTGGTTCAAGTCCTGGACCTGGTGGCTTAAACTCACGCCGGGCGCGTGTGCGTGTGTGCCCAAGATCCCGAGAGGAGAATGGAGGAGAAGGGATTGCAGCATGGCCATCCCCCCGGGAGATGATTTCTCGCTTTCTATCTCTCTGTTTCTCTCTGTCTTTCTGGCGAGTGCACGTGCCCTATAGCGAAAACTTCTCCAAAAAAAAAAAATCATTTATTAGATTTTATTTATTATTATTATTGTTTTAAATTGTTATAGGGCATGTGTACTCATCAGAGAGAGGCAGAAAAGAAAGAGAGGGAAAGTGAGAAAGCAAGCTGCCAGGTGCAAGGCTCAAACTGTGGACAGCCATGTGGGACTCCAGCCCTTAATGACTGAGCCAGCCGCTGACCCCACATTAATCATTGTTACTGCTTTGCCAAGCACATTTTACCATCATTCTGACTCGTCCTTCTTTCTTGTGAGTGCAGAGCTGTGAGGAGTGCAAGGTCACTCTGGGCTTACTTTACAGCCAAGGCAAAGAAGTTGTACTGCCGTTGCTTTTGCACCGTGAATGCCAACGTCAACCCAGTGAGAGCCACGGAGCGCCTTAATATTATTACTGGGAAACCGTTATGACCTCCTGAACCTGTTGAAAGGGGTTCAAGGACCCCTAGTGATCCATGGACCACATTTTGAGAACCACAGTTGCAAACGGCTGTCCACCAACTTTGCCTCTGGCTTTAAGGCCCGTCCGTTTTTAGCGAGAGTATTGCAGTTCTCTGTCTCTAGACTCACCCTTTCCCATCGGTCCTCCACACGACACCCAGGGTGAGCTTTCGAAAGGTACTGGGGATAGTTCTGCTTAAACCCTCCTGTGGGTTTCAACTTTACAGTCCAACACCTTAGCATACGCATCGGAGGCCATCTCTCATCCAGCAACGACTTACCTTCCCACCTCTCCCAGCCACGTTTCCACGTGACCTGTAGTGCAGCCACGCCAGCCCCAAATGCACTGCTCTCCTCACTTACCTGGCTAGATTGCAGTTACTCTGTCAACGTCAGTGTCTGGCCCCTCTGGAAGACTTCCTGAGCCACAGTTTGCACTGACAGAGTTTCCTGTTTCCACCAGTCATACTCTTACCTCTATGGTGGCATTTCTAATACCGTGCCGTGGTAGTAGCAAATAATAACAATTACCATTATTATAACCGAAAACATTTACGTACTCTTTGCTGGACCCTGTGTCCAGCACTTTAAATGCATCCTAATTTCTGCCATATGTATTTATTAATCACATGAAGATTTTGAGTTCTTTATCCCTGGGCTTTGGGAGATAAGCAGCAAGATGGCTATCATAGGGAAGTTAGTAAAGGTGGTTTTTGTAAGTCCAGGAAGATACGAGTTCCCATGTGAGCTTCAGGGTATGTACACGTGAGCAACCTTACTTCTTTTTCTCAGAAAACTTAATATTTTACCAAGTGACATGTGTCTTGTGAGCATGATTCTACATACCGTATTTTCCAGTGAGCCTACTAGAATGCTACATGAATAAACAAAAATATAACCTAGGATTATATTTTATATTCTATTGTTTCAAAGTTTAAGAAAAGTGAAATTCTAGGGACCAGCAGTTAGTGTAATGGCTATGTCGCTGGACTCCCACGTAGTCAACCGCGGTTTGCATCCTGGACCCTGTGGCTTAAAACTCACGCCGGGCGCGTGTGCATGCGTGCCCAAGATCCCGAGAGGAGAATGGAGGAGAAGGGATTGCGGCGTGGCCATTCCCCCTGGGGGGTGATTTCTTGCTTTCTGTCTCTCTGTCTCTCTCTGTCTGGCGAGCACACGCGCCCTATAGTGAAAACCTCTCAAAAAAAAAAAAAAAAAGTGACATTCTAGAAACTGCTGAAATGTCAGTGTTTTTTTCACCACGAGGAATATTGTGGTATTGACCGTGCCTTTAAGTCTCTCTACAGCAGGATCCAGAGACTGCCTGCTGACCGGCAGGGGCGCCGGATCAGTGCACACAGTTTATTTAAAGAAATAGACACCAACCACCTCGGAGATGGCAGGAGTATAAACTCCCTCACTGGCCAGGCTTCTGCCTACCCCCTACCCCACACTGTCTCACCCTGGTCACATGGCGTGCTTACGGAGAGATAGGGAAGTGTGGCGGAGAAGTGTGTGGATGTGGCGTCAGACTGTCTGGGTTCGAAACCTATGACTTGCTAGCTTTGGGGCCCTGAGTGGGTTAGGGAACATCTCTGAGTTTCATTTCCTCAATTGTGAAATAAAGCTAGTAATAGACTCTATGGGGTTGTTGACAGGTTATAAATATAATATTAATATAGTTTAAGAGCTTTGAGCAGTAAGTATATGGTAAATAATAAATGTTTGCTATTATATTTGTGATCTGGCTCCTGTGCTAAGGCTAAAGGGAAAATATTATTAAAAACCATTAAGGGTTGGGACCAGCAGTTGTAATGGCTATGTCGCTGGACTGCCACGTAGTCAACCGCGGTTTGACTCCTGGACCTGGCGGTTTAAACTAATGCAAGGCGCATGTGTGTGCGTGTCCAAGATCCCGAGAGGAGAATGGAGGAGAAGGGATTGCGGCATGGCCGTCCCCCCTGGGGGGTGATTTCTTGCTTTCTGTTTCTCTGTCTGTCTCTCTCTCTGTCTTTCTGGCGAGTGCACGCACCCTATAGCAAAAACCTCTCCAAAAATATTTAGTTTTTACTTTTCATTTTTCTGCTTCTAGTTCCTGTCTTTCACTCATTGAAAGTCTGTTTTTCTTGGGCAGCCTGGTCGTGGAGCTTAAGCACTGTGTATAGAGAACAGGATTCCACTTGGCCCTGGTGGCTTGAAAGCACACTGGGCATGTGTGTGTGCATGCCCCAGATTTTGATGGGACGGAGAGGTAGAGGAAAGGAAGCATGGCTTGACCCTGCCCCACTGGGGATGCTTGCTTTATCCTCACCTTCTCCGGGAGGCATGCACCCTCTGGCAATTAAAAAAAAAATTAAAAGTCCTTTAAAAACTCATTTCCTTGAGAAGAGTTGAAATAACTGCTTGACAATCCTTGTCTGTGAATTCTAGCATCTAGATAACATTGGGGTTGGTCTTAGTTGATTGCTTTTTCTCTTAATCTTGGATCGTATTTCTATGTTCTTTAGTGTTGAGCAATTTTAGATTACACTTGAATATTATGAATTTGATGTTATAGAGATCCTATGTCTTATTATATTCTTCTAAGAGTATTTTTAAAATGATTTTATTTAACTTTTTATGTATTTAAATGTGACCAGAGAAGGACAGAGTAGGAGAGTGGGAGGAGGGTGAAAAAGCTAGCCTCCAGGTTCAGGACTTGAACCGCAGTCAACCATGTGGGAGTCCAGCGCCCCTAACCACCACTCCATCTGCCGCTCCCCACCTAAGATTATTGATGTTTTGTTTTAGCAAGCAATTAACGTAGCTGAACCGGGACTGCAGAATTCAGCCTGTTGGGCAGCAGCTTCCCTCTCAGTTTCTTTTCCCTATCTTTAGCTAGGCTGCTTTGAGTCTGACCTAGGGGCAGGCATGGGATCTGAACCCTGGTCAGGGTTTAGACACAGAACCTGCAGCTCTCTCACTCTTGCTCATTTCTTTCTCATATCTCCCACACCGTGCTTTCCAGCATCTTCTACCAGAGTTTTAGCCATCCTTCATAGTGCCAGCCTCAGCCTGTACTCAGACTACAAACTGCAAAATGGGTAACACCACTTTGCCAGTCCGTTTTTCCAAGATCCGACTACTTTCCAAGATTTTGTTGGTTTCTTTCTACTTCTTAGTGCCTTAAAAAAAAGTATTTATTATTTACTTATTTTAAAAGTTTATCCAGATGGGGACCAGCAGTTAGCGTAATGGCTATGTCGCTGGACTTCCATGTAGTCAACCGTGGTTCAAGTCCCGGACCCGGTGGCTTAAACTCACGCCAGGCGCGTATGTGTGCGTGCCCAAGATCCTGAGAAGAGAATGGTGGGGAAGGGATTGCGGCGGGGCCATCCCCTCTGGGGGGGGGAGGGGGTGATTTCTCGCTTTCTGTCTCTCTGTCTCTCTCTGTCTGCCTGGCGAGCACTGGCCCTACAGCAAAAACCTCTACAAAAAAAAAAAAAGTTTATCCAGATGTTATAACTGTTTTCTATGGGAGAGTAAGATCTGGAAGGTGTCTATTTGTCTATACCAAAAATGGAAATTTCTGGTAATTTTTTTTCTATTGTTTTTAAGTTTTGCTGTTCATTACACTGAATGTGGTGGGTGAGAGATCTTATATTCTAGAGCCATTTTGCCATCTTCGCCCAGAAGTTTTCCTGTACAAATGTGTATTTTAAGCCTCAGCTTTATAATCTATATGCTGAGGGGAATTCAGTCCCTTAACATCCATAGAAGATTGGCTCCAGGACCCCTACAGATTTCAACATCCATGGACGACTCATTCCTTTATATAAAATGGTGTGGTATTTGCATGTACTTTATACATATCCTCCTGTATACTTTAAATCATCTCTAGATACTTATAAGGCCAAATACAATGACAATGCTACATAAATAGTTGTCATACTGGTTTTTTGTTTCATTTTAGTTTTGGTTTTATTTTGCTATAGGGCACAGGCGCTCATGTGCATGAGAGAGAATGAGAGAGGGAAAGTGAGCAATCACCCCCAGGGGGAGGGCCATACTGCCCTCTCTCATCCTCTAGTCTCTTCTTGGAATTTTGAGCACACACACACGCATGCCCAGTGTGGTTTTCAAGTTGTTGGATCTGGGACTCAAACTGCACAGTTAGCCGTGTGGGATCCAGCCACCTTAAACTCTATGCAATCTACTGGCTGTATACGGTATATATTTTTTTATTTCATTATATTTCTAAAATATTTTAAATCCAGAGCCAGCAGGTAACATGGTGGTTGGGGTGCTGGACTCCCACATGGTCAACTGTGGTCAAGGCCTGGACCCAGCAGCTTGAAAATCATAGCAGTCGCATGTGCGTGCATGCCCAGAATCCTACGGGGAGAATGGAGAAGAGGAGATTGCAGGGTGGCCATCCTCCCGGGGAGCGAGTTTTCACTTTCCCACTGTCTGTGTCTCTCTGGTGAGTACACACACCCTAAGGCAAAACCTAAACAAACAAACAAAAGAATACTATGTATTTAAAAATATTTTAAATACATGGTTAGTTGAATTTGCAGGTCCAGAACCTGCGCATTTGCAGAGCTGACTGTATTTGTTTCCTTGTGGGTTTGCTGACAGGGTTAAAGGAGATAGTGAAGTTAAACATTTTAGCACAGAGGACAGAAGTAAGTAAGATGATTAACGTTATTTTGGCCTCAGTATGGTACCCCTAATGTAGTCTTTGGCATGTTGTGAGAAATAACAGTTGATGAATAAATGAATTGGATACAAGAAGGAAGAAGAATGAATACGAGAAATGGTGCAGCTAACTGTAGGAAGCTGAGGAGATGGTTCAAGGCTGGCATCTCCCCACTGAACCTGTGCCCGTATCAGACAGGTGGGCCAGTGGCCAGGTAGCTCTTCCCTCTGGCCAGGCTTCTGCAGTAGCGTTCTCTCTAATCGTGCGGTGATTCACTATGCAAGCTGTAGCTCGAGGCCCATCCTGTAGAGCTAGATGAAGAATCTCTGTGTTCTCACTTTGTTCCACAGGACACAAAGATTAAGGGGAGGTCTTGTGGGGCCTGAGGGAACTCCAGTGATTTACGGGCACTGGGGGAAGTGCGTGAAAAGCAAATCCACACACGGACAGGTATCAGAGCAAATGGAGAGGTGAGAGATGGAGGAAGCTCCCATTCTCTAGATGGGACAAACTTCAACACTGTGAGCTCAGGAGAAGCTAATCCCCGTACCAGCAGGCTGGAGTGCCAACATGCAGCTGGGGCTACAGGCTTCTAAAGCGAGTGTACTTACCCGGGCAGGGTAGAGGGTTGGGCATTTAGGGACTCCAGTGGCTGTGCTTCTACTCACAGAACCCACCAGGGTCACTCTGAGAGGACAGTGGAATGAGGGAGGTCTCTGAGCCTGGAAACCTTCACTTTAAAATAATGCAGTAAAGTGGGACCAGCAGATGGCATGGTGGTTGTGTCTCTGGTCTCCCACATGGCCAAACAAGGTTCAGGTTCTGGATCTGGTGGCTTAAATATCGTGCTGGGTGCACATTTGTGTGTGCCCAGGATCCTAGGAGGAGAATGGAGCGGAGATTGCCGTGTGGCCATTTCCCTGGGGGGTGATTCTCAATTTCCCTCTCACTTCTCTGTCTCTCTCCCTTGAAAGCACATGTGCCCTAGGGCAAAAATCTCCAAAAAAAGATAGGGTAAGACTTTAAAAAATATTAATTGAACTGTACAACAGAAAATAGTTAAAATGGCAAAGTTTATGTTATGTAAACTTTACCACAAGAAAAAAGCAAACAAAATTATTAGACGAGGGCCTGCCTGTGGCATAGTGGTTAAAGTGGCTGAATCCCACATGGCCAACCACATAGTTCAAGTCCCAGAGCTGGCAGGTTGAGAAACATGCAGGGTGTGTGTGTGTGTGTGTGTGTGTGTGTGTACATGCGTGTGCACCCAAAATCTTGAGAAATGGGAGAAGGGACTGTGGGGTGGCCATTCTCCATGGGGGTGGGGGAGATGCTTTCTCCTTTTCCCTCTCTGTCTCTCCTAGAGAGTACACCTACTCTCTTGCAAATGAAAAAGTATATATATTAAAATAATACATGCCCATTGTAGACAAATTAAAAAAATTAAGAATGATTTAAAGAAAAAAAAAGTTATCTATATTCCTCCCTTTCTTTTTTTTTTTTCTTAGAGAAAGAGAATTTTTTTTTTGCCGTAGGGTGCATGCACTTGCCAGAGAGAGACAGAAAGTAAGAAATCACACACCTCCCCACCCCCCCGCAAGGGGGATGGCCACATTGCAATCCCTTCTCCTCCATTCTCCTCTTGGGATCTTGGGCATGCACGCACAAGCGCCTGGTGGGAGTTGAAGCCACCAGATCTGGGACTCGAACCACGGTCAACTACGTGGGAGTCCAGCGATGTGGCCATTACGCCAACTGCTGGCTCTCAAAATAATTTTTTGGTTTTTTTGCTATAGGGTGTGTACACTCTCCAGACAGACAGAGAGAGACCAGCAGTTAGCATAATGACTATGCCACTGTATTCCATGTATTTGACCGTGGTTTGAGTCCGGGACCCGGTGGCTTAAAACTCACACCAGGCGCGTGTGCCCAAGATCCCGAGAGGAGAATGGAGGAGAAGGGATTGCGGCGTGGCCGTCCCCCCTGGGGTGGTGATGCTTTCTGTCTTTCTGTCTCTCTCTGTCTCTCCAGCGAGTGCATGCGCTCAGTAGGAAAAACCTCTCAAAAAAATAATAAATAATTGTTTTTATAAGTTCATCCAATTGTTTTCAGTTTTCTCTGTGGCTGGTTAGGTGGTTTCAAATATTTTGCTGATAAAATAATACTTCAGTAAACATCTTTAAACATATGTCTAAGAGATCTCTGAAAGTGGAAAAGCTTTTCTTCTTCCCCTCTTTTGTTGTGTTCAGATCTCGCACTTCCTTAAAGTGTGGCCCGGGCTGACCTCTGCTTTGGAAACCTTCCCTCAGCATTTTAGTCTGCAAGAAATACTTTCCTGCTTTGATTTCGATGGCACGCATTCATTCATCAAATGTTATCTGATGTGTATTTGCATATGTTTATCAATGTCAATTTCTTTACTGTGATGGCTTAGTATAATAATTGTAACTAAGTCTGTTGACTCTTACTCTGTACTTTCAGCTAGTTTATAGGCATTATATCATTTCATCTTCACAGTACTGTCTATACATTACCTATGGGAAAATCGAAGCATGGAGATGTTAAGTAATTTATCCAAGTTTGCACAGTTAGCTGTGAGTGAGCCAAGATTTACTATCAGCCAATGTGGCTTCTAAGTCCATTGATTGCGTTAACAAGTACACATACAGGGGATGGAGTAGACAAAGCAAATATCCCCAAGGAGCTCACTTAGAGCTAGGGCTGCCTTACTCAATGCTGTTCGTAAAGCCTTTTGACTTACAGCTTTCTGTGGGTAATCCTTGCCTTTCTATCCTGTGAACTCTTATAGATCTGTCTCTCGCTTTCTAAGCCCAGACAACACAGCTAGTGCACAAGGGTTACTTTGTAATACCATTAACCAGATGGCCGCTGGGTAGCAGAAAGAGATCCGAGTGCCTGGAGACCAGGTTTTGCTTCTGTCTCAGTCTCTGTGAAACGTGGTTGGAGGGGGTGGGTTCCTACCCCTCTGGTGGTTGTTTCTTCATGAGGGAAACGAGATGATCTGAGAATCCGAGTGTAGTAAGGTCTCCCAGGAATACCTTAGGTTTTCCTCACAGGCGGATGAGCCTTTGGTATAAGGCCCTCCTGTGGCCCTCTAGTCTCAGATCTGGTCCGAGGCCTGATTGCAAGGTTCAACAAAGTTGTCTCCAGGCTGTTCCTTTTTCAATATGCCCAGATGTGTGAATGAATCTTTTTTTTTTTTTTTGCTATAGGGCATGTGTGCTTGCCAGAAAGACAGAGAGGAGAGACAGAGAAACAGAAAACAAAAAATCACCTCTCAGGGGGGATGGCCACACTGTAATCCCTTCTCCTCCATTCTCCTCTCGGGATCTTGGGTACACACACACGCACACCAAGTGTGAGTTTATGCCACCAGGTCCAGGACTTGAAACGTGGTCAACTACATGGGAGTCCAGTGACATAGCCATTACGCCAACTGCTGGTCCTGAGAATGAATCTTTTAGAGGCTAAAAAGCAGTACTGATTTTCTCATTGATAAATGAACGTCTGTTTCTTCTAGTAGCTAATCAGTTATATGTTTAATTTTGAGTGAGACTAAAGGAAGGAAAAGAAGCAAATCAAAGGAGGAGGAGGCTCCTTAGGTAAGGCCATAGGCATGTGAATCTTCTGAGTCGGTCCTTCAACTTAAAACAGTTGGAGGCTTACCTTTCTTTGATTGAGCTCACAACTAATAACTATGATATCTTCTGTCTTTTGAGCATTTATTTGATGCCTGGCACTGCACATTACTGCTGTTCCTTATGTGATCTGCAAAGAAATATAAAACAGTTGGCCCTCTGTATCCTCAGGTTCCACATCCTCCAATTCAACAGACCATGGATCAAAAAAATACAGGGGAAAAACAAATCTGAACATGCAGAAACTGTTTTTCTGTCATTATTCTCGGAAATACACAGTAAAACAACCATTTACATGACATTTTCATGATATTAGGCATAGTAAGTAATTTAGAGATGATTTAAAATATACAGGAGGATGTACATAGGTTATATGTAAATGCTGCAAAATTGTATGTAAGGGACTTGAGAATGCAAGAATTTTGGTGTCTGCAGCGGGGTCCTGGGACAGTTCCCCCAGTGATACCTACTGAGGGATGGCTGTACTTCCATTTCATAGGTTCAGAGATGTTAAGGGCCTTTCTCAAAGCTATCAGGCTACAAAGCAGGTGACCAGCAGGTGATGTGGTGGTGAAGATGCTGGATTCCCACATTGCTGACTACAGTTTGAATCCTGGATCCGGAAGCTTGAAAATCAGGCCGGGTACATATGCATGCATGCCCAAAATTCTAAGAGGAGAACGGAGAAGAAGGAATTACAGCGTGACCATCCTCCCTGGGGGTGGTTTCTCACTTTCCTTATCTCTCTCTCTCTGTCTCTGGCAAGCCCACATCTCATGACAAGACCCTAAAACAACGACAACAACAAACCAAGCAAAGCAGGAGTCAAACTCCTTGCTGCCTAGCCCCAAAGCTAAAGCACCACCCTCCCCCAGAGTTAGCTGCTACTGAAGCAACACCCCCCCCCAGAGTTAGCTGCTGCTGAAGCACCCCACCACACACACAGAGTTAGCTGCTGTCTCATTAGTTATGGAGGGGATGACTGTCAGCAGCCTGGTGGAGAGGTGCACTGGAGAAGCGTGGCTTTTTGGAGTCTTAGTAAAGACCACAAAAAAGATCAGAAAGGGAAATATCAAGTGAGAGGAACAAGTCTTCTTCCAGGCCACGGATGGTGCCAAGCGGGATCCCCACTTCCCTGCTTCTGTGATCTTAGATCCAAATTTGGGAATCATGAGGCGGGAAGATTCTGATCTGATTTAATTCATGTCTCTAAATCTGATAAAAGTTTGTCTTGATTTATGGATTTATTTATACAAAACTATGTGTTTCTATAAAACATTTCCTGTATTATTTATTTGAGAGGATATAAAAAAACAAATTCCATTTATTTATACATTCAAAAATCCTGGAAAAAAGGATCCAGTGCCAGGAAATTCTGCAGACATCTATACAGTTTTAGAGAAGGGAAGAGATCATTGTGACTGAGGGCTTCCTGGAGGAGCTTGGAATTGAAGAGGTAGAGGGTGGATTGTATTCATGAAGGAGGCATTTCAAAGGAATGAAAAAGTGTAAGCATTTCCTAGGGGTAGAGACAATGGGAGACAGGTCATCCTCACATCACTTTGCCTCCTAGGAAAACCTGATGAGCATACTGGTTAAAGGGTGGCTTTGAAGTCAGACACATCCTAGTTCAATTTCCAGCGCTGGTAGTTACAAACCTTTGCTAATTATCCAAATTCCTTAAAACCTAGTTATCTCATTTCCAAATGCTGTTAATGACATGCACCTTGCAGGGTCTTTATGAGGATTAAATATCTCATTGCTCAGTTTCCGGTGCAATAATTTGAGGAAGTCGTTATTTTCCAGATCATTCTAGAGTATCCAGATCTTAATCTTAATGATGTTCTACTTCACTTTAGTAACTAATACCTGAAAATTACAGTCTGTCCTAGCTCATGAGATCTATGAAGCAGTAAACCTCTCATTCTTTATGCCAAAACAGTGGGGGGACGGAAATGTGCTATTGCAGTTCTAGTTTCACACAAAGCTATCTCAGCGTGACTTCCTTCTTCTTCCCAGCAACAACATTCCACTAGGTTTCTGGTCATTCTCCACAATCTCTAGTTATCACTTTATATGTTTTTCTTAGCACTTTGAAGAGGTAAGCTAAAAACCTCCTCTGATGATTCTTGAGCAGTGTGAGAGGTCAGAAAACCATCAGCGGGTCTGAGTTCTTCCCTGGAGTCTCATTCTGAAAGATAACCCTGAGGAAGGAAATGCTTTTCTTCAAGTCTTCGGTAAAAAACTGTATATTAGCATTATGTTAATATATTAGCCAAATATATCAGCATTTATAGCAGAGGCAGAAAATAGAGGCTCCAGCCCAGACTCTGCCACTTATTAGCTAAGGAATCTTTTGCAGGCTGTTGGAGTTTCTAGACCTCAGTTAATTTATCTGTAACAGGAGCAGTTGAAAGATGTATAGGAAAGGGCCTTGGAAGTCTTCTACATATATGATGCAAATTAAAATGGTTAGCCCAACCCAGATTTTGCAAGAAAATTGGTCTTCAATAGTTCACTCTGGGGACTAGCAGATGGCATAATGGTTATGTTACTGGAGTCTCACATGGCCAACTGTGATTCGAGTCCCAGACCTGGAGGCTTGAAACTCACATCAGGCATGTGTGCTTGCATGCCCAAAATCCCAAGAGGAGAATGGAGGAGAAAGGATTGTGGTGTGGCCAAGACAGATTCCTTGCTTTCTCTCTCTTTCTGTTTCTCCAGTGAACATATGTACCCTACAGCAAAAATCTCTCTTAAAATAAAATAGTTCACTCAGAATGTGCTCTTATGACTTTTGTTTCTTTTCTGGGCAAGGAAGTGAGTTTCCTAATATTTACCTCTCCTACAACTTTGAGAAAGACCTCACAAAGAAACTGGCCAAAGGGATGTGATAGATGGTATATTCTGCTTCTTGAAATTACAGCTCAGATGATGGGACCTCACACAAAAACTTAATTTTATTCATTATTATTATTCAGTTTGACAAGAGAAAGAGAGAGAGAAAGCAAGCCACCAGGTCCGGGATTCCAACTGTTTTCAGCCATGTAAGAGTCCAGCGCCTTACCCACTGTGCCACCTGCTGGCTCCACAACCTTTTTAACATCACCACAAACACTGAATACAAGTGCCTGGGCCCAGCTGCATGATGCAGTGCAGGGCGCTGCAATATGCAAGTGCCCTGCAAGGCTAGAAGCCATTTGTCTGGCTGTGGATTTGGATCCCCAGATCGGCCTGAAAGCACGCCAGGTATGCACATGGGTGCCCAGGATCCTGAGTCACTGGAGTGCTGGAGAGAGGGATCGTGGTATGATGAGACCCTATTGAGAATGATTCTCTCTCTGTGTCTCTCTCTCTCTCGTGCATATGTGTATACGTGTTCTCTCTATTATAAATAAAACAAAAATGCTATGATTAGTGCTGGAACTCCTATCCTCCAAACTCTCCCAAACACGTACACATCCCCTGCTTCAGTGAGCCTGCCCTGGAGTCCCTGCTTCTGACAGAGTCATTCTGAGGCCTTCAGGTGGTAGTTCCATGGAGCACTGAGTCTGGTAGATTAGAAGACAGGCTATTGTCATCATCGTAGACCACCTGCTTACTAATTGAACTGCACAGCTGAGTGCTGAGTGATGTCACCAGATGAGGCTGTGGTGGGTGATGCCGCCTTGTTCCGGAACCATTCCTGCCCTTGATCTTTTCAGTTCTTTCCTCCCACAATGCATATTGGATTGACCATACATTTCAATCTTAGCAGAGCTGGTTATAGGTAAATTCAAGTGACCAACTTTTGCCAGAGGGAAGCTGTGGCCATGTACTTGAGTTTCTAATAGGAAGCTGGCAAAGGTTTTGCATTGTTCCCTTTTCAAAGAGGGACAGGGAAATTGATGTAGTTTGTCAGGAGACATTTGAATTTTAGGAAGATAGTCCAAGGATGGGGAGGTGCGGCCTTTTCTGAATGTTACTGTCCAGTCATAACTGGCTGTAATTGGTGGCCAATCAGCTATTGCTGAGGATAATCAGCAAGAATGGTTGAGACTGCAACTGTGCCTCCACTGTCCGAAGCTCCTAGTCCCTCAGCAAAGGGTCCCCGACTCGGGACGGTGCTAGAAGAAAGTGCTCCCTTGGTCATGGAATACTTCCGTGCTCGGCACGCTTGGTGTTTTTGTGTCTTATCTTATGGAGGAACTTTTGGGGGAGAAGCTAGAAAGAGCCTTAGAAGCAAACCCTGCCAATCATTGACACTGTCTGGGGAACCTGTTATCAATCACAGATAGCCAGGATCTGACCCTAGAACTACTTAAATCATGGTGGAGAAAATGAGAATTTACATGATAAACCATTTCTGCAGGTAACCCAAAGATCATCCATGTTTGGAAATGGCTTATTGATCAATAGTCGTGGGGACCTTATTTTGTAAAGCATAAAACTGAGAACCAGAAAGAAGTGCCTTGGCTGAGGTCTGCAGGCTGGGTCATACAAGTGGGATGTAGAATGCAGGCCTGTTGATGCCTAGACTGGTGCATGGGGTAACCTCTTCTATAAAATGGAAGCTCTCTTTGGAGAGAGATGACTAAAACACATCAATGATGGTGTAATTATTGGAACTGAATGTCCAAGTCACTAGAACTCAGCGTGAGCCCTCAGCTTACTGTACTTAGTCTAATATTGGTTAAAAATCTAGGGCTGGCCTGATGGTGCAGCAGTAACATGAGGCTCACACAAGGCTGAATCAATGTGGAAGACCATGGGTTCAGATACCCAGAGGACCTGTACGTGCTGAGCATGTGTGCCCATGATCTGGGCTCACTGGGAGGGCTGGAGTGGATCATGGCATGGGTGTGAGATCCTGTTCAGGGCACTTACCTCTCTCTCTCTACCTCTGCCTTGCTCTTTCTCTCTCTGCCTCTCACTGTATTTCATGAAAGAAATAAACTTAAAGACAAATTCAACTTGTGTGACCCTGGTTAAGTTACTTATCCCTAAATCCTTACTGAGCTGCTAAAAGAAGTACGTGAGACTGGATGACTTATTAAGAAATAAAGGTGTATTCAGCTCAAGGTTTAGATCCAGTAAGGTTACAACGTAGGGGAGGGCAGGTCCTTGAACAGAGTGGCTGTCCATAAATTTCTCCCTGCAGTTTGTCTTTCCCCTCTTATAAACCCTCCAGAGCTCAGTGATCACGGCCCTGGCCTGAGGAACTTGTTGCCTCTATGCTTTATCCTGGGACACCGTGAAGGGATTAAGTTTTCACATAACACTTTTACAGCACAACCAAATCAAAACACACATGAATCTTCCTCTGAGGTTTAAACAATACAACGTTTGAGAGGGTTTGGCAGAATGACTAAAATGTGGCAGGTGCTCAGTAGTGCGAGCTCTTAGTTTTTGAGACTTAACTATGTGCCAGACACCATACTAAGTGCTTTACGTATGCCATTGTTAGTGTTCACAATTCTCCAAAATGGGCATTGTTCATCAGACTTCACCAATGAGGAGTAGGGAAGATGGTTTGAGCTTGTAGTTTCTGTTGTATTGATTGTCTGAAATCAGGCCTTCACCATGGAAAGTTGAGGGAAAATGCACAGGAAATATCTGGAAGAAAATTATGGTTGGGCCAGCGGGTAGCCTGGTAGTTAAGGTTGCTGGATCACAAACGACCATCACAAATTGCCTCAAAAGTAACCCCAGACCTGGCTACTTGAAAAACATGCCAGGTGTGTGTGCACACATGCCCAAAATTCCAAGAGGAGAATAAAGGAGAAGGAATTGTATTGAGGCCATTCCCCAGGGGGTATATTGCACATCTATGTTTATTGCAAGTATTATTCATAATTGCTAAGACATGGAACCAACCAAAATGTTTATGAACAGATGAATGGATTGAAAAAGCATGGCACATACACCCTATGAAATACTACTCAGCCATAAAAAATGAAACCCTGGCATTTGATAGAAAGTGGACAAATGTGGAAGATTTATTGCTAAGCTAGCCAAGCCAGACTATGAAAGAGAGGCATTGTATGTCCCCACTTTATATAGATATACACACACAGACACACACTGAATGTCTGCACTCTATGGAAGAACTGAAAAATTGAAAGACATAAAAGCCTGGAGAACATCCAACTGTGGATACTAGAGACAGTGTAGGAGGAGGGTGGGGAATAGGGGAAAGTGAGAGGAAGGGAATAAAAGGGAAAAAGAAAAAGCAAAACATTTAAGAGACACAAAAATGGAAAATTATCTGCTGATGATAATGTATATGAGAATATCTTGAACTGGAGTAATATACAGTATATTCATGCTGGAAAAATTCATTTTGCAAGCTGTAATGATATACATTGATTAAATGTATAAAGAAAAAAGAAAAAGGAAGGGGAAAAAAATCAGGTGTGTGTGTGTGCATGCATGCCCAAAATTCTGAGAGGAAAATGAAGGAGAAGGAATTGTGGTGTGGCCATTCTCCCTAGGGGGGCCGGCCGTTCTGCGTGTGGCTGCGTGGGGCGGAAGCCCCCGGCCGCGGGGCCCCCGGAGGGGGGGCCGCATAATCTAATTTAGTTTTTAGAAGCACTTTATGAAGTAGATATTATTATCCTCATTTTGCAGGTAAAGTCAGAGAGGTACATAATTTGTCCAGCATTACGCAGCTGGGAAGCAGCAGAGTCAAGATTCAAACTCGGGCAGCCTGACTCCAGAGTCCACACTTCCAGTCACTAAACTCTCCTCTAGACAAGGAGAGCTGTCATAACTGCTAACAATGTGCCAAAGAATGTTCGCTTGGCATTTATTTGAGGTTCAAGTGAGTAAACGAATTTACTGTAAATACACAGAGGAAACACTCATGATAAACTCTCAACGGGGAAGAAAAACAGGATCTCGCTTGTATACACATTGTAATCTTAACAAGGGAAAGTTGAGGGAAAAAGCACAGGAAATAGCTGGAAGAAAATAAGCCAAAAGGTTACTTCTGCTTGTGGCTTACGAGTTTAAGATCTCACCCTCCTTGCTTCTTCACATTTGTCTAACATTTCTCAATTTCTAAAGCAAATGTTACCTATAAAATCGGGGGTGGAGGGGAACACTATTGAAAATTGACTTTTAGGGACCAGCAGATGGCGTAACAGTTATGTCACTGGACTCCCATGTAGTTGACTGTGATTTGAGTCTTGGACCTTGCAGCTTAAAACTCACAATGGGTGCGTATGTGTGTGTGCCCCAAATTCCAAGAGGAGAGTGGAAGGGAAGGGATTGCAGTATGGCCATCCCCCCTGTGGGGGGGATTTCTCACTTTCTGTCTCTCTCGCAAGTGCATGTGCCCTATAGCAAAAATATCTCTAAAATAAATAAATAAATAAATAAATAAATAGACTTTCAAACATGAATCCTTACAGAGAGGCATGTTTAGGATAAATCATCGACAGCTGTTAAATACCGATTCTTCCCACACACCCCCCAATAAAAACAAAAAACAAAAAACAAAAACCCGGAGCTCTCTCCGAGTTCCTTCTGTTAATTGCAAATAAACTTCATTGCCTTATATACCCTCTTGCACAAGGCCTTGATCATCACTGCAGGTTATTCGGACAGGCATCCGCAGATGGCAACTTCACAGGAGGCGGCTTTCACTTTGGTTCCAATAGAGGTCCCCTGAGAGAAGCCAATGCCTGGATCTTTTGAGAGAATTCGTTACAGGCATCTCTGCTTCCTCACAGTCCCCAAGCTCTTGTACTTCCTGCCAGTGCTGGTGCATCTGGTCTCCTGGGTATAGTTTCTGAGTCCTGCCCCAGGGCAGCTGGGTGGCGGTTTTGGCAGCTGCAGCCTGAGAGGTGTCACTGACAGTTTGACAGCCCTGTCCAACGTTTGGCAGCCCGGGAGCCAGATGCAGTAAGAAGAAAAACGGCCTTGGTTTCAAGGCCCGGCTCAACATTCAGCAGGGAACTTGTGGAACTCACTTAACACCTGCACCTCAGTTTTCTCATCTGTAAATGGGGACGACAAAGAGCCACACCTATCTCACATGTTCTTATGTGTTCAGTGAGGACTTATGGAGAGTAATATATGTGTATGCCCTTTGCAAAGGTAAAGATCCATGTTTGCTCGAATTGTCTGTGTGTTGTTGTGCTTCCTTCTTTCCCACAGCTCTTTTAGATACTGAATAAAGTGATTCTTTTCCCAACAAGAGTGAAATTAAGGGAGGGACTGCGGCGGTGCATGGTGATGCAACTGGACCCACTCCCACATGGTCAAGCTCCCGAGCCTTCATCTGAGGTCCCCCAGAGCATGCTGGGAGTGTACCTATCATCCAGAAATGGGGAGGGTCACTAGGTAAGACTGTTGGGGGGTGCCTGTCTCTCTTGCTCCCTGTCTTGAACTGTCATGGAAAAAACAAATAAATAAACTTTAAGAATAAGTGAATAAAATAAAATTAACATGCAGAAGGAAAGACTCTGGAGAGGGGGAGGATTAGGGATGTTGAAGACAGAAGGGCAGAAACCTGGAAAGCTGACTGCCTGAGGTGGTTTTAAGGAGTAGAACTTGGGAGGAAGACACGTCCTAAGCAGGTATCTGGAAGTTTTTACTTAGGAGGTTTAATGCAACACCATTTTGTCCTCTTAAGAAAACTTCAGTGAAGACTTTTTTTTTTTGGAGAAGTTTTTGCTATAGGGCGCGTGCGCTCGCCAGACAGACAGAGAGAGACATAGAGACAGAAAGCGAGAAATCACCCCCCAGGGGGGATGGTCACGCCGCAATCCCTTCTCCTCCATTCTCCTCTCGGGATCTTGGGCACGCATGCACACACGCCCGGCGTGAGTTCTAAGCCACCGGGTCTGGGACTCGAACCCCCCCGCCCCATCTCCCATGCATTAATCTCATGCCAAGATTGGCTTTAGGCAAGAACAGGGAGACTAGCTTAAAATGGCTGGGTTTGGGATGAGCAGATGGTGTAATGGTTACAAGGCTGGACTCTCAAGTAGTTGATTGTAGTTCAAGTCCTGGACCTGGTGGCTTATACCTCATGCTAGGCATGTGTGCAAACATGCCCAAAATCCCAAGAGGAGAATAGAGGAGAAGGGATTACAGTGTGGCCATCCCCCCGAAGGGTGTTTTTCTTGCTTTTTATCTCTCTGTTTCTCTGGGGAGCGCACGGACCCTATAACAAAGATCTCTCTAACGAAACAACAACAACAATAAAAGGATGGCTAGGGTTCTAAGAATAATACCCTCTCCTTCAAGTGCGGATTAAATGAGAACATTCACACAAACTGCCTGACACAGGCGATGTTCACTACATGGCAGTTACTCTTATAAACTAAGCCATATTTAGGTAAAATATAAGTGATTTGAGAATGGAGGCTCAATTTCTCCTCCTGTCTCCCCAGGGCCCTAGCATGGGGTTGTGTTGCCAGGGAGACTCAACCTGTGGGGGTCTCCGACAGGCATGTGAGTGTCCTTAGCTTCACTCAGGAAAGAATTCAAATGCTAGTCTCTAAGGAGAGTGAAAGTTTATTAAAGAAAGTGGACAGCATGGACTGCTCCAGAGGTGAAGCACCCACATGCGGGAGATGGATGTATGGTTTCACTCCTCCCTCTGAGCGGAGGGGAGAGTTGTTACCCGGCAGGAAAGATAAAAGGACTTATTAGGGTAGGTCCTGACATTACCCTTGTTATTCTAAACTGTCGAGGTGCAGATAGGAGTGTCACTGAGCATGCTAATGACGGACACTGAGGCTGTGATGAGTCTGGAGGTTAGGCAGTGGTCATTCCAGGTGCCACTGGTTCAGACCCAGTCTCTCAGCTGCTTCTTGTCTGTCACTTTGGGTGTTTGGAAGGCCCCTCCTGTCTCAGCGGGACACTGATGTTGGCTGAGTGAAGCACAATCCGACTACTAACGCTCCTGGGTGATGTGGCTCTTTCTCTGACCTATCCTCTTCACACCATGCCCATACCATGCCCATGCTTCCTTCAGCGTTCTGGAGCCAGCAAGTCATTGCTTGCTGTCCTGGGGTCTGTGGGGCCATCCATTTCCCGTCTTGTGACTGCAGTCCTCCCCAGAGACCCGGTTCTAGTTTCCAGCTTCCGCCTTCGAGTGCGCTTCTCCCCTGCCCCCACTTCATGCTCCACTGGCCCATCTGTGCAGGTCCCCTTCACAGCAATCAGTGGGAGCCGTCCCCGAGTGCTTAATATAGAGACGCCGTTATTCTATTTCTATTTGCTCACCTGGCTTCTACAGACTGAGTCGTGTGCTTCATCCTTAAAGCTGCCAGCACTGAGGGCCAAGACAGGCGGTGTAGGCAGACCACGGCTCCTTCGGGCCCCTGAGCCTGTCCTCACATTGGACAATATGTACTGGAGGTGTGCAGAGGGCTGGGAAGTCTATTTAAAGGTTTCAATGAGTATCTGTACTTGTTGGGTGGGAAAGAAAGATTTGGGTGGAAATTTTCAACCGTCTGCCTCTTTTCTCCCCCACAAGATTTTGTACTAACCCCACCTCTAATTCAGAAGTGCTCTGAACATATTGTTTGCAGATGAGTTGTTGTGAATGAATATTATAAAGCAGAGCATCATTTGTATTAGTCAGTAAACTGTCAAAAACGATGACTGAGGAAGGCATTACCTAAAATATGCATTGGCTGAGTTTGAGGTTGGGGATGAGGGAAGGTCAAATGTTTTAGTGCATAGGGCTGCTCCAACAGAAATACCGTAAAATGAGTAGCTTACAAACAACAGAAATGTATTGTTCACAGTTCTGGAGACTGGTAAGTCCAAGACCCAGGTCCTGGCAGACTTGAGGTCAGGCGAGGACTCACTCTCTCATTCATAAATGGTATCTTTTAGCTGCATCCTCACTAGAGCTAGGGGCTGGCTAGTTCTCTCAGATCTTTCTCCTTAAAAAAAATTTAAAAATTTATGAGAGACTATATGCATGCACACATGCATGCGAGAGAGAGAGAGAGAGAGAGAGAGGCACCCCCCTCAGAGTCTAGTCCCACTGGGCTTGCCTTCCTCCAGCTCTCCAGCCTGTTGGATTTTGAACACCTGTATGCATGCCCAGCATATTTCAGGTCACTTGGGCTGGGAATTCAAACCTTGGTTCCCAGTGTGGGATCCAGCACCTCCTGAGGAGCCAGTTACAGCTGTGTCCCAAATATCCCACCCTCCCGAAAACCCCCCTCCTAATATCATCACCTCGAGGGGTAGGATTTCAATGTATGAATTTTAGGGGAGCAAAGACATTTAGTCCATAGTAAGAGGTTGGGTGTGGAGGCTGTAGAAGAGAGATAATGCCCAGAGAGTAGCTATCTGCACTCCTGGTTCCGGCCTTATAACCCGCCAAGGCAGGGACCCCAGGGACAACAGGTGGGGAATCCTCAGACATAGGCTGGGGAGGACAGAACTGTCCCCAGCTAATGACTCAGCCTCTTTGAGGTCACAAGGCCCCAATGATGAGAGAGCCTTGATGGCTCCACACTTACTTCCACACTGGAATTTGCCAGGAAGCCTGGACTTGCCTGCTCATCCGCCACAGAGCTCCAGGAACTCCTGGGCCTTGTCATATCACCTGTGGTAATCCCAGTCCTGTAAGCCAAGAATCCAGAGTGAGCCTTTTCTTTTCTCCATGATGTGGTTGGTGTTCTTCCATAAAAAAAGAACTGGAATGAAGACTAAGGACTCACTTCTTTCTGTTCTTAGTTCCTAAGTAGTGTTGACACCAAAGTTCTGTTGAAAGAAATGATTAAGGCTGTCAATGAACTTGGAAGAGGGTTCAAATTCCGGCATCTCCACTTCCTAAAGGAGTTCAGTGTCCTCATTCATAAATGGAACTAAGATCACCACCTGTATTATGACGAGAAGTCAGCAGACTAACAAGTGTTTGGGTTCCCCAAATGGTAGCTGTTACTTAAATGCCCTTTCCCCCCATTTCCCCTGACACGGCCAGAGCTCAGGCTCTTATTATTTCTCTACTGAGGTCAGTCCGAGCTCACATCCTGGTTTGCAGCCTCTGCTCCTGCCATTCCTTCTCCATATGGGGCCAGAGGAATCAGTGTAAAACACAAAGAGGCATGTCATGCCACTGTGCAAAATCGTCTAGAGGCTTCAGTTAATGTTTTCAGAAAAAAGTCTAGGGACCAGCAGTTAGCGTAATGGCTATGTCGCTGGACTCCCACGTAGTCGACCGCGGTTCGTGTCCCAGACCCGGTGGCTTAAAACTCACTCCGGGCACGTGTGCGTGCGTGCCCAAGATCCCGAGAGGAGAATGGAGGAGAAGGGATTGCGGCGTGGCCATCCCCCCTGGGGGGGGGATTTCTCGCTTTCTCTCTGTCTCTCTCTGTCTGTCTGGCGAGAGCACATGCCCTATAGCAAAAACCACTCCAAAAGAAAAAAAAGAAAAAAGAAAAAACTCTAGAACATTTTATGTAGCATTCTTTCAAAAGTAGCTTCTTAGTTTGTCATTCGTTCATTCATACCCTTTACTGTTACGAGCACCTTCACACAGATCATTTCACATAATCCGGAAACAATACTGTCCTTAATATCTCTGTTTTGCAGAAAAGGAAAGGAAGGGAAGCCCAGAGAGGTACGGAATTTGGCCAAGAATGCACAGCTAGCTGCTAACTGAGATTTGAACTCTAGCTGGCATCCTCTCCAACTGGAGCTCTTTGTACTGAGCTATGAGGGCTCCAGAGCAGCAGGGAGAGGGTTAGTGCTAATGGAGGGAGCCCGGATCAGGAGAAGGAGGAAGCAGCGTTTGGAGAAGGATGCAAGGGAGGGCGTTGGAAAGAAACCTCCCCTCCCCACCTCCCTCCCAGCAGAAAGCTGGATGCCTAGAGGGTGAGGGCTCAGTAGGCATTTGGAATATGAGTATTGCCTCTGGTAGTCACGTTCTTTCTCTGGCTTTTGGGACACTGGAATGGTGACCTAAAAGCTGCTTCCAGCCCTCCAGTCTGGTGTCTTTCTGTGTTAGGGAATTGGCCTCGGGGCCACCAGGGATGGTCAGTATGCTGTGAGGTTTGTGGTTTCCTCTTGCCTTTCCCAGCAGCCTGACTTTAACCCAGTGGAAGAGGGAACCGGGCTTCCTTCACCAGCATACCTGAAGTCCAGGACACCCCTTCCCCTTAGGTGTGTGACTGAGAATGCCTGCTGCGCGCCGCCGCCCGATGTTAGAAGGTTTTTGCCAAACCCTGTGACACAGATGCTGTTCCTTTGTATTGTACATAAGAAGATGCGAGTCATCAGCGAGGTTCAGTGACTTGATCAGGGTGACGTAGTCAGTGAGGCAGGAAACACAGTGCCAGCTTGTTAGGACAAAACGCCGGACAGGGATGGGTTCGACCATCCAGGGTCCCAGCCTCACCAGGCGCCCTAACCTGCACTCTTAACCCGGAGCCCGCTCGCTAGCGACCTCCGCCGGGCCAGGCCAGTTTGGGGCGCAGTGTGGCCACGGGACTCACCCAGTCTTCGCGACTCTATTTGCGTAACGGAGACGGGTGCTTCCTCCCCGCCCCTCCGCTACATTCTTCTTCCCTCCTTCCCCGGTCCCCTCCACCCTGCATCCCCGGTGCATCCCTCCTCCCGGGACTCCCTCGTGGAGCTTCCAGTTCCCCGGTTGTGCTGTCCCCGCCGAGCACCGAGGCTGGAGACACCTGGGGGAGGGGAGTCCTGGGCAGGGCCGGGCCAGGAGAGACGCCTGGACTGGAGAGGAGGGGCGCTGCGGGGCGGGGGGCGCGTCTAGGGCGCCGGGAGTCCGTCCCAGCGCCGCCTCGGCCGCCTGCTGCCTGGGGTTGTCTGTGTGTCCAGGCGGATGGGCCGCGCAGGCTTTCGCCAGGCTCCCGAGACCCCCGACGCCCGTGTGCGCGTGCCCCCCGGCAGCCCGCTCTCCCCGTGGCACGGGCGGTGGGAGGGAGCGCCTTGCAGTCCCGCAGGCTTTGGATCCGCCAGTCGGGTTTACGGATCGGGACGCTGGCCGGCGGCGGGGGAGGTGGCGAGGGCAGCACAACAAACCCACGTGCGCCCCGCCCAAGGGCCCGGCGCTTCGCAGCCCCTCGGGGCCGAGCGTCAGGCCGCTGTCTCGGCCGCAGGGGGGAGGCGGCACGGGAGGCGTCGCTGGCTGGAGCAGGGCGAGAGGTGTGTAAAGGGTATCGTTTGGCATCGGACTAAACTGCCGGACTAACAGGGCAAAACGAAATGAGAAACAGCTACGCAAACGTTCCCCTGGGTCGAGTCCGACCCCGGCCGTGGGACTTTCTTTGGGGTGAAGTGGCATCCTTCGCCTCCACGTCGCCCAGGCTTCTTAGAGATGCAGGTTGAACTACGGGTCTATGGGTCTCCTTCCCCAAAAAGAGCCATGCCAGAAGCACCATTGTCCCCACACTGAGGAGAGCGCGAGCGCCTCCCCAGCCTGCGGGGAGAACAGTCCAGCTCAAGATCGCGCAGCGCCGTCTCGGGTCACTTGCGCTTTTCTTCGTAGTCGGTGCGCCTACCCTGGATATCACTGGCTCCTTCTGGCTTGTTAAGTGTTTTCACGAGAGAGCTCGGCCCCGGCCTTTGGGTGGGGACGTATATTTTCAGTTGGTATTATTTTTTTGGGGAAGAAATTCCAACATCCGGAAAGACCGTTTGTTTTGCCTTTTCTTGACTTAAATACGCTTAGCTCCGTTTTGCAGATTTTACTTAATCAGACTGAGTCTGGCACAGTGAGATGGTTTGGGAGAAGAGTTGGCCTCTTAGGCGGCAGTGTGGGTGCAGGAGTAAGGCTTAGTTAAGGTTGCGGAAGTGCGTAGTGCAGGGCAGGAATGGAGGTGCAGCGGCCTTGCCTGTGTACCTGATTCACCTTGGCTGCCCCTGGGGACCAGAGGGGAGCCTCCATCCCCAAGCCACCCTTACTGAAAGGGTCTGGAGAGCATCTAGTGAACATGCCTGTTTTACCGGCAGGAAGCTCTGGCCTACGGGTTTAGTTAGCCTCTTGTCCAAGTTTCAAGAGGGTGAAATCAGGAACCAAGAGAGGAACTGTGGTCCCCCATGTCCCACGCTGCACTGCTCTGCCTTCTTCTTTTTTTTTTTTTATAATGTTTTTTGGGGTTTATAACTTTATTTGAAAATCAGCAGTTAGTTCTCATCCACACTGACTGTTTGTAGATCGTTTTTTTTTTTTGGAGAAGTTTTTGCTATAGGACCCGTGAGCTCGCCAGACAGAGAGGGGCATAGAGGAGCTCGCCAGACAGAGAGAGACATAGAGACAGAAAGCGAGAAATCACCCCCAGGGGGGATGGTCACGCCACAATCCCTTCTCCTCCATTCTCCTCTCGGGATCTTGGGCCTTCTTCTAAAAGCAAGCAGGGATTCTTCGATTCTGCGGTTGGCTCAAAAGGCAGTGACCTTAGGCAGAATAGAGTTAAACAAAGAAAGTAATTCAAATTGAAAGTTGCACCCTTCCATTATCCCTCTCAAGAGTTCTTTGCTCTGTTAGAAAAGATAGATTCAGTCATTTCGTACCCTCCTTCTAGCCTTTCAGAAGCTTAGTTATTTTTCTTCCTGGCTGCCCCCTTTCTCCCAAGTTGGAATAAGGCCAGCTGCTGAGACTTCCCCGTTTTGCCTCACATCCCTGTGCCAGGAGGCCTTTGTGTGGGCAAAAGCATGAGCCGTTGACATCCGCTCCACTGGGAGGTGTCTCTTAGCGGCTACTTCTAAGCCACTTGTGGGAGAACAAAGCCTTGTTTTCACTGTTTTTACTTAATTTATTATTGTTTTTAGAGTCCCATTGAAATAGCTGCTTATTTTTGTACTTGGCAGATAAGCTGGAAAACCAAAATCCCTGCGAGGCTGGGTTTCCCCCAAGTTAGCCTGTTGTTTGGCCCTGGCCTTGTTATCTCCCAGCGAGGCTTATCCCTTTCCATTTCCAGGGTGTTTCGCCGTCACAGTAATTTCACTTGGCACTGGGGTATCGTTTTCTCATCAGGATGCTAACCCTGTGAGGAACTTCAGAAATTATCTGGCTGGATCCTTTTCTTTTTCAACTGAAAACCCGAAGCCCAGAAGAGATCTTATTTGCCCAAGGACACCCAGCAACACACAGCCTACGTCTAGTGCCTCTTTTTGCGTAAAAGGGAGAGTGTTGCATCAAACGAGTTGTGGTTGGTACCCCAGAGTAAAGTCAAAGTTACGATGGTTGTTTTGACAACACCCTGGAAGTCAGAGAATGAAGCCCTAAGGATTTCAATAGAGCCATGGATCCCAGTGGTAGGTGTGGAAGAGTATTGCCGCTGTCATCAGGGGACCAGTCTTCCTTGGCAGTTACCAGAGGTTCACTTTTTACACTTATGCTGGGTACTCCCACACCTTTCTGTCCTGTGCTTTCCTAGGGAGGGAGCGACTTTCACTTTAACCATAGGACAAAAGGGCAGTGAGAAGTCAAAGGAGGCACTCTGCCTAGCTACTCTGCTTACCTGCCTGAACCCCAGGGTCCTTTGTACAGAGAGTCCTCCCTGCCCGGTTTCCAGGCAGGCTGTTTCAGGGCAGTGGACGATGCCCAGGCCTTAGAGTGAGAGCCTCCCGTCCCCTCTAAGGGGTTTGGGTCATCCTTCCTTCTCCCGTGTGACTGTGGAACTAGCTGCTACTTCCACTCCTGAGGTTGTCGGGGTAAGTCCATGACAGTATGCAGGTTCAGCTGTAAAGTGTGAAGAAGGTGGGAGAAGACCCCCCAGGGGAGACTGTGTGCTGGGATTGGGAGGGCCCACTGAGTCACAAAGAAGTGTGACTGTCTGCCGAACTATAGAGGAGGCTTTGCTGTCGTTGGGAAATTGGTGTGACTTGAAGGTCAACAGACCTAATGGAAAACAAATAAAAATGAAGCTACAACTTTCATGCCTGAGTACACCCTGTAGTCATTCCATGAATTCATTCTGTCTTTCCTAACAAACAGGTAGTGAGCTGGTGTCGGGGGGAGTTGTGCTCAAGCTGGGATTACAAAGAATAAGAAGACCCATTCTTTCTCTACAAGCTAAATGAGGTGTAGTGGTTGAACGTATAAAATAATCATAATATATTAATAATAAAAGAATCACAGCCAAAATGTATTCCCAGGAAAGAGAGAGGGGTCGCTGCTGAAATAAAAATTAATTCTGCTTCCTTAGGAAACAAAAATAAAATAGAAGATCCGTTCTTTGCTCTGAGGGACTTGGAGTTGTTTTGGGAAGCCCCATCTAGTGCGACGGCCCTTGCTCTGAACACATTTCTACCTTTCTTAGAAATCGTGCTCAGGAGCCTAGAGAAAATAGATTTAATTTCTCTCAGTGTTGGTCCCTGGTGGTCTGTTTCCGTTCCCGAGTAAAGACAAGAACCGTTGGTAAGTGAGAGATGGACAGAAGGGAGGCTTCACAGAGAATGTGGTTCGTCAGAATGTGAGGATGTGCGTGTATAAAGAATGTCGGGAATAACTCATTAATGAACTGCACAGTAATTGTCTCGAGTATTACCTCCTTAGAATTTGGACAGGGAGCTGTTTGCTCAAATCTGGTGATAGTGATTTGTTCAACGAGAATGGAGCAGGGAAAAAAAGACCTTTTCTTGCTTGTCTGCATATCTACTTAAATTACACAATGGTATTCTTTTTTTTAATAATTTTTTAAAGAATGATTTTATTTGACTTTATTTACTTATTTATTTATGTACTTAAATTTGACCAGAAAAGGACAGAGTAAGAGAGAGGAGAGTGAGAAAGCAAGTCACCGGGTCCGAGACTCAAACCGCAGTCGCCCATGTGGGAGTCCAGCACCCTAAACCACCACACCACCTGCCGGCCCAATTACACAGTGGTATTCTGACTCTGACAGATGTATTAGGCTGTCAGGAAAGTCATGACAGAGTTTTTATGTTTTTCTATGAAAAAAATGTATCTTGACTTTCTCAACAGCCCAGTGCTTCTTACAGGCTTAAATGTGAGAGTAACATTAAGCAATGTAGTTTTATGTGTTAAAATACTGGGGTGATTTTCTAAGTAATTACTGGAAAGGTTAAGTTAGCCTTCAAATCAGTGTGACGAAAATGCTTAAACGTTGCTGTAATGATAAAAATCAAGTATGTCTATTGAGGACAGTTCGGAAAGCACAAAAATGTACAGAGAAACAGAAAAAAATCCCACCGTTCAAAGATAACCACTGTTTACAAGTGGCAATTTGTTTCTGGTCTTTTGTTTTCTCTGAACAATTAAGCACATATTGTAGGTACAAGTCTATCCCTTGCCTTTCTGGGTAACCGTACATATGCGTTTCAAAGTTGGCATCTGCTTTAAAGCTGCGGCTTTCACTCCTCACCCCCATCAGCTGCTCAGCGGCAGCAGGCCCTGTGGTCCCGTGGACTGGCCACTTTGCAACCTTCGCAGTGAACGCCTGTGAAGAAAGGAGCCTCTGGCTTCCTCTGTCTCTCCCACCCCTGGCTCCTGTGTTCAAACATCAGCCATCCCTTTCTTAGAAGCCTGAAGGTACCGGCTGTCCTGTGGAAGGAGAAGAGCCTTGAGTGTAGCCTTGAGTTCCAGTGTTGCCCTGGTGACCTACGACAACTTTCATGCTCTCGTTTTCGGTTTCCATATCTGCTAAAGGAGCAACTCCTGGGCCACAGATGAACTAGTCACATATTTGAGTATGCACTCTAAAGCAAGGATGAATAAGAAGAGCGTTTTTTTTTATTTTTTAAGAGTTATTTAATTAATTAATCATTATTATTAGACAATTTTAAAATTTTTCTGCAGGGCATATGTGCTCACCTGAGAGAGACCCAAAAGAGAGAGAGAGAGAGTAAGAGAGGAGAAAGTAAGAAAGCAAGCTGCCAGGTCTGGGACTTGAACTGTGGTCAGCCACATGGGAGTCAAGTGCCTTTACCAACCACCTGCTGGCCCAAGCAGAGCTTTTAAGAAGCTTACAGTCCGAAAGACTGAGGTGGGGGTAATAAAGGACTAGCCCAGGGTGCTACGCAGCCACAGGGGAGGGACTTTTACTTTAGACTGGAGTTGTGGGGAGGGCTTCCTGGATGAGGACCGCAACTGGGTAGGGAAGGCGTTTCTAAATTTCCCCTATTGTGGTTGACACTGTGATTCACATGTCTGTGAATAAAATTTCTCTTCCTTTTCCCGATAATTTCCTTAGATGGAGTCCTAGAGTTGGAATTACTGGATCATACTTTAAAGGACATGATCATTTAAAAACATCGTAGAATTAGCCCATTTATGTGTAAAGTCTTAACATAACCAGGGATTGCGTATTGTGGGAATGGTAGAAATGAGAACCACAAGCAATTCAGGATGGAATTCTTGCTTGTCACTTAGTGCCCGTGTCACGTTGGACAAGCTCGAGGTATTGGTGCAGTGGAGGTAACAGAGCTTATCTGTGGGGCCAATGTAAGGCTTAGATGAAGTTACAGGGAAAAGAGCCAGTACAGTGCCAGGTCTACAGGGAGCACGCGGTAAATGATACCTGTTACTGTTATAACTGGCGTTTTCACAAGCTGCACAAGCTTTTAGTCCTAATATTTTTTCTTACCATGGCAGCAGGCCCTTGCGTGGCTTTTTGTGCTGAGTGGAGCAGAAAGTTAATTAAAATGGAACCTCCTGTCAGTTGACAGAAAGAGAGAGAAACGATCAGTCCATGACGAGTCTTTTTTTTATGAGAGCTTTTAAGCAAACCCAAGTAGACAGGAGGGTGTGGTGAACTCACGTCACGTCACCTGGCTTCAACTGTTATCAAAACTCACGCCTGAGCTATAACCCTGTCCTCAAAGCCAGGCTACTTTGAAGCAGGTCCCAGACGTCTTACCAGCCTAGCCATAAACATGTCACTGAGTCACGTGATGCGTATTCGAGGCACCCAGCTGGGCTGGCTCAAAGCCTGATCGCTATCCCAGTTAGGGGATCATGTGTGTTTATCTGTGTGCGTACTGAGGAAGAGAGAGAGCACCGCCCCAGAAACTTCGTGGGCTTTATTCTAGTTCAAGTAAGGAGACACGACCATGTCCCAAAGACCCAAGGCAGAGGAGTGCTGAATCTAAAGTCAAGGGACCTGATTTGAACTGCTTACCAGTTGCATGCTTTTGGCAAACGTCTTGACCTTTCTAGAGCATATTTATGAACATTTGGTGAGTACTGAATGAGGTCCTCTATGAATCTATGTGGCAGCCTAAAGAGCTCAATATTAATGGAACCTAAATCGGACCCGAGCCCAGCCTTTCTGCCCCAAGCAGCTGTTTCCATGTGGAGTTACGGCCCCAGAATGATTGCCATTAGGGAGTGTCGCTGCTAGTCTGTCCTACTAGAGACGATTGCTCAGACGAGAACCTCGCGGAGAGCTCCCCATGCTTACAATCTCCTTCCCATTCCTTTCTCATGGAACCCCTTCGCTTTGCTTTACGGATGAGGGCAAAGGGGACCAGAGAGTTCCGGCCCTGCAAGCCATGCCCTGGTAACTGGCCCTCTCTGAGGCTCTTTCTTGTATGGGAAGAGATAGGCTTACCTTTCCACCTTTGTCCTTGATGAGCCTTGGTCTCTTCTAACTCACAGTTACACCCAAGTGGGAACTTATTTTTTGAGAATTATTTTATTTAACTTTATTTATTTATTTTAATTTGACCAGAGAGGGACAAAGTGAGAGAGAGAAAGTGAGAAAGCAAGCAGCCAGGTCAGGTACTCAAACCACTGTTGGCCATGTGGGAGTCCACCACCCTTAACCACCACACCACCTACTGGCCCCCCAAGTGGTAATTTTTTACTCAAAAGAGGAAGCTTGGTCTGATTTAGTAATCAAATTAAAGTACCCTCTCCCCCCACCGCTTAGGGTTTGACATAGGGCTTGTATACTCATCAGAGAGAGGCAGAGAGGAAAAGTGAGAAAGCACCCCTTTTGCGTCAGGGTGGATGGTCACACCACAATCCCTTCTTTATTCTCCTCTCAGGATTTTGGGCACACATACACATGTGCCTAGTGGTATTTTCAAGCCACTAGTTCTAGGGCTTGAACCACAGTTGGCCACGTGGGAGTCCCACATCTTAACTACCACGCAACCAGCTGGCCCCAAAGTCCACTCTTTACTTCACTGGGACTCCCATTATTTCAAGGTCAAGATCGTGACCTGGGAACCAGCAGTTTGCACAATAGCTATGTTGCTGGATTCCCACGTAGTCGACCACGGTTCGTGTCCCGGACCCGGTGGCTTAAAACTCACGCTGGTCGTGTGTGCGTCTGTGCCCAAGATCCCGAGAAGAGAATGGAGGAGAAGGGATTGCGGCGTGACCATCCCCCCTGGAGGGTGATTTCTCGCTTTCTGTCTCTCTGTCTCTCTCTATCTGTCTGGCGAGCGCACGCGCCCTATAGCAAAAACCTCTAAAAAAAAAAAAAAAAAGACCGTGACCTGTGTCCTCTGTGTGTCACTAGCTAGCTGTGTGGCTTTGGGCAAGAGGCATGCCACCCTGGGCTTGCCACCTCAAGGACCAGAGTCTTAGCCTTCCCCAGCTCCTTCTAGCTCTGGTATCATCAAATGAAAGATATGTGGAGGGGCTGGATGGTGGCGCAGTGGTTATGCTATGCTGCATGGCTGACCCGCATGGGAAAGTTCCAGGTTCGCATCCTGTTATCTCCCTGAACATGCCAGAGTCATGTGTGCCTGTGTTGGGCCTTCCTGTTTCTCTGTCTCTCCTTGTCTCTCTTGCTCATGGGAGAAATAAATAAACTTATAAAAAAAAGAAAGATACATGTAAAGTTGAGAGATTTTGTTACAGAAGTAATAAATGAAAATTTTTTTTTTAGAATATGCAAACCAAGTAAAAAATTAACCCTTCACCTTGCCAATCCTCTCCTGTCCCACTTCTTTCTGAATTCAGTAGTTTCCACATTGATGTGAGTACTTCCCACCTTGTTTGTGTATGTCGTCATGGTTACATTCAAATACGCTTACATATGTACAACCGTGAATGCGTACAAAAGTAAAGTGGATTGCATGGTACCTTCCACTTACACACTTGCTGTTTCCACTTGAAGTCTTGGCGATCTTTCCAGTCAGTGCGTACTTATTCTTCACTCAGGAATGCATTGCATTCTGTATTTTTATACAGATATATATATATATAATTTTTTTGGGGGGGAGAGGTTTTTGCTATAGGACATGTGCGCTTGCTAGACAGAGACAGAGAGACAGAAAGCGAGAAATCAACCCCCAGGGAGGATGGCCATGCCACAATCCCTTCTCTTCCGTTGTCCTCTTGGGATTTTGAGCACGCGTGCACACATGCCCGGTGTGAATTTTAAGCCACCGGGCCCGGGAGGCGAACCGTGGTCGACTACATGGGAGTCCAGCGACATAGCCATTACGCTAACTGCTGGTCCCTTTTATTTTTTATATATTGAGTCTGTTTACATGACCAGCCTTCTTTTGATGGAAGCTATCTATGTACATAGGAATATCTTTAAGTATTTAGAGCTGATCACAAGGAAAGATGATTGTAAATGTCAGTGGGTTAAACAAAGCTAGCCTATCAAACTCTGGGAAGGTGGCAAGAGAGTGGCACAGGGAAACTGAGGATCGTGTTTTGGAAAGCTGAAGTGACTGGCTCTTGGGAAACTACCAAGAGGCTGACTGTTTGGAAGGGAGGTTATTTTTGGAGACAGTCTGCCCAGTCGGGTGCCCTTAGCCGCATGTGCAAAAACTGAGCTGCATCCTCACGTGCTCTTCCTCCTCCCACAATCCCTGGGCCTTACAAGTTCCTTTCTGTTCCCGGGGTCAGGACGGAGGACCTTGTAGGAGGACTGGCACTCAGTGACAGGAGAGAGACATGAAGGAGACAAGGAGTGTTTGGTCTCGGGCTCTGGAGGAGGGACTGGAACGGTTTCACTCTCCCCTCTCTGGTGGTTCAGACCCATTTGGAGTGTTTTGTTTTCTGAGTCCCATCCAGGCAGTAATAAAGTGAATCCAGAAAGGAGCTGTTGGAAGACAGAGGGTTAGAACATCAAATTGTAGATGGAATTCATGTGGAAAATGGGGCTTTTGAACCTGTTGGAGATAAAAGTAAGAGGCACCTTTTCTTGCGGGAGAAGGATTAGAATCAGGTGAAGTGGCTGCCATAAAGGGGAGAAGCACTTTGTGGGTGGAAAGTAAAAGGAGAAAGAGTTGCAAGAAGGCGGATAAAGAAGAACTTGTGTAACTGAACTGCCCAACCATGGAGCAAGCTGTTAGAAGGCAGTGAACTCCCTGTCAAGGGGGTATCCAAGCAAAAGCTGGCAGTCAACTTGTTGGCCATCAGAGGACTCCTGCTTTTCAGAGGGGTTGACCTAGCCGTCCACTAAGGCCCTTTACAACTTTGAGGGTCTGTGACTATGGGGCAAGAAGCAGAAAGAGGCAAAATAAGATTGAGGGGAACAGTTAGAACAGATCTCCCCTGCTCTGAAGAGGTGGGGTAAAGTGGAAGCCTTCGATGAGGTTCAAACGTTGTTTCCCTTGGATCTTGGCAATCCTCCCTCTGTTCTGTCCTTGACTTCAGCTTCACTTGATCTTACATTCATAAATTATTTCCACAGGAATAAATATATCACATACCCTGTAGATGAACAGGAAGCCTGGCAACTGGAAAAGGACTACGTGTCCCAGAAGAGTGGTTATGAATATTTTTCATGATGGTCTTTCTAAATCTCATCCATTGCCTGATTGGTGGAGTCTTCCTTAAATACAGTGCTGTGACATCATTCAGCTTTAATTTTAGAAACCTCTGCCCTTGCAGCCCGTCCAAGGTCCTCAAGCTGAAGGGAGAGCACCCAACATGGCGAGTGCTCATCTCTTTCCTGTGGGTGAGGAGAAGCCTTTTGACTTAAGTCTCAGCTGAGTGTGGAAAGGGAGACGTGGCAACGTTTAGCGTCTCCTGGGCTGTTGTGGGGCAGCTGACCCTCACTGGGCACTATGTGTATTCCCATCCAGTCCTCATAGCAAGAACTGCTGCTTGGTGTCATTAGCCCTATTTTGCAAATGTGTGAATAGCATGTCTTTTGGAGTCAGAATACATTAACTCACTTCCCTTTTTGGTAAGAGCTGTTTCTTTCAAACCTCATTTTTTTTTTCTTTTTTTTTTGCTTTCCCATTAAAGCTTTGATACCTACCTGTACTCACGATCTAGTTAAGGTTGGGAATAAACCTTCCATTTGTGAGCATGGACACAGATGGGGGGGAGGGTACCATGGCTCGGCTACCTCAACTGTACGCAAGCTCTTGAATGAACTCGGTACCCACTTTGTTAAGGGCTTAGCTTGCAGCTGTGTTTCTAGGCTTCCCAACAGTTTTGGCGCTTGAAGAGTTTATTCAATGTTAATTTGTTCGTCAAATATTTATTGAATGCTGATTATAGCATAGGCATTGTGCAAGGCCTTGGAAAAACCTACGTAAAGAACACACATCGCAGATATGCACACACGTGTATACAACAGCTCCAGCAGCATCTGGGAGGTTAGTGGCAGGCAAACTTCCTATATCACCCTCTGCTTTTTTCAATTCCAACCTGGAAATTATTTGGGGGAGTGGAGAAAAAGTCAAAGGCATCTCATGAGACAGAATAACTTTACTTGTGCGTCATGCTTTCTACATTTTGAAATCTTACTCATGCTCAAGGGGACAGCTCAAGGCTCACTTGCCCCAGATTCCTCCAGTCCACACTGGCTGTTCTCATTCCAGTCCCTAAAGGGTTTCTCTGAATGAAAGCTTTAACAGGTTAAAAACAAACAAAAAAGCTTTAGTTTTGGTTGGAGTTGGCTCTTGGGTAGAACAGGCGGTATGGAGTGTTCATTTTTTCATTCATTTATTCAAAGTAAATTTTTAAAACTAATGGAGAGCTCAAACACAAGAGGATGAAACCACAGAATGACATAAAACGAATTGTCATTGAGCTAGGGAAAAGAATTGAGGATACAAACAATATCATCATAGAACTAGTTGAAGGAACAGGAAAGAATCCATTAAAAGCTGAGTTATTAACAGAGTAGGAAGGCTTGAGGAAAATTACAGCATATACTGAAAAAAAAATCACAAAGAAATCAGAGATCCGGAAGTCGAACAAGGGTGAGCCTTCGGAAGGGCACTTCGAGAAACCCCGGAGGCACACACCACTTCTGCTCATGTGCTGTTGACCATAACTTAAGTCATATGGGCGCAGAGGAGACTGAGAAAAAGTCTCTAGCTGGGTGGTCACATGCAGTCTTAAAACTCAGGTATGGAGAAGGCTTTCTGTCACTGAAGTGGGAATTGGGAGCACGTAGACTCTGTCTTAAGGGAAAGTCATGCTGGCCTCAGCCTTGAGCTGCAGTCCAGGGAAACCTGAGTAAAATGTTTAGAGGGTTTGGGGAGCAGAGAGATAGTGGGACTGAAGATTCTTCTACTCAATTAAATTGTACTGCAGGTACAGTCAGGCAGGCACCCTCATATATGCAAGAACTCAGAAAATTTAGCATGGATGGGCCTTTCTTGGGAGAACCCACTTGATAAAAAAGAGGTTAATCTTTCAGTGTCTGCCATAAAGTGCAGACCCTTGGTATGTATTGAGCGGGGACATGCAATGTCTGTCTTTCATAGTCTGGCTGGCTTCACTTAGCATTAAACCTTCTATATTCTTCCACTTTGTATCACATAGTGATTGGAAGCTGTAACAGCAGAGACAAGTGTAGATACCAGAGATGGTAGAGGAGGGGGTGAATGTGTAGGGTAGGATGGAGGGGCTCAGGAAAAAAAAAATTAATACATGCAAGAATGGAAAGTTACCTGTTGAGGATGATGTATATGGTAGCATCTTTGATTTGATTGATATGCAACACATGTATGCTTTGAAAAACTCTATGGTGTGCTCTGAAGTTGTATAATGATTAAATGTAAATGAAAAACAGAAAGAAAAAGATTGATGAACACACTCAGGATGGTGTGGTTAAGTGAGCCCTTTCTTCATCAAACAGGGAGGCACAGCTGAGCAGGGGTGGGTACTTAAGGCTGAGGGACAGAATGTGAGGAAGTGAAGAGAGTACACCAGTAGAGAGCTGAGGGGAAACGTGGAGATGCTAAGTGCTCATTTTTATTAGAAGTCCAGCTGTTCTTCTGATTTTTCTGTACAATTAAAAGAAAATAAAATTTAAAAATAAAAAAGTAGCTTTTTTCTCCCTTATAGTGTATGTACTTGCCAGAAACAGAAAGAGCGTGAAAGGGAAAGTGAGAAACCACTCTTTGGGGGAATGATCACGCTGCAATCCCTTCTCTTCCATTTTCCTGTTGGTATTTTGGGCATGCACACACATGTACTCAGTATATTTTTCAAGCTGCCGGGTCCAGGACTCAAACTGCAAAGTCGGCCATGTGGGATTTCTTCTGATTTTTCTGTACAATTAAAAGAAAATAAAATTTAAAAATAAAAAAGTAGCTTTTTTCTCCCTTATAGTGTATGTACTTGCCAGAAACAGAAAGAGCGTGAAAGGGAAAGTGAGAAACCACTCTTTGGGGGAATGATCACGCTGCAATCCCTTCTCTTCCATTTTCCTGTTGGTATTTTGGGCATGCACACACATGTACTCAGTATATTTTTCAAGCTGCCGGGTCCAGGACTCAAACTGCAAAGTCGGCCATGTGGGATCCAGCCACCATAACCACCATGCCACTGGCTGTCTCAAGAACTAGCTATTTTATAAAGCAATCTCTATTCTTTTTTCTTTCACACATCTTTCTTTCCATCTTTCAGATTTCCATCTATTTGTAAATATAGAGACATACAAAGAAGGATATTCATCTATTTTTTTTTTCTGGATGAAGGTATTTTGGGTGATTTTTTAGCTTTATATAGTTTTGTGTATTGATTAACATTTAAAAAAAATAATAAACTGGTCTTAGTTTGAATAAGACCACTGATGCTATTCTAAAAAAGCCTCATAAATAGTAGTTCTTAGGAATTGAATGGGAGATACAAATAGATGAACAATACTGCATCTTTTCATGAGGAGTTGGTGAGCAGTTATGTGAATGCCTAACACTGGGCTGAACAGAACAGTTGGTTGTGGGGCCCAGAGCATGATGGGGAATGCTTCATGGAGAAGATAAGAGTGAGCTGAACGACAGATGGAAAGAGTTCTGATGGGCTGAGAATGAGAGGAAGGACACTCCTGGTCTAGGGGACAGCAGCAGCTCAAGCACAGAGGACTGGAGTGTGGCATGTTGGGGTAGCTACTGCTCATTCAGCGCCCTCCACACACAGTGGCACAGGGATCTCAAGGCTGCCCACCAACCCTAAGGAATGGGTGAAATGCTTTCCTGCTGTTCCGAGTTTAGAGTGACAGGTTAATCTGCCCACGTCACACAGTGGTGGCACTGTGATTTGAGCTGCCGAATGGCCTGCATTTTGAAGCCCATGATTTTCTTACTGTGCTATGATTCATATTTGTAGAGAGACCTGAACTAGCCTCCTTTGTGAAACATAACATATAAAAATACAAATAAATATGAAAAAATGATAGGTAAATATTTCCATAAGTAAATATATTTTATGTACACATTTAATAATATATATCTTATTTGTAACCATTATCTATTTAACTTTATTTTATATAATTACATAACTATATTTACTTATAAAATAAAATGAAATAAAATATGGGTTGGATGTGAATTAGGATAATTATTAGGTAAATACAAGAACCTAAATGCTGGTCCAGACTCCCATCCAGCAGCTGTGTGGCCTCAGGCTCTACTCATCACCCTAATTTCCTTATCCGTGAAAGAGAGTAATAATGGTGCCACTTGTAGCCTTGGATTAGTTGTTATGTTCAGATTAGATCATAGATGTGAAACAATAAGCAAGTATAAAAGAGCCACACAGAAGAGTTTTTATTGCTGACACTACCCCCGCTCTCCTGAGAGTGTGCATCTGTTACAGCGCCCACAGGTGTCTGTCACCAGCGTGGTCCCTGCAGGGTTGAAACAAAACAAACACCTAGGTCAACAGGCAAGACGCTGTGCTTTCCTGGACTCAGATGCTGGTTTCCTGGACTCAGACCACGGCTGGGGGCTGTCTGGGGGCAGGCAGTCGGGCTGGCTCTGCCATTACTGGTGAGAGACTGTTACTGCCTGGCTTCCTGGCTGCTGGGGAATGTGCCCAGAGTTGGGTCGAGATGGCTGTCAACAGCTCCTTGAGGGTGCAGGAGGTGTTCCAGACATGCTAGGCTACAGAAAGAGATGTCAGACCTGCCAGAGAAGTAGGCCCCTGTCATGTCTGCTAGAGCTGGTGGCCTGGAATGAGGACAGGGTTATCAGAGGACTCGGGGGCAGTTTATTCTCTGAAAGTACTGATGAGAACCTAGTGAAGCCTTGGCTTCAGAGGTTGGGCTACTGACAAAATGCATCTGGGCAGGACGGCAGCCAGACCACAGCACTGAGCTAGTGTTGTATCAGGATTGTTCTAGGTTCTGGGATGTGGCCTGAAGTGCTCCTCAGGGTCCAAGGGCCGGATTGGGTGTGTGTACATGCTTGCGTGCCTCTGTGTGTGGTCTGTTGTGTAGAGAACTGAGGTACTCCATACTGCTGAAGAAATCTCTTCCTTCCTTATCCCACTGGTCTCTGGTATTCCGAGACCAGGCCTTTCGCTCATCTGCAGCTCCAGCCATCTTAAGTTAGGATGAGCCCCCTCAAGTACACGGCCACAATACAAAGAGAAGACCTTCATTTCTCACACCACACTGTGTGTGTTATGTGGTGTTAGCTGCCTATGCCAGATCATGCCCTTCTGGAGGGTGAGATGACACCTGGGTTCTCTGCATAGCCCTGGCTCAGCATGGAGCCTCCTGGAGTAAGCTCAGCCTTCCTGATCTCACGGCTATCCACTGGGATCAGAACACGTCCGATCACTGCTGAGCATCAGCGGGTGCCTCTAGGTAAGAGCAAGGTGTGAGAGCAGGCAGTGTGAACTGAGCAGCCCACGGGGACACTTGGAGCTGTAGTGGGCCCTCCTGCCCCTTTGGACTGTCCTTGTTACCTGCCAGTTCTGGCCATGGGAATGATCAAGCAACAAGATTCTCTGGAATGGTCCATGGACCTGAGCCCCCTAGGAGGGAGCTCCTCTTGCCTTGACCTTGATTGATTTTGCCCGAGGCAGGAGAGGGAGGAAGGTAGAAAGAAGCTCTGACAAAGGCAGTTAGGCTGAATCACTTATCTCTGAGCAGACTGAAGGGACTGTTTTTGTCAGTTGCCCAGTGTTAGGAAGATGCTGGCCCAGGGCCTGAGCTGGAGGTGGCTAATGACAATGTTAAGGCTAAATCCCAGAAAATGCTTCCTGCCAGAGGGCTCCTCTTTTGCTCTCTGCAATGAACATCTTATTCTGTGTTAGAAATTTGAAGTAAAGGAATAGACACAGAGGAAATGGACCGAAGGTATCTCCCAGAGAAATGCTCTTGCACTTGAAGAGTCTTGTGTCTTGTGTCTCCCTAGCTAGTGCGGGTGACTCACAGTGGGAAGGCTGCAAGGCAACCCCCTGCTTTCTCCATTACCAATTGCAGGATTACCTTCTTTAGAAGCCACGTGGAAAAAAATCACACTCTTGCAGCCAGACAGACTTGAGTTACACGCCAGGTGTGTTTTAAATCTCAGCTGTGCTAATTTGGGAACTGAACGTATCTGACCCTCAATTTCCCACCTTTACCTGTATTAGTCCTCCTTCCTAGCATCAGTGTGGACATCATATGTAGTGCTTAGCCTCGTGCTAGGCACAGGATTGGTGATTAACACATGGAGGCTATTTTTAACATCACAGCACTCTTTAACGGTTGCTTTCAGTTATTGGTCATCTGATGGGCCAATCTGCTAGGTACTGTGAAGAGGAAGATAAATTGGTCCTCCTCTTTCTGGAGGACCTCAGTCTAGGACAGACTGACATGTGTAATAGGCATATAGATAAAAGAGAGTTGCCCACGTTGCATGGGGGAGTTCATATATTTGTTGTAAGGATGGTGTGTGTCACTTAGCTGGTAATAAAAATAAACATAGGAGCTTTCATTTACTAAATTCTTACCATATGCAGGCATGTTGCATACTTTATAAGCATCTCATTTAGCTCTGGTTAAATCTGGCTCTCTTTATATCATGCCCTCTCCACACGTCTGAATGTGACTGTAGAAAAGCACGTCGCCATCCTGACTATCCTAGTTCATGACCACGACTACTAATGGACCCTGGTGTTGTCAGGACATCTTGCTTCATTTCCCTAGCCCAGTGGTTTTCCAGCTGTCATTAGTGTTACCTGGGGGAGCTTATGGGAATGTACTGCTGCCCGAGTTCCACCTAAAACTAATGAAATCAGGGTTTTTGTGGGGGTGGACCTGGCATCAGTACCTTTTTAAAAAGACTTTGCAGTTGATTATAACAGGCCACAATGGTTAGAGCTAATATAGATGACCAGTTCACACTTTTTTTTTTCTCTTTTCAAACCTCTAACACCTTCTTCCCCACCCTCGCTTTGAGTTGCTAATGTTTCACACTTACCTAAGAAGATGATGTCAATTAGAAGAGAATTTCTACACCTTTTGCCTTAGCAGTCTTTAGACTATTAAAATAACATAAAAGAGGTGGCTTGTAAGTGATAGAAAAGTATAGTTTTGGAGGCTGGGAAGTCCAAGATCAAAGTGTTGGCAGGTTTGGTGTCTGGTGGAAGTCCACTTCCTAGTTCCCAGGTGTCCTCATTTGGTGGGAGGGCTAGCTGGCTCTCCAGGGTCTCTTTTATAAGGGTACTAATCCCATTAATGCTGGCAGAGCCCTCATTTCCCTAGGGCCACACCTGCATTGAGGGTTAGCATTTTTAACATATGAACTTTGGGATGATGTAAACGTTCAGGCCATAGCAAGATTTCTAACGTTTCCAGTCTGTGACTGCATATTCCACCTTCTGCACGTTACTATGGTTGATAAATAATTACTGCTCCTGTTTAGAACTGCCCTCTCCACTTGCGTGTGCATGTTATTCCCCCTTAGTTAAGGACATGACTCCGTCAAGTCTCCCTTCTCTTTCCAATGTTCTTTCTCTACTGGATCATTTCGACCTGCAAATATCTCCATCTTCATCTCCACCCCATCACCCTGTCTCTCTCCCTGTGACTGTCGTGTCCCCCACCTGAATCCACTCACATGCGTGTGCACGTCTTCTTCTGACCTAACTTACCCCCCTAGCTACTGACTCATTCCTCTGCTCCTGAAGGAGCTGTCTACACTTGTTTCCTGCAGTTCCTTTTCTCTTATTCTCATTTAAATCCACTCTCATCAGTCTTTTGCTCCTGTCAGTCCACCAAAACTATACCTGTCAGGCTTGTTAATAAACTTTTCATTCCAGATCCAATGGTCAAATCTCAGTCATTATCCTGACTTACCAGCAGCATCTGATAGAGTTGCTCACTCCATCGCCCCTGAAGAAGTTTCTTCTCTTGGCTTCTGGAACATGACTTTCTTTAGTCCTCTTCTCACACTGGCTTGTAGCTCTCAGTTCCTTTCATTGGTTCATTGTCACTTGCTCATTTTGAAATGTCCCAGGAAGCGGCCCTTGGACTCGACCGCATCTCTTGTCTCCTCACCCGCTGCTGATCTCACACCATCCATATGCTGACACTCCTCAATCTGTATCTCCATTGCAGACTCTGCACTCCACCTTCGTGTATGTAACCGTCTGTCTACTCAATCAATGGGTTTGCATCTTCGAAATGACACATCTGCAAAGAACTGCTGCTTTTCTCTCTAAATAGCCATCTCCACTTCAGTAGACAACAACGTCACCTTTCCAATTGTTATGGCTTCCAACTCTAGAGTCGTTCTAAATTCGCTTCCTCTCATGCCTCATCCAGTCTGTCAGCAAGCCATGTGAGCTAGACTTCCAAAATAAATCAAGATTCACCAAATTCACACTGGTCTAAGACAGATATATCTCTATATTTAATTTTTAGAATAGTTTCATAACTGAAATTCCTGGTTATGTTCTTGTCCCTCTATGGCATATTCTCAAAACAGCAACCAGAATGATCGTTTAAAAATATGTAATATAATGTCATTTTTCTGCTCAAAAACCAACTAAGGCTTTCTGTTTTACTCAAAGCCCGAGTTCTTAGGATGTCCTGCATGAACCTACATTCAGACTCTCAACAACTTCACCTCCTGCTCTTTCTAGTTTTTCGTTCGACTCTACCTCACTAAGCTTGCACATCAAACATAAGGCATATTTTTATCTCAAAGCTTTTGGCCTTCCTGTTCTTTCTGGTTGGAATACCCTTCCTTCATATATCTCTATTATTTGTTGCATTTCTTTATATTTTTGTTTAAATGTTGCCTTATCAAAAAGTTCATTAAACTACCTTATATAAGATAACAATCTTAGGCTGGGTCTGTGGCCTAGGGGTTAAGGGAGCTAGATCTTTCATGGCTGACCATGGTTCGAATCCCACCATAGCAGCTAGGAAAAAAAAAAAAAAAAAGCTAGGCATGTGTATGTGCATGTTCCAGATCCTGACAGGATTGGCCAACAAAGTTGTGGTATGACCTCTCCATGGGAGTGCTTTCTCTCTCTCTGTCTGGTGAGTATACATGCTTCTAGCAATTAAAACTAAACAAAAAGATTGAGACTTGAAGGACAGCACACACATACATGTACACCAAAGAAAAGTATCTACTTGGAAAAACAAAACAGAACAAAAATACCAAAGCCAAAAACCAAACACAAAAAACAGAATCTCCAAATACCCAAGCAGATTATATCAAAGAATAGAAGTCCGGACTGGAATCAGATATCTCTGTAGTTCTCAGTACTGCTACAATACTGAAAGCTATGTAGGTCACAATAAACGTATACCTCAACGTTCTGGGAGAATATTACTTCCAACCAAGAAATTATATTCAGACAAATTATTTTTGTTTATTTTTCATTTTTGCTATAAGGTGTGTGTGCTTGCCAAAGACAGAGAGAGGAAAGGGGAGAAAGCACCCTCCAGAGGGGATGGCTGCACTACAATCCCTTCTCCATTCTCCTTCTGGGATTTCGGGCACACACTTGTCATGTTTTTCCACATAACGGTCACGCACTCAAATTGCGCAGTTGGCCACGTGGGATCCAGCCACCTTAACCTCCGTGCAATTTGCTGGTCCCAGACAAATGATTAATTAAAGGTGAGGGTGGAATTAATAGCATTTTTGGGTGTGAGATTATTATTATTTTACCTTTTGCACAACCTGTTTGAGGAGCATAGGTTTGAGGTGCATATGTTTCTCTAAAACTAGGGAATAAACTGAGAGAGAATAAAGAGACCTCCCTTTAAGCCCAGAGCACAACCAGTTGAGGGTGGAGTAGGAGAACAGATGTTTCCAAAATGGAGATCTTCAAACATTTAAAAAAAAAATAAAACAACAACAACAACAAAGAAAGAGGGATTGATTACATGATGGTACCTGGCAGTATTCCAATGAATTTTATAATTTTTTTGGAAAGTGAGAGCTGCATTAATAATAGGTAAGTAGAAAATTGAGCACACAAACAAAAGAGGACTCTAGAAATGACAGCTAAAGAACGTATATAAAAGGAAGTAACCCTAAACTCCCACACGGCTGAGCTGTGAGCAGTGATTTATCTGTTCATGGTAATGTACCTTCTAGGGCTGACCTGCTGGAGGATGGTATCCCTGTTTGGGGAGGAGGTAGGAAGAGAGGTGACGGAGTGGTGGTAAAAGAAAGCTGAATCCTCATAGTCTATAGTAGGAAGTCAGCGGGTAATACCTAACATTGTAAAAACAAACACAGAAACGTGCTATTAGATACGCTGAGATGATTCTGTAAATCAATAGAAGAGTTCATTTGGGCAGGAGAAAGGAGGGATACAGAGGGCTGGGGCAGGGCTGTCATTTCTCCTTACAGTATCTGTGTATTAAGAATCACATATGTTGGGACCAGCAGTTAGCGTAATGGCTATGTCGCTGGACTCCCACGTAGTCGACCGCGGTTCGCGTCCTGGACCCGGTGGCTTAAAACTCACGCTGGGCACGTGTGCGTGCGTGCCCAAGATCCTGAGAGGAGAACAGAGGAGAAGGGATTGCGGTGTGACCATCCCCCCGGGGGGTGATTTCTTGCTTTCTGTCTCTCTCTATGTCTCTCTCTGTCTGGCAAGCGCACGCGCCCTATAGTGAAAATCTCCCTCAAAAAAAAAAAAAAAAAAAAAAGAAAGAAAGAAAAAAAAAGAATCACATATGTGTATTTTGATTAAAAAATGGGATCCGTATCTCCCACGTATCCAGATGGGGCCCTAAAGTGGGCACGCTGACGCTGCGGTCTTGCCACAGAGAACACAGTCATCACACAGATCAACGAACAGCGCGCCCTCCTTTGGGTATGTTACAGATGGCCGTCGCAGAAATGTCCCCCTTTCCTGGTTCTTGGAGAATACATTCTTACACCATTTCTTTCTAAGTCCAGAACCAGAAAAATCTATGTTATCAGTTTCAGTTCATATTGAATTTCAGCTCTTTCCTGAGATTTCTTGGCCTAGTTTTATGCTAATACTGGAGCAAGAAAAGGCCTCTGGGGGGCAGGTTTGGGTGTGAAAGCCTACCTAAATCAGTGACTGAACTTACTAGGTTTGTGCCGGGCTGGTTACTAAAGGTTTTGCTAACTCATCTGAGGAAGGAGAAAACATTTCTTTCCTGGTAGAATTGTGTGAGGAAGAAATGAATGATTTAGTACTTAAAGTACCTGATACATAGTAATTGCTTAAAAATAATGATAATAATAAAAAGATTGAAGGAACGTCTGTGGTTAACTCTTGGGCTAAGACAGGAACTCCATTTAGCTGGGTCCAGGCCCTACAGAAGAATCATCGGTAAAGGACAGGTGCTCTGGGAAGGTGAAAGACAGTGGAAATAACCCAGAAATTCTCCTGATTTTAACAGAAGTTCTTATTCTGTGTTGTGCACTGTGTCTTCTGAATTGGCTGCAGGGCTCAGCAAATTGGTGGAGACCCAGATCTTGGAATGTTTTATGCACAAGGATCAATAAAAGCTCTTAGCTCATTTGGCTTCCATAGCAGAACAATTGCTCAAGTCCAGATAATGTGGAATAATGGAATCGGGGTTAACAGGGTTATCTCCCGTCTCGAAGTTCCTGTGGGTCTGGTGGTGACCACGCATTGAAACTAGGATCTAGGGTCAGAGTCTCGCTCCTGTGACAGGCGTGCCCGTTTTCCAACTTCAAACAGAGCACTTTAGCAGTGGTCCTGCTTTGAGGGGCTATGGAATCTTAGGGTGTATGTCGTTGGCTCAACTTGTGAGTCGTTTGGGTTCTCAGAGTCTTGGGTCCGGGTCTGCGGTCAGTGCTCACACTGCACTCCCGGAGGAAATGTACTGCAGGCAATAGGGAGTGAAAGAGCTGCCTTTCTTCCTCAGGGATCATCTTCTGGGCCTTCTGCATGCTTCTGGGTCTGAGGGTGGAGGAGAAAGGATTGACTGAGTTGCTGCCTGGGGCTTTAAGATAGGGGGACAGTGCAGTGAGGGCCAGAGAGGGAAAGCAGAAAACATGGCCAGAGTCTAAAAAAGGGAGTAAAGTCTTGGTTTGATGGTGTCGCGGGATGGCTTCTGTGATGGTATCCAAGTTCTTGGTGTTTCAGACAGAGAGCTGAACGAATTGAAGGTCTTTCACTGAAATCTTTGTCTGAAACACACCAGTAATGAAAGGAAAAGGTAGTTTATTAAGTAAAAGTGAAAGTGCACTCTTGAGAGGTAGGAGCGGGCTGAGAAAGAGTGGCTCAGAAGGCCCTGGCGGTTGCATTCTGTGAGATTCATATATATATATATTTGTTTATATATATA
>NW_006160028.1:5242141-5265424 GCF_000334495.1 Tupaia belangeri chinensis | reverse complement strand
CCCCCGAAAAGCCCCCCCCCCCCCCCCCCGCCGTGGCAAAAACCCTTTAAAATATGACAGGGTGGTTATTCATATGTGCTTCTCATAACTTTTTAAAATATTATTAAAAACAATTTTTTTTTGAGATTTTTGCTATAGGGCTTATGCACTTGCTGGAGAGACAGAGAGATAGAAAGCGAGAGATCACCCCTTGGGGGGATGGCCACGCTTTTCCCTTTTCTCCTTCATTCTCCTCTTGGGATTCTGGGCAAGTATGCACATGCACCGGGTTTGAATTTTAAGCTACTGGGTCTGGGACTCATTATGCCATCTGCTGGTTCCAGAGATTTATCATTTTTTAATCTAGGTCATGTTAATCATTGACTGAACCCACTGACTGTTCTCATTTCATTGGGTCTATTAAATGAGACTGGGTTCACTAATTTCTCATTGGCTATATCAAATGGCTTGGTCAGCTAGACTTGCCCCCCTAATCTCCTGCCTATACTACCATGGGAATTTTCTGTCCTGATGAGTTTTTCTATCCATCCACATGAGAAGACATTCCAGCCCCTTACCTGCTTCGTTTGCTAGCTTCCTCCGGCCTCATTATGCCTTGAGGGAAAAGTTGGGAAACCAAATCCAGATGCCAATTCCAGTGACTGTTGTAGGATAGGGAGGGAGGTTAGGGAACAGAGCTGGTGGTGACAGATTACAATGGGTTGAGGATTAAATAGGAGCTGTATTAAGACTGCAAGGGAATGTGTGAGTATACAGGGGTTCTGAGAAGGCTCATGGGAAATGTTCATTATGAAAAAAACCATGCATGGGTTTCAGATTATTTGGCACCAGACTTGTACCTTAATTCCATTTTCCACAAACTTTATCTTTTAGCTTATTTATTTCTTCCATGAAGGAGAGACAGAAAGAGAGAAGAGAGCACCCTTCTGAAGGTCCCAATTCTGGGATCCACTCCTAGCTTCTCCTATTCAAGGAGGCATCCAGACTTGAACCAGGAACCTTCTCATGTGGGATTGCTTCACAGTGCACTGAATTTTACTCACGGCGCCACTATCCAGCCCACATCCATGAACCTTTTGAAGTCCCCTCCTATGGGCATCTTAGGGATGAGAGCATGAAAGGGGACCATGTGATCATTTGCATGTGTAATTCCAAGTAGGGTGATAGGAGGAGTTTGCATAATCTCCTTAGAAAAATCTTTAGAATTTAAAACAGGAAAAAAATATCACCTGGGGCCAGCAGGTGGCATGGTGGTTAAGGCACTGGACAGCCACATGGCTGATTGTGGTTTGCCTCCCAGACCTGGAGGCTTGCTTTATCACCACCCCCCACCACCACCACCACCCATCTCTGGTAAGCACTCGTGCCCTATAATACAACTTTTAAAAAAATCACCCAGTTATATTTTAGGATTGGCCCTATCTGTAGTCTTATCTATCAAAAACACAGCTACAAACTTGGGAAGAAAGTTTAAAAGAACAAAAAAAGGGCAAACAAACAAAAAGGCCGAAGGCCCTTCACTGGCTCATAGGAGGGCCCACCTCATCTCACTCAGGCACCCCGGAGCCCTTGAAGCCAAATCTACACAGTGAAGAAACCGAGGCCCGTGCTAACCCTTTTCCTCCGTGTCTTCACAGCCCGTTGTTTACAGCTCCGGCCCTCAGCGCTAGGCCTGCTGGCTCGGGCTTTTAGATTCCGCATGTTGCCGTGTTGAACAGAGCTGGAAAGAAGTTCTGTTCTCACCGTCCTGATCTCCCAGCCCAGCATTGCTGCAGCCGCGAGGCCTGGGAGAGATTGTCTTAGGTGGTCATTAGGAATAGAGACCCATGCAAATTCTCCCAGGTTAATGGAAGAGACTCTGGGGATGTGCACAGGACAAAATGCAAGAAGTACACACGGGCCTTGCGACCACTAGGATCGCCTTGCGTCTGCTGTCTGCGGCCTGCTGGTTTCCTGCCTGCCCCTCTGTGGTTCCGTCCTGTCCTTTGTAGACCAGCTTCCTCTCCTTCTGCAGAGCCACTGCAGCCCCGCCACCTGATTTTGTACATGGCATTTGCTTCCCATGGTATCTGCACTACCTTTCCTTTAACTCCAGGGTCCTCCGCCAGCTAACTGTAGGGTCTTCGTAGGTGCCATTATTTTTGGAGAGGTTTTTGCTATAGGGCACATGTGCTCGCCAGAAAGACAGAGAGAGACTAAGAGACAGAAAGCGAGAAATCACCCCCCAGGGAGGATGACCACGCCATGATCCCTTCTCCATTCTCCTCTCAGGATCTTGGGCACGCACGCACATGTTCCTGGCGTGAGTTTAAGTCACCGGATCTGGGACTCGAACTATGGTCTACTACATGGGAGTCCAGCGACATAGCCATTACGCTAACTGCTGGTTCTCATAGTTGCCATTTTAAAAGATTATCTCAGAGGGGCCAGCAGGTGGTGTGGTGGTTGAGGTACTGAATTCCCACATGGCAGACCGTGGTTTGAATTCCAGACCTGGCAGCTTAAAATTCATGCCAGCGCGTGTGCATGCGTGCCCCAAATCCCAAGTGGAGAATGGAGGAGAAGGGATTGCAGCATAATCATTTCCCTGGGGGATGATTTCTCACTTTTCCTCTCTCTGTCTTTTTCTCTTTCTCTCTGGTGAGCACATGCACCCTATGGCAAAAACCTGAATAAAAACGAGTAACTCATTGGTCCAGCTCCCTTAGTTATGGTCAAATTGTCCTTGAGTCAAAGTTCCATTCTTTGTCCATCAGGGATGGCCCAGGTGTTTGAATAGGTGGGGTAGCAGCAGTGTAGCAGATCTGACTTGTCTATTCCAGTAATAGTTTTGCAAGGTATTTTCCAAAGGATTGGAAATGAGCTCAGAGTGCAGGCTACAGTCTGGAAGCCATATGCCCACCATGGACTCAGATTCCCCAGGTTATCTGAGAACGTGCCAGGTATATGCACAGGCACCCAAGATCCTTAGGAGCTGGAGGGCTGAGGAGAGGGGATTGCAGGATGGGGAGACCCTGCGGAGGGTGCTTTCTTTCCCTCTCATGCCTATGCTCGCACTATCATTAAAAGAGAAAATAGCACTGAGGAACCCCATATCGCTTTGTGAGCCTGATAATTGCTGTGATTAGACTGGGAGGAGAATGGGGATAGGAGGGCTAGTCAGCTAGAAAGGGGCCTGAGTCTTGGGTCCTCAAGGTCTTGGCTGGGTCACATGACTACAGAAATCTGTTTAGACAGACTGTCCAGTGAATTGTTCCTTTCTCCTTAATGGTTTGACATAGAGTAGAAGAAAGACTAAGAGAAGTTGGCTAGAATGAGAGAGTGGGGATCTTCTTTCTTCTTACAGACAGTATACCTCCCTCCCCCCCCCCCCCCCAGCTTGGCTCCTCCTGCTTTGTTGGCATTAATTATAGAGTGCAACAAAGTGCCCAAGGCCTCAAGCAACATTTTTTTTTTTTTTTCATCTCACCTGATACTTTGTTTTTGTTTTTTTCTTTCTTGCCTGTATCTTTGTGGGACCTTGACATTTCCACTGCCTCCAACAGCTCACTTCAGCCTGGGCTTTATCTGATGTTGGTTCCTATCAGCGTCTGTCCTCTCATAGATAGCTGTTTCTATTTGCATCACAGGGTTTCTTTCCCCTGGGCACTGTCCTTCTGTACCACTCCCTCTCTGTCCTTCAGTGGTGTTCGTTTTTTCTTTTTTATTAACATGTCATAATTGTACACATTTCTGGAGGTATGATTTTTTTAGTACACAAATGCAATGTGTAATGATTAAGTCAGGGGAATTACTACAACCATTATTTCAACCATTTGTCATTACTTAGTGTCAGGAACATTCAAAATCTTCTTTTTTTAGCTAGATTGAGATATACAATTAGTTGTCATTAACTATATTACCCCACCATCATATTTTATCATACTAGACATTGTTTCTCTTACCTATCTATATTTTTGTTTCCATTAATCAACATCTTCTATTGCCCCCTCTCTGGCCTTCCCAGATTCTAGTAGTTATTCCTCATTTCTCTACTTTTTTAAAAAACTGATTATCAATTTATTCAAGTAGTTAACTTAGGCATCTGCAATGGTGACTTCAACCTCAACTCTTAGTTCAGTACTGATGGAAGTAATCTGTTTAACAATCTCAGAGGGACCGTGCAAATCAATGAGTCCCTTGTGGATCCTCATCTGGAAACCATCCCCCGTCTGGGAACCTTCACGACAAGGTGTTTTTCTTGTAGCGATTCTCAAAGTCTTGGTAGGCATCCAAGCTGGTTCTCTTGCCTTGAGAGTCCTTTCCTTTGGATATCTACCTGGTAGTAGAATTTCTGGATCAGACAAAAGTTCTATTTTTAGGGAACCAGCAGTTAGCGTAATGGCTATGTCGCTGGACTCCCACGTGGTTGACCGCGGTTCACGTCCCGGACCCGGTGGCTTAAAACTCACGCCGGGCGCGTGTGCGTGCGTGCCCAAGATCCCGAGAGGAGAATGGAGGAGAAGGGATTGCGGCATGGCCATCCCCCCTGGGGGGGTGATTTCTCTCTTTCTGTCTCTCTGTCTCTCTCTGTCTGGCGAGCGCATGCGCCCTATAGCGAAAACCTCTCAAAAAAAAAAAGTTCTATTTTTAGTTTTTTGAGAAGCTACTGTAGTCTTTTCCATAATGGCTCTGCTAATTTCCATCAAGGGTATAAAAGAATGCCCCCTCTGGGCATCCTTACCAGCACTTGTTATTTATTTACTTACATATTTTACAGCTTTTTTTAAAAAAAGAGGTTTTTGCTAGAGGGCATGTGTGCTCGCCAGAAAGAGACGGAGAGACAGAAAGTAAAATCACTCCCCAGGGGGGATGGCCACGCCACAATCCCTTCTCCTCCATGTTCCTCTCAGGATCTTGGGCAGGCATGCACATGTGCCCAGTGTGAGTTTAAGCCACCAGGTCCGGAACTTGAACCGTGGTCGACTACATGGGAGTCCAGCGACATAGCCATTACTCCAACTGCTGGTCCCAACTTACATATTTTATAATAGCACATGTATGCACAAGAGAAAGAAATGAAAGCACCCTGGACAGGGTCTCATTACATCATGTTCTTTCTGTAGCCTTGCAGTTCCTCAGGATCCTGAGTGCTGCCTGTGCACCTGCCTGGCATGCTATTAAGCTGACCTAGGGATCGGAACCATGGTCATTCATGTGGCCGCGTCGTCTTACAGGGCACTTGCCTTACCACTGCACCTCGGTGGCTGGGCCTCTTTTTAATAATAGGCATTCTAACTGGGATGAAGTGATATTTCATTGGGGTTTTTATTTGCTTTCCCCTAATAATGAGTGATGCTGAGCATTTTTTCATGTTTCTAAGCCATTTGTCTTCTTTTGAGAACTGTTTATTCAGGTCATTTGTCCATTTTAAAACTGGGTTATTTGTTCTTTTGCTGCCGAGTTCTTCGAGATCCTTGTATATTCTGGTTATGAACCCCTTGTTAGATGTGTACTATGTAAATATTTTCTCCTATTCTCTGGGTCATCTCTTCACTCTGTTTATTGTTTCATTTGCTTCATTTAGTTTGATATAATCCCATTTGTGAATTTCTGCTTGTGCTTCGAGGTTTTATTCAAGAACTCCCTACCCATATTAGTGTCCTGAAGTGTTTCTCCTGTGTTTTCTTCATAGTTTCATAGTTCAGATTTTGTGTTTATGTCTTCAATCAATTTGGAGCAGATTTTTGTATAAGGTGAAAGATGTGGGTCTAGCTTCATTTTTCTGCATATGGAGATCCAGCTTTCCCAGCATCATTTATTAAAGACACTGTCTTTTCTCCAGTGGATATTCTTGACACATTTGTTGAAAATCAGCCGGCTGTATACAGTGGATTGATTTCTGGGTTCTTGGTTCTGTTTCACTGGTCTATGTCTGTTTTTGCTGTACCTTGCTGTTTTTGTTATTATAGCTTTACAGTATATTTTGAAATCTGGTAGTATGATGCTCCCAACTCCATTATTATTATTATTATTTTCTAATTCCCAGAGAGTTCATGTGCTTGCCAGAGAGAGAGAGAGAGAGAGAGAGAGAGAGAGAGAGAGAGAGAAAGCACCCTCCCTCCCCAATGAGTGGCCACAGCACACTCCTTTTCCCCCATTCCTCCTCCCCATCAGGATTCTGGGCATGCACATATAATTCCTGGCATGTTTTTCAAGGCACCAGGGCCAGGATTTGAACTGCAATTGACCATGTGGGATCCAGTTCCCTTTACTGCTGTTCTACCAACTCCTTTTGGTAGACCCCTTTGGTTATTTGAGGTCTTTTGTGACTCCATACAAATTGTGATATTTTGACATTCTCATTTCCTCAAATGGCTTACTACAACTTTAGTTTTTTTATTTTGTTTGTTCAGAGAGATGTTTGCTATAGGGCACGTACACTCACTGGAAAGACAGAGAGAGACAGAGAGACAGAAAACAAGAAATCACCCTCTAGAGTAGATGGCCACATGGCAATCCCTTCTCCTCCATCCTCCTCTTGGGCTTTTGGGACACATGCACATGTGCCTGGCATGAGTTTTAAACTGCTGGGTCTGGGACTTGAGCCGTGGTTGACTATGTGGGAGTCCAGTGACGTTACCATTATGCCATCTACTGGTCCCTACAGCTTTAGTTTTTATCTGATGTTGGCTCCTGTCAGCATCTGTCCTCTCAGGTGATGACTCTTGTGTTTCTTTGTTTCTGAGAGTTTCTTTCCCCTGGACACGGTCCTTGTGTATCTGTCACTCCTTGTCTGTCCTCAGTGGGTTTCTTACTTTCCCCCACTTACCAATTCTTACTTATGCTGGCCTGCCCTAGCCCTGATTAGGATTAGCATCACTGATCCTGTTTTAGGACTGTCTTAGTTGGGCTGAGCTGAGTGTAAGCATGAAAAGTCTGACTCCTGCAATTCCACGTTTGTTTCCACTAGAAATGTGAGCTCAATCCCTTGGTGAGCCAGGTTGTGGATGAGGGAGGGAGTGGGGGAGGAGAGGCGTGTTAAAGCAATGGGCACATTTCCCTATTGCTAGGAAGTTTCTGTGCCACAGTAGTGCTGGCAGTGGCATGCCAAGATTGCCCAAGAGCCCAGGAAGCTCAGAAGCTCTTTAACCCAGCAATTTAACTTCTAAGACTAGGTCTTAAGGAAATAATTATGGGTTATCACCAAAGATTTAGCTTTAAATACTATTTGTGATTAGCAGAAACAAGTTGAAAATGACTTAAAAAGTGCTCAGTGTTTGGAGGTTGGGTACAATTTATTGTACAGTAACATGAAGTACCATACATAGATCGTGGGGTTCATGGGTACATACGTATTTTGTGACACTAAACTAACACTGCAGAGACCATTAAAATGGTGCTGCAGAACGTACCTAATGACCTGGGACTAAAATCCTGTCTCGCTTTATCACATCTTTATAAAAAATATGGACAACAACTATATAAATAAAAGAGAAGGATATGGTATCTGTAGTTATCTGGGGCAGAGAAAGAAAAGGTAACTTTTTTCTTTCTTTTCCTTTAATTATATTTTCTAAAATGTGTAGATTAAACATATATTTATCTTGGTACAAGGAAAAATGCAATTACTTTTGCCATAGGGCGGGCACCACCACACCCCAAAAATGTAATTACTTTTAAAACAAATGCTGCCCACTCAGATGGCTATAATAATATGGGATGAAAATTTAGACTTAGGGGATCAGCAGTTAGCGTAGTGGCTATGTCGCTGAACTCCCATGTAGCTGACTGCGGTTCGAGTCCCGGACCGGGTGGCTTAAACTCATACCACATGCCCAAGATCCCGAGAAGAGAATGGAGGAGAAGGGATTGTGCTGGCCCTGCCCCCCCCCCCCCCGGGGGGGGGTGATTTCTCACTTTTTATCTCTCTGTCTCTGTCTTTCTGGCGAGTGCATGTGCCCTATAGCAAAAACCTCTCAAAAAAATTTTTAGATTTATTTAAAAATGCTCTCCACATGAGTTAGAAATTGAATTTGCATTTGTAACCGTGTAAATGTTAGTGAAGATGAAAAAAAGAGAGCAAGTTCAATGTATTCATTGATTGAAATTCCATCGTCCTTATCTAAACACAAAATGTAGGCTGGAGCTGAAATGTTCATACCCTTGTTTTTCTTTCCTTCTAGTAGCAAGTAACACAAGGGTTCAGTAACTGTGGTAGAGTTCACTTTGCTTAACCTGCAGCTCACTCTGAAATTGGGCAGCCCCAGGAGGGGCGGGTCTGGGTGAACAGATGGAAGGTGTGAGGGAGGCTGGCTCCTTCCAGTCAGGGCTGTGGCTCTAAAAGGGGCTCTATGGCAGGAGTGACCGGGCTGGCAGGGGAGCAGCAGGGTGCTTACCCTCCTGCAGGTACATGCTGGTGCAGGGCCTGAACTTGGCTGTGTTTGTCTCCCCTGTAGGTGGGGATAGCGCCAGTGGGGCAGAGCTCCACAGCACACAGCCCAGAGAGAAGCAGTCAATACCATGAGCCCAGCTGAGAGGAACTGGCTCCCCTGAGCTTATCCCAAGCCTCATGCCAGGTTTCCATCCCAGCGCTGAGGTAAGACCCCTTGAATCTCAGCTCGGTGAAAGAGAGGACAGAATGCCCATTTAGCAGAGAAGGGAGTAGGAACTCCTTTCTGTACAACTCAAGAATGAGGAAAGTTGTTTCTGTTTTAGCCATATCATCTGTTTTGACCTCAGCCCATTGGGAGGCAAGGTTATTTGGTGGCCAAAGAGGCATTTTATTTGTCACAACAGGTCTTTTGGAATCCAGAGGAGTTGTGTTTTCTCAACTGCTGGTAAAAGTTGAACTCCAAGTGAAATGAATTTATCTTCGGAGTAAAACTGTATCCGATTTAGGGCGAGTACTGGAGTACCTGCTGCGTTCTGTAGGGGAGTTTACCTCTTAGGAAACACACACACCCTCACATACACTCCCTGACCCCAGGGAGACCGTGACGGGTTATGTAGGGAGGTTATTGAAACCATCCCACTAAAAGATGATTTTAATTGCCTATATGTCCTGCTTATAATTTGTGCTCTTAGGACATTTGGAAAAATACTGATGTGGAAGAAAATGAAACAAGTCTGTTACCGACACTCAGGGGGTTTTTCATTAAGTTGCTCTTCAAGTTGCCACAGAATGAAGACTGCTCAATGGAAGTGGAGAGGGGAGGCAGAAAGGGCACTCAGGAGCCAGAAGAACTTGCCTCTATCCGGGAACTCCCTAGAGCTCATTGTTAAATATTCAGGAATTTTACAAACTGGGTTTTAAAAATTGTTAAAAAAAAAAAAAATGGCAGCTTGGAATAGACCGAGGTGGGAAATGTTATGCCATGGAAATTGGCGAATGTTACAAACAAGGGCTTTTTTTGTCTCGTTTTAGAGATTCGGGTTACACCAGCACGTCCCTGACTCCAGGGCTCACTCCACTGACGGGCTGTGAGGCACGGGCACATCCTGCCCCCTCGGTGTCCCTCGATGTCCACACCTGTGAACAGTAGGTGCTCAATAAACAGTAGTTCCACGAGGAAATGAGAATGAGATTTCTGTCCTTATTATCTCATAAGAGAGTTGTGAATGTCCCCTAAAATAATAAAAATGAAAATGTTTAGCCTACTGTGAGGCTCCCTGATTGGGAAACTTTTGGTTTATTGGTGGAGAGAAAACTTGGCTGCATTTCTCATGCTGGCTCTTGCTCCATGGGGAGCTTGTGAATTACTGATACCCTTTCATAAAGGCAGATGAAAACCCCCATTTACTGACCAACATCTGGGGCACATTTCCTTCCTGGAAAAGTCAAGAAGTCGGTCAGAGAAGTGTGAAAAGGAAGCCTCAGCAATGCTGGAAGTGAGAGCCATGGCTGAAATCAGAGCTTTTGACTCATAATCTCTAATGGGGACGGTGGGGAGACTTCCTGCCAAATGTGAAATTTCAACAAAAGCTTCTTTCTTCAAAGCCCTGCTGTTGCAGCAGATTAGAGCTAATTAAATTAGCATAATGCAGTCCCACCCTCTGTCCTTCTTCCTGTAGTTTCTGAATCTCCTGGTGTGCTCTCTGTGCCTCTTTCATGGTGCAGGAGAAAGGATGGGGGAGACAGTGGGTCATCCCTTAAGTACCAGTTTATTTTTGTAGAATTGTAGGTTCAGAAAATTACACAGGTGGGAAGGACCGGTGGCAGTCTGCGACCACACCCTCATTTTAGGAAGGCAGGTTACTTAGTTGGTGCCCCAGGCAAGGTGTGTGCTCTGGGAGAGGAAGGGAGGCCAGCTTGGAGGTGGGGGTGGGGGTGGCATCTGCTCAGGAGGTCACTTGATCGCTGAGTCCTTGCCCACAGCTCGCAAGGGGACATGGTGGGTGGTCTTTGGGAATCAGCCCTGCCTCTCCCCTTCCCAGGCCCTCCCTTGTGTCTGCTGCCACAGCCCAGTGCATTTATGAGGTGCCCCTTCAGGGCCTTGGCTTTCCAGGCCACTGAAACCGTCTAAGACCTTATTCAGAGGACCTTTTGGTATATTTATAAAGAAGGGACTGAGGGACCAGCAGTTAGCATAATGGCTATGTCGCTGGATTCCCATGTAGTCGACTGCGGTTCGAGTCCCGGACCTGGTGGCTTAAACTCACGCCGGACACGTGTGCGTGTGTGCCCATGATCCCAAGAGGAGAATGGAGGAGGAGGGATTGCGGCGTGGCCATCCCCTCTGGGGGGTGATTTCTCCCTTTCTATTGCTCTGTCTCTCTTTCTGGCATGCACACATGCCCAATAAGAAAAAAAAAACCTCTCCAAAAAAAGAAAAAAAAGGGACTGAGATCATGGTGGCTCCAGGCACTGCGTTTTGTGCTCTGTCCTCATTATCTCCTTTAATTCTTGAATAACATAACAAGGTACCTATCCCCATGTCTCAGAAGTGGAAATTGAGTCTCCCAGAGGTAAAGACATTTGCCCAAGATTTTATAGCACATGAGCAACAGAGATGAAAACCACACCTGCCCGTGACCTCCACAGCTTCTCAAAGCTAGTGAGTCCTCTCTATAGCCAGGGCTTGCTCAGAGGGAGATCCAAAAATCCAGTTCCAACAGGCAGAGACCCTTCCCTCAGGGAAAATCATTCCATCTCTGAAGCAGTGTGAACAGCTGCAGCTCAGAGGGCCTGGAGCTTTACAAGGCACTGCACTGTGCTTTTCAAATCCCAAGGGCTCTTCCTGTGAGAGCAAGATGGTGTCAGAGCGGTGGGCCTCCGCGGAGTCCTACAGAGCAGTCCACTTGTTCATGTGGCCCCGGTGAGGCGATGGCCAGGTGGTCCAGCCACACAGTGGCAATGGCAGGGGGCTTTTCAGCCTCTGAACTCTCAGAGCTCTTTTCAGAGAGCTGGATATGTTTGATTTTCCTCCATGGCTAGGGAAGAGATTATTCCTCTGGCAAGAGGTGTTGAGTTCGGTCCCACGTACTTACTGAAAGCCTACTGTGTACCCAGCCAAAGAGCCCAGCTTGTTTGGTGAAGAAATTCTGGCATATAGGTCCGACAAAGGACAAGGAGATGAGCCCCCCTACATCCGGACTGTATGCCCATGGCCCTCCCCACTGCCCCCATCCATCTTGTAGCCACTCATGTCCAGTAGGTCCTTCAAGAACTCTAAGGGGAGAAATTGTGTCTCATGTTGCTGTGTCCCAGCGTTCCCAGATGCCTGAACACAGGCTTTTAAGTGCTTGACCTGCTAACTGAGGAACGAAGCAGCAAGTGGTCTTGGTGTGAGTGTATGAGTGTGTGTGTGTGTGTGTGTGTGTGTGTGTGTGTGAGTGTTGGGGGAATCTGGAAAATCCTCACAGAAGGCAAGAGACGGAGTGGCTAAGGGAGCAATTCGTGTGGGTCCTGCCTAGTGGGAGTGGGCGCTCTGCCTCTGGAGCTGGTTTGAGGCAGGAGCGAAGGGTCGTTTCACTGATAATCAAGATTCCTTTTCATCTGTTACACTTGGTCGATTTCAGAAAGAGTAAAAGCTTTACATGGAGAATGTGAGGTAGAGCCAGCATCCTTGGGAGGCTTGTTGGTTAGCCTGCACGTCTGGCCCCCAGAAAGGGCCTCCATTTATCACGAGTGGAACTGGTACCTGTTCTCTTGTCTGCTCAGGGTCCTTCACACTCTGGCTGGTGGGCGGATGAGTGGAGGATCTTCTGGGGAGTGGGCACAGCCGACTTCCTGCCTTAGCCTGGTTGAGTGTCTGTGATGGGTCTAATCTGAGTATCGGTGATGGGAGCAATTTGTGACAATGACAACCTGAGAGAGAGAACCTTCATCATGATGGTGCCAGAAATCTGTAGCTCCAGTGCTTCACCCTTTTCCTCTGGATTCTTCTTAGAAGTCTCAGAGACATAAAGAGATTTTTTTTTACAGGGGCAGCCGAGGATCTACCCCTGTGGCTATAGGCTGGGACTTTACCATGGTGGGAAGGCATCACAATACAAAGAGTGCCCTAGCTTGAACACATTAGAGCATGACCATCTAACTCTGCTTCCTCATCTGTAAAATGGGCTGAATAATACCTACCTTGAGTGAAGATTAATAATATAAGGTTTTTCTCCCACAAAGTAGATACCCAGTAACTGGTATCCATTATTGTTATTATTATTTTGTTTTTACCAGAGGATGCGTATACTCACTAGAGAGAGAGATAGAGAGGGAGATGGAGAAAGCACCCCCAGTAGTATGCACATTGCAAGCCCTTCTTTATTTCTCCATCCTCTGTGTCAGGATTGGGCATATGCACATACTTCTGCCTGGTGTGTTTTCCAAGCTTCTAGGGCCAGGATTTGAACCATGGTCAGTCATGTGGGCTCTGGCTTCCTTAACCACCAGGCCACAGAGCCAACTATATGGGCATAATTACATTGCACAATGTCATGAGCTCTGACATTCATGAAATTGTTCCCACAATCAAGTTATTAAACATAACCATTACCCCTAAAAGTTTCCTGCAGGGCCTTATCCCTTTCCATCTCCTACTCTCTATCCCAAGGCAATCATTAATTGGCTTTCTGTCACTAATGACTGTATGCACATAGAATTATACAGCATGTCTTTTTTTTTTTTTTTTTTTTAAATAAGATTTTTGTCATGGGCGTGTATACTTGCTGGAGACAGACAGGGAGAGGGAAAGTGGAAATCACCGCTCAGGGAGGATGGCCATGCTGCAGTATCTTCTCCATTCTCCTCTCAGGACTTTAGGCACACACGCATACATGGCCAGTGTGATTTTCAAGCCACCGGACCTGGGGCTTGAACCATGTGGGAGTCTAGTGCTGTAACTACCATGTCACCTGCTGACCCCACATGTACTGGTTTTTTATTCAGTGTAATTATTTTGATGTTCATCCAAGTTATTGTGTGTATAGCTGAACAGTACGTTATATAAGTATATAGTGATTTATTTACTCATTTACCTGTTGACAAACATTCTGGTTGTTTCTCTTTTTTGACTATTAAAATAAAGCCATTATAAGCATTGGCAAAAAAATTTTTTAGTGGGGCCACACATATTTGTTTCTCTGGGATAAATTCTTAAGAGTAAAATGATTGGGTCAGGTGGTAGGTTAATGTTTTGAGAAGCAGGCAAATCATTTTCTAGAGTGGTTGAATCATTTTACATGGCTCCCAGCTACGTATTAGCGTTCAGGGTGTTCCCCTTCCTTGGCAGCACTTCGTATGGTCAATCTTTCCCTCTTCTCTCTCTCTTTTTAAGTGAAAATTCCCAGGCTTCATGTTAAACTAGAATTTCTGCAAGTGGGCCCAGGAATCTATGCCTCTCTTTTCTAAATTTATTTCTTCTAAGAAAGAGAGAGAGAGAGAGAGAGGAGAGAGAGACCCTCCCGTGGTCTTCACACCACAATCCACCCCCAGTGTCAATCTGCCTGGACGAGTGCACGTGTGTGTCCAGCTCAGAGATGTCCCAGGACACAAACCCAGAACTGGGCCTCGTTATATCACTGCCGTATTGCCAATTGGCCCCCAGCTTCTTCATTATAGTAAATCTTCTTCATTTTAATAATTCTATGGAGTTATCTCATTGTGGTTTACTTTTCACTTCCTTAAAGATGAATGATATTGGGCATGTCTTCACGTGCTTATTTGTCATTTGCATATCTACTTTGGTAAAATGTCTGTTCCGATCTTTTGACCATTTACAACAATAGGGCTGTCTTCTGACTGAGTTGTAAAGTACCTTAGGTAGTCTATAGACAGATCCTTTATTGGGAATGCTTGGCAGTTATTTTTTTTTCCCAATTCTGTGGCTTGCATGTGGTGAGAGACAGAAACAATAAACAATCATGACTCAGTTGAATTGGTCCTGTGCACAGGAAGTACAGAGAGCAGTGTTCTTACAGAGTAAATCAGGGAAGCTTCTTGGAGGAGTGACATGAATTGAGGCTTGAAGAAATGAATGATCACTTCTTGGCCGCTGGGCTAAGTTCAAGTGTAGTAACAGCTCACTAGGTGAGGGAAGGGCACTCTAGGTGGAAATGTGTAAGCTGCAAAGGCAAGAGGCATGAAATTTCATGGTATGTGCAAAATGAAATTTGAACCCATTGGAGCAGAAAGATTGGACTGAAATCCCAGCTCCTCCACTGACTGGCTGTGCATCTGTCTTTCTCTCTGTTTAAACCTTTTATTTTGAAGCAATTATAGGTTTGTGAGAAGTTGCCAAAAAAAAAAAAAAAAAAAAAAGGAGACAGAGGAACCTGGTACATCCTTCGCTTAGTTGCTTCCAGTGGTTTTGTCTTATAATGGGAATAGTACCATATCAAAGCCAGAAATCCAATGAACTCGATGTCACTTCCTCACCTGGTCAGGTTAGTTGGGCGCCATGGAAACAAGGTTCAGGACTGCTCTGTTGCCGCAAAGTTCTCCCTCCCGCTGCCCACCTCTGACCACAGCGGCCCCGCCCTCGGTTTCCAGCTCTGATTTTATCATTTGAGAACGTCCTGTCAACAGGACCTTACCATGTGCAGCCCTTTGAGACTGGCTTTTTTGCACTCATTGTGTCTTTAGGTCCACTGAGGTCACTGAGTGTGTCCCTTGTCACTCTTTTATTGCTAAGCGGTACTTGGTGTGGATGTGCCACAGTTTCCCTTTTACCTCTGGAAGGACATTTCAGTTGCTTCCAGTTTTGGGTTATTATCAATAAAGTTACCATGAAAAATCGTTTTGTACTCCTCCCCTCTACCCGGATAAATGCCCAAGCTTGCAATGCTGTTATATGGTGAGGGTATTATGTTGGTGTTTTGTTTATATGGTTTATTTCTTCAGTGAGAGAGATGGAAAAGATAAAGAGGCACTTTCAACAGGGTTCTTCTTGCTGCAGTCCACCCAGTCCCAGCCATCTAGGATCTTGAGTGTGTGTGCGTGCGTATGTGCGTGTGCATGCACACACACGTGCATGCTCCGTGTGTGTGTACAGGGAGGCTTCAGGACTTGGGCCCAGAACACCCCCATGTGGTGCAGCCTTGCAGAGTGTGTGGGTGTCTCTGCCACCCCTCTGTGGCTGGCCTTGTATTTAGCCTTTATTTATTTATTTATTTATTTATTTATTTATTTATTTATTTTTTGGAGATTTTTTTTTTTTTGAGAGGTTTGTTTGCTATAGGGCGCATGCGCTCACCAGACAGAGAGAGACATAGAGACAGAAAGCGAGCAATCACCCCCCAGGGGGGATGGTCACGCCGCAATCCCTTCTCCTCCATTCTCCTCTCAGGGTCTTGGGCACGCACGCACACACAACCCCGGCGTGAGTTCTAAGCCACCGGGTCCGGGATGTGAACCACAGTCGACTATGTGGGAGTCCAGCGACATAGCCATTACCCTAACTGCTGGTTCCCGAGAGGTTTTTGCTATAGAGCATGTGCACTCACCAGAAAGACAGAGACAGATAGAGAGACAGAAAGCAAGAAATCACCTCCCAGGGCGGATGGCCACACCGCAATCCCTTCTCCTCCATTCTTCTCTCAGGATCTTAGGCACGCATGCGCGCACACCCCCGGCGTGAGTTTTAAGCCACCAGGTCCAGGACGCGAACCGTGGTTGACTACATGGGAGTCCAGCGACATAGCCATTATGCTAACTGCTGGTCCCGTATTTAGTCCTTAAAGAAACTTGCAAACTACTTTGTGGAATGACATTTTCATTTCACATCCCCCCTGCAGCAGTGATCCACTTCCTCCACAGCCTTCCCAGTGTTCATTGTTGTCACTGTTATTTAGCTGTTCTAGTAGGGGTGCAGGGACACATATTTTGGTCTTTGTTTGTGCTTCGCTAATGGCTGACTGTGTGCCTCCTCTCTGCTCTGCAGGTCTGGCTGTCTGAGTCCAGACCCAGCCTGTGCCCCTTACATGTGGGGCGCGACAGGAGCTGGTGCTGAAGCTACCCCACTGCTTCCAGAGCTGCATACTCCATTCCATTCCAGGAATGCGCCCTCCTGTTCCTGACCCGCTTCGTCAGTTACAGGAGATCCTGCTTGATTGTCCTGGGTGGCCCCAGGAAACTCACATATTATAGAGCTCTGTATTTTTCCAGGGAAGATTGTTTTGTTCTCACAGATGAGCAAACAACATGTAAGCACTAACTTTTTACTGTGCTCCCCACCCTATCCCTCTTTGGTGCCAACATTTGTACTTACTAGCAGCTGAGACGAAGAAACCTCTGGAGTTGGCCCAGGCTGACTTTCCTCAGTGTTTGGAGGTCTGACAGAGCCAGGGGCAGTGACCATGACCTCAGGCCCTCTCTGCGCTCAGCATCTACTCTCTCCTCGTATAGATGAAGAATCAGCTTCCGTGGGCAGACCAAAAGGTCAGAGCAGCTAACAGCCACACCACAGCAGCCCAACCTCCTCACCTGCCAGCCGGGCATACTACTGCTCCAATAAGAGTGTGTTTTTATTACCGTTGAGAGAGCACAGTGGGACGCTGTCATGCGCTGTCCTGGGGGTGGGCTGGCTCCCTCTCCTTACTCTTTGCCTCTCCTCTCCTGAGGACTCATGCGAACATCCAGGTACAGGGCTGTGTTGTGCTTGAAAGAAAATGTATGGGCAAATTACATGTCCATAATCCTGGGCGGACTCCAACAGGAGGCGCCCTGTTGGAAGTGACTATCTTGCAGAGTGTGTGCACCATTTAATCAGTGAAGAGCATCCATCCAGTCAGTCAGTATTCATCAACTATTTATTTTTTTTAAATTTGCTTGAGGGTCCACTGACTTGGTGGGGGGAGAGGGAGAGAGAGAGAGAGAGAGAGAGAGAACATCCCCCCACCCCCGCAGTGCCCGTGGAGAATGGTCATGCCACAGTCCATTCTCTTGGTACTTTGAGGACCCCCCCCCACACACACACACACACTCATGCATGCAGCCTGCTTTTCGAGCATTAGACCCAGGACTGAAACTGTGCTGTTGGCCACATGGGAAGGCCGCTGACTGCCTTCATCACCACGCCTCAACTGGCCCCAGCACTCATCAACTTTCAAATGAGCACCTGCTTTGCTCATTTCTCTGGCGTGTGCGTGAGCACATGAGCCATGGTCCTTGACCTTCTTGGCCGATGGTCTGTAGAGAGACATCTGTCCAGTAGGTAAAGCAAGGTCAAATGCAAAATCGGGGCTGTGGGGCTGCTGTGCAGAGCTCTGTGGCAGGTGTCAGCCTGGCGCTGTTCTCTGAGGTGCCCGAGGACACTTCCTCAGGGGATTTATTCTGACCCGGGCCTGCTTTATTTTTAAGCCACTGAAAATGCCCGTGTGGGATGTTCAGGAGAATTGGGTCACTTCCTATGTCCTAACTAACCTAGCTGACCATGGCCTGGTCGTCCAGGCCTCCTCCCACCTCACCACCTGAACATGCTGTGAGCTTACCTGTATCTAACCATCCACAGCTGCCCTGGCTCCTTGGGGACTGAGGCTAAGCTCAGAGCCCATGTCTTCCAGGGCTGGGTTCCCTTTATTGCTGTGCTTGCTTTCGAGCATGCCCGCTTTGTTACTCAGCTTGTTACCGAACTCAAATCAGGTTCGCTCGCCCAAGCGCTATAAAACCAAGCCATGGCACATGATGTGATGAAGGAAAGTACAGCTTTATTGCAAAGCACAAAGCAAGGAGAGCGGGCAGCTCATGCTGAAAAGACCCGGTCTCCCCGAGATGTTCCCCACATGCGTTTTTAAGGGGAAAATTAGGGGTAGAGGTTCCAGGTGCGCGATTAGTTCAGTGATTGGTTTAAGAGGGTATGATCATCTCTTCCGCATTGTTGATCAGTGAGGCCTTAGATGATCAATGCTCTGTTCTGGGAGAGGGCGGTCATCAGGTCTTTGGTGCATTTCAGCCTGGAAATGATGTGGTCAATGATCATTGTCCTACAAAACATCTTAAGACATGTGTTACACAAAACTTCTACATCTAAATTCTTGCAGTTAAGAAACTGATTTCTTTGACAAAGAGGAAGTTATAAGCTTCTTTTTAGTACATTAAAGTGACAGATCTATTACTACAGGAAGGTGTGGTTTACTGTAAGCTGGGGTATACATTCAAATAATTATCTCAGGGAGGGAGTGGGTGTAGTCAGGGTCTAGAGACTTGAATGTAACATCTACATTTAAATGGACCTCTCTTGTCAGTCAATCTGGATAGATACTTTTAGTTCTAATCAGTTTTCATTTTGGGAATTTACACTTTCTTCTAAAAAATTATAATAAGAAACGGAAGGTTCACTCCTTTTAGAGGGTCACAGCTTGGTTTCAAGCTGAACATGGAGAGCCACTGCGGTGGTTTGGACCATATGCAATTTTTTTACAGGTTTTTTTTTTTTTTCTTTATTGACTACAGAGTAGTGTGTGCATGTGTGTGAGAGAGAAAAAGAGAGAGAGAGAGCGAGGACAGCCCGCAATGCTGTGCCTTAGGAGCCAGATCTCAGCCTGCTGGATGGAGTTTACATCCCAGCTCCAGAGGCCTGAAAACGTGCTGGGTGTGTGCACACGTGTGCCCTAAACCCCGATGGGAGAAAGGATTGTGGCCACCACGACACTCCTCGGGGGCTGCTTTCCCTCTCTCTCTTGCTCTCTCTGGTGAGCACACATGTCCTCTGGAAATTAAAGACCCCTTTACGGGGTCTGGTCATGCAGTCATCCCTTCCAGCCAGTCCTTGGTCCCATCAGATCTTGGGCACTTGCACATGTGCCCAGCTCGCCTCAGCTGAGGTGGTCAGGGATTCAAACTGAGATCTGGCTTCTCCTGAGCAGCGCATTAGCCCCGTACCATGGAGATGGCCTTGCATAGATTGTTCATTTTAAGAGTGCATGCACTGGGCCAGCAGGTGGCATAGTGGTTGTGGCCCTGGACTCCCACATAGCCAACCATGGTACAGGTTCTGGACCCAGAGGGTTGAAACTCACTTCAGGTGTGTATGTGCATGCCCAAAAATCTCAAGAAGAAAATGGAGAAGGGATTGCAGTGTGGTCATCTCCCATGGAGGGGTGATTTCCCACTTTCTCTCTCTCTCTGTCTCCAGTGAGCATGTATGCCCTCGAGCAAAAATCTCTCTTAAAAAAAAAAAAAAAAAGTGTATGTGCTTGCCAGAAAGAGACAGACAGAAGGAGGGAGAGGTGAGAGCGTAGCTTTTGGGACTGCCCCCACCAGTTTCTTCTCCATCACTCCCTCCGTTCGGGATTGTGGGCCTGCATGTACACGTGTGGTTCACAAGCTACTGGGTCTAGGACTCACACTGTGGGGCTAGCCCTCACTCTGTGAGATCCGATGTTGTCTTCAGCTAGAGGGCGTCAGAACTGAGTTGGATTAGAGGCTGTCCAGCTGGTGGTTGAATTGATTGCTTGCTTGCTGGTGTGGAGAAATTATACACTATGGGATTGCATTTTAGGCCTGTGATCTGTGTTGTGAGATAGAAGACTTGAGAAAACATGGTGTGTTTTTCTGATGTGGTTTTAGTGTAGGGGGTGCATCTGGGTATGCGAGGAGGCTGGGGTGTGAGGTGGGAGTACTGTCTTGTATGCTAGACTGAGGGATTTGGACTGAAGGTGTTGCAGAAAACCAGATGCCAAGAAATGGAAAGCAGCACCCGAAGAGATTAGGAGAACTGTTTATCACACCGGCAGGCATGGAAAAGTTAACACTGAGTCTGGCCTGACTGGGGGCTAGACACAGTATTTGATGGGGGAATTACGGAAGGGGTGGTCTAGAAATGTTAGGAATGGGGAAGGAGCTCACAACCCACCCTACTCAGCGTCAAAGGGAGGAGGCAGAGAAGCAGGAAGTAGGAAGTCTGCCCTATTCAAGGTACTAATCTATTCAAGGTATAATCTATTCAAGGTTTCCAGGTTACCCTGTAGCTCCGGGGAGGGGTAGTGAGTTTGCTGGAGGGCAGAAACTTCAGGGAGCTATCAGCCCTGAGTTATTCATGAATTCAAGGTCCTTCCATATCATTTCTCTCTGGAGCCTTCTTAACTAACTCAAGGAGGGTCAATTAACAGGAGGGCGGTAAACGTAGCTCTCAGGGGCTGCAACAGGCAGCTGATATTTGATAGTTCTAAGGCGGGAGGTTATGAATTACTTCATTAGATTAAGGACACATGGTCTGACTGCCGGTGCTGAAAGAATCACTCCTAGGGGCCCCAGGAGAGGCAGTAGCCATGGGGCCCGTGTTCACAGCCCATTTTTACCTGCTCAGGAGTCAGCTGTTGCTTGTCAGTGTTTGGAGACCAAATTTTTCAGCTGCTTGGCCATGTCTTGGACTACACTCAATTTGGCATAGAAACATCCCTCTCCCAGAAATAAGCAGAGTCCACCCTTTTTAGCAGTCAGGAGATCTAACCCTCTCCGGTTCCGTACAACCACATTAGCCAAGGAGTCTAGCTGGACTTGGAGAGTCTTAATAATAGTCACTACCTGTTGTAATTCATCTGCCAGTTAACACTCTGAATCTCTGGTTCTGACTGGGAGGTTGGATGTGGCCTTTTATGGGGGAATTGGGGAAGGGGCTCAGAACTTGCCCTATGCAGTGTCAAGGGGAGGAGGCAGTGAAGCAGGAGGTCTAATCTGCTAAAGGCACTAATCTAGTCAAGGTACTAATCTAGTCAAGGCACTAATCTAGTCAAGATACTAATCTAGTCAAAGTTTTCAGGGTACCCTGTAGCTCTGCAGAGGTGCAGTTAGTTTGCCAGAGAGCAGAAACTAAAGGCAGCTATCAATTCTGAGTTACTCATGAATTCAGGGTCCTTTTGGGACCAGCAGTTAGCGTAATGGCTATGTCGCTGGATTCCCATGTAGTCTACTGTGGTTTGAGTCCCAGACCTGGTGGCTTAAACTCATGCCGGGTGCGTGTGCGTTTGTGCCCAAGATCCTGAGAGGAGAATGGAGGAGAAGGGATTGTGGCGTGGCCATCCCCTCTGGGGGGTAATTTCTTGCTTTCTGTCTCTCTGTCTCTGTCTTTTTGGTGAGCACGCATGCTCTATAACAAAGACCTCTCAAAAAAAAAAAAAAAAAAAAGGAAGAAGAAAAGAAAAGAAAGATTTTGGGGTCCTTCCATGTCAAAGGGAGAAAACATGGAAGACACAATTCGTGATTTCAGATCCAGGGCTGGATGTTCAGAGCTGGATTTCAGGGGGTTCATCTTGTGTGAAGAGAGCGATGGGGAGCAGGGGACTGGCTAGGGACTGTCGTGGGGTGATGTGGACCTCCATAACTTGGGCAGTGGCAGTAGACAAGGAAAGAGATGAATGGAAGAGAAAGTTCTGCCAGGTTAGAGGAACACAACTCTGTGCGCAGCCTCCACTCCCAGGGTCTGCACCTGTGCCATCCATCCACCTCAGCAGGCCCTCAGACTCTGCCTTTCCACAGCCAAGCCTGGCAGCCCATTTCTTTCTTTCTCCCACATTCAGGCCCAGGAGGAAGGGGAGGAGCCAAGGGCTGACACAGAGGGGCAGAATCTGTGCCCAGGAGAGGGGTGCAAAGGAGCAGGGCCTTGGGGAGGACTGCAGGCATCAGCTTTGGGCTGGGATGAAGCAAACTGGGTGCCCCCCTCAGTGAGCCCTGAGAGTGAGCCCCTTTTTACATTTTGCACCCCGAGCACTCCTTCCCCTCACCCTGGCCCTGGCACTGGAGGAACTAGTAAGGGGAAGGACACTGTGGCTTTGGATTACAAAATGCTAGGGATTGAGTGCAGCTCTGTTTCTTCAGAAGAAAGCCTCCCACAGGAAGCTGCAAGGGGGCCCCCTGGTGTGGAGGGAGTCTCCTGCCTCTTCATCCAAGACAGTCCCTCAGGATCTCCATGGATTTGCTAGGGTTCCTGGAGCACAGCTTGAAGACCACAGAGCAAATCCGCTCCTGCCCCTCCAGTCCATAGGGAATTCTAAGACTCAGAGAAGTAGCTGTCTTGCCAGAGGCCACACAGATGCGACCTTATGGGTCTTCTTTTGCTTTCCTTTGACTTTTCTTTAGTTTGCACCCTCATTTTATTCACCTCTCTTTTAACCACACCCCCTCCCGTAAGAACTGGAAATAGAGAGTTGGTAATCAAGGCCTGATTGATATCTGAAGATGGAAGTCTCATTTTGTTTTTGTTTTTTCGTTTTGTTTTGAAGAGGTTTTTGCTATAGGGTATGTGTGCTTGCCAGAGAGACAGAGAGACAGAAAGTGAGAAATCCCCCCCTCCGGAGGGATGACCACACCGCAATCCCTTCTCCTCCATTCTCCTCTCAGGATCTTGGGCACGCATGCACATGTGCCCGGCGTGAGTTTAAGCCACTGGATCTGGGACTCAAACTGCGGTTGACTACATGGGAGTCCAGCGCCATAGCCACTATGCCAACTGCTGGTCCCCCTAAGTCTCATTTTTGAAAAGTCCATTTATTGAGGGTCTGCCACTTCTAAACATTGCTTTAGGGGACTTTACAAATACTCCTTTATTTATTATTATTATTATTATTTTAAGTTTACTTATTCCTTCCATGAACAAGAAGGACAGAAAGACAGAGAGAGAAAGCAGCCGTTCCAATAGGGTTTTGATGCCACAGTCCACTCGTAGCTTCAACCAGCCCCGGGTCAAGGGTATGCATGTGACCTGCATGTTCAGGGCAGTCTCTGGATGCAAACCTAGAACCTTCTCAGGTGGGTCAGTTTCTTGGAATGTGGTGTTTTACCACTGCAACACTGTCTGGCCCCCATTTTCGTTAATTCTTTTTTTTTTTTTTGGGAGAGGTTTTTGCTATAGGGCGTGTGCACTTGCCAGAGAG
>NW_006160028.1:5239157-5242082 GCF_000334495.1 Tupaia belangeri chinensis | reverse complement strand
CTTCATTCTCCTCTCGGGATCTTGGACACGCACTCACACGCGCCTGGCGTGAAGCCGCCAGGTCCGGGACTTGAACTGCGATCGACTACGTGGGAGTCCAGCGACATAGCCATTACGCTAACTGCTGGTCCCTTTTTTTTTACTTTTTAAAAAATTTTTATTTTAATTTTTATTTTTTTTCATTTTAGTTAATTCTTAACAGAACCTTTCAAAGTATGTCATTATCCCCCTTTCCTGATGAAGAGAGTGAGGCTCAGAGGCCCACATGGTTTGCTTCAATGTGCCCAGTTACTAGCGGGAGCTGCTGGGGCCCAGCGCCTCCGCACGGTGGAACCCTTCGGTCGTCCTCATGTCCTGCGGCCTTGATGCGGGCCCTGCTTCAGGTGCCGACGCGTGAGCAAAGGAAACAAACATCCTGCCGAGACCCACCCCACTTGTTCCCTGCTTGTGAGGAGAGACGGGCCTGTTTGCCTTAGGTGTCCTGTCCTGGGGACCTCCAGGCTGCTGTGGTAGCTGGCTGATGCTGAGATGAAATCCGTAACCCAGTTCACTCCTTACCCAGTGAGTCACATAGACCTCTTTCTGTCTGCTCCTGGGTCTCCAAAGCATTCCACTGAGTGCTCATAAGCAAGAGAAACTGTTTTTTCTGCAAGGAGTATGGCCGCTCCTTCCTCCCCAGCCTTCCGCCCCTCCACCCCGCCTTGCTTTATCACCAGCAGCTCTCGTTCAGCCACCACCCCCAGCACAACTCCGAGTCACTTCCCTAATTTAGCCCTGAAAAAGACGAGCTATTTTGGCCTCCTCTGCTCTAAGCCCCAGTGAGAATTTGGACCCAGTGTTTTCACTTGTCATTTTAGACTGTTTGCCAGAGTTTGTGGAAAAAAGCCTGTATTATTAATGGCCTCACTGGGAAGAGCTGCGCCCTGCCAGGTTGTCATGTGAGACCTCTGCAAAGGCCCGAGCCCAAGGCCCACGGCTGTCCAGGGCCCGCTGGGTCAGGTGGGAAATGTAATCCTGCAGACACTGCCAACAGCCAAGGAGGGCAGGCAGCAGCTTGGAAAGGAGGGACCAGCGTGTCACGGAGGAGGTGCATCAGCCCAGGAGCATCTCTGGAGGGCCCAGTCCATCTGCTGCCTCGGTGATGGGGCCTGCTATTTTGGAAGGACTTTTAGTCTGACGGCTCCCGCCCTGCAAGATAAAAATGAGGACATTACTAATCACTGAGTAATATTTACCGAGCCGACTAGCCGACACTCCTTAGGGTGAACATGGTCCTCGCCACTCCAGTGAGTTTTGATCCTCAGAATAAGCCTTCATGGCAGGTGGGGCATGTTTTCTCTTAGCAGTGAGTGAGAGAACAGCCTTATGGAAATTAGGTGAATTCCTCAAGGTCGGGCAGGTGGTGAAGGGCAGAGGTGGCACTTTGGTAGGCCCAGGACTATCCGGATTAAACTTCTGGACATTGCGGGCCACTAGACACACATACTAATTCCCTGACTCACCTTGCATTTGTCCCGTTGCTCTGGAAACGTCTCCTGGAGCCTGGGATTCCAGTGGCGGCTTGGCCAGAGTTCAACATCTGGGCCAGGGTTGGTGGACGTGGAGAGAGGGAGGATTGCTGACCCCTTATCCTCTCGACTGCAACAGCCCCTCGTCTCCTCCTCAGGCTCAATAAAAGCTGCTTTTTATTTTTATTTACTATAGGGTGTATACGCTCTCTGAAGAGAGAGAGAGAGAGAGAGAACACACTTTGGGGGGATGACCACACTACAATCTCTTTTTCCTTTATTTCTCCTCTTGGGGTGTTTGGGCACTCACATACATTCTCTCTCTCTTTCTCTCTCTCTCTCTCTCTCTCACACACACACACACACACCCTGCATGCTTTTCAAACCTCCAGGTCCAGGACTTAAACTGTGCAATCAGCTATGTGTGATCCAGCCACCTTACCCACCACCATGCCATCAGCTGGCCTCTAAATCTCCCTTTTTTTTTTTTTTTTTTTTTTGGAGAAATTTTCGCTATAGGGCGCATGCACTCGCCAGACAGACAGAGAGAGACAGAGAGACAGAAAGAGAGAAATCACCCCCCAGGGGGGATGGTCACGCCGCAATCCCTTCTCCTCCGTTCTCCTCTTGGGATCTTGGGCACTCATGCACACACGCCCAGCATGAGTTTTAAGCCACCGGGTCCGGGACACGAACCGCGGTCGACTACATGGGAGTCCAGCGACATAGCCATTACGCTAACTGCTGGTCCCTAAAGCTCCCTTTTTAATGCCAGGAGCTCACCATAGATTTTAGAGAAAAATATCAAGTAATGTTATTTGCTTGTTTTAGAAAACCCAATTTCTTGCAGGATAAATCGAAACACTTATGTCTCTGGACCAGCAGATGGCATAATGGTTATGTCGCTGAACTCTCATGCAATCAATCACAGTTTGAGTCCCGGACCCAGCGAATTAGAACTCATGCTGGCCATGTATGCGTGAATGCCCAAGATCCTGAGAAGAAAATGGAAGAGAAGGGATTGTGACATGGCCATTCCCCATGGAGGGGGATTTCTCTCTTTCTCTCTGTCTCTGTTTCTCTGGCAACTGCACATGCCCTATAGCAAAATCTCTCTCTCAAGAAAAGAAACACTTGTGTCTGGAATAGATGTCCTGTTGAAGCCCCTGCCCCATCACTGCAGCCCTCTGTTCCTCACCCGCCTCACTGTGTCTCACCATCCCTGAGTACAAAAGGCAGTTTTCATGACAGCCTTCGCACTACAGCTCTCCCTGTTGAGTAGGTCTTACTCTGCCTGGTAATGTCTACTCATCCTTCAAAACCCAGAATGAACTCTACCTTTTCTAACTTCCTCTAGCAGAAGTGGCACCGACCCAGCCTTGCTTCTTAACATCTTAAATGTTTTCCCGTTAGTTTA
>NW_006160028.1:5224211-5239139 GCF_000334495.1 Tupaia belangeri chinensis | reverse complement strand
TCTCGGCAGTGGAGGCTGGACCCTGTTTATTTCCACATCCCCTGTCCTTCAGGCATATTTGTGTGAATAACTGAATGAAGTATGAGTCACAGGTGGATTTGCTTTCATTCGAATACTAGCTGAGCGGCATTCAGAGAAAGGTGAGGTGATAGGCGGAAGCCATGGTGGGGCTATTGATTGATTGATTGATGAGCCAGGCACTGTGCTAAGAATGAGCCTCAGCAGCAGATTGAGAGAAGGCCCAAGCGGGAAGAAGTAACAAGGGGAGACCTTGCAAGCTGGGGTGTCAAGCACAGGCCTTCCCTGTTCCTCAGGCCAGAATCGGAAACTGTGTGCCTGGCCTGCCTCTTGGTTGGGGCAGGGCTGGGTGCAGATCTAGAGGAAGACTGAGAATTCTGGATAGCCTCAAGAAAAAAGGACAGGGACCAGCAGTTAGCATAATGGCTATGTCGCTGGACTCCCGCATAGTCGACCGCGGTTCACGTCCCAGACCTGGTGACTTAAAACTCACGCTGGGCGCATGTGCATGTGTGTCCAAGATCCTGAGAGGAGAATGGAGGAGAAGGGATTGCGGCATGGCCATCCCCCCTGAGGGGTGATTTCTTGCTTTCTGTCTCTCTGTCTCTCTCTGTCTGGCGAGCGCATGTGCCATATAGCAAAAAAAAACTCTCAAAAAATAAATAAAAGAGGCAGGGGACTGTACAGGAGAGGGGCAGGAGAGGTGAGAGGAAGCACAAGGCAAACCCTTTCCTTGCTGTGGTGTGCGGGGCATCTTGCCGGCTGCCCGTCTGCCCAATGACAGCTCCTGTGGATGGGAAAGGAGCTGGAGCTCAGCATGAATTTGCAGCCAGGCCCTGGACGGACCAGTCACTCTTTGCTCCTGGACCTCCTAGCTGTTGAATTCCTCCTTTCTTTGCTGCTATGGCTTATGAGATGTGGTTGGGTGTAGACACCAGCTCTTTGGAGATGGTCAGGTCCAAGTTTAAGTCCTTGGTTCTCAGGCATTTGATTGCTAATTGTGTAGAAGTGGGCACAAATTAAAGGGAAATTATTTTTTATTTATTTATGTTTATAGATCAAAGTTTAGTTTATTTTTAACACCTATCATGGCATGAATTCACAGGAAATAGGTTCCAGAAGCTCAGGCTCTTTTCCATGGGGTCTCACAGTTGAACCCAGGTACCTTTCTCTTTGGCTTCCTTCTTTCTCTGGTCAGTTCCTTCACACGTTTTAGGAAGCTATCTCTGCTCTTAGAGTGCTTAAAATCCTCAATACCCACATTGATTCTTTTGGCAAGAATCTTACCCTTATCTTGTTTGTTTACAACCATGCCTACAGCTTGCTGGGTAACACTGTGGGCTTTTGCAGTGCTGCCATGGCAACATCTGTGGGGTTCCTTTGTGAACAGTAGCCATTCCCTCCATGTCTATAGTGTGAGCTTTCTTGTAGATTTGCATGTATGTTGCCAAAGGAACCACTCCGTGTTTTCTAAAAGGCCTAGAGAACATATATCGGGTGCCCCTTTGGGTTCATCGTTTTGGGGAGTTACTGGCAGTTGGCATTCCAGGGCAGTTATCTTTATGGTGTCATTGAGATCGCTGAGGCGATGGTACTCTGAAGCTCCCTGTGTGGCAGGCCTTGTCAGTGCTGTGTGACATGATCTCACAGTCCTCTGGGTATCCTACAGGTAGATGCTGTCACTGGGAAAACACAGACACTTAACTGAGATTGGGAAAGGGAAAGTTAGGTTGCCTGAGGTCGTCTGTTAAGTGGTGGAACCAGGTCCCAGACCCAGCTGTATTTCACCTTAGCCACTATTGAGCCACAGTTCGCTTGATCTATGAATTTCCCGGGTCTGTGTTAAAAGGCAGGTTCCCAGACTCTGTCTCAGATCTTTTTCTTTTTTTTCCCCCCCATGAGAAAGAGAGAGAAGGTGGAAAGACAGAAAGAGAGAGAGAATGCAAGTTTCAAGGAGACAGAAACACACACACAGGTATTTCCGACAGGGTCTCCCAGTTGCGGTCCACCTGTCCCAGCCTTCCAGGTGGTCAGGACCATCGGTATGGCCGCCACGCCTGGCAGCCAGGTTGGGCTGGGAGCTAAGCCTGGGCTTCCCATGTGGCCCCAGCCCCTGTGCAGCAGGACCTTCCACTTGGCCACAGGCAGGGCGTGTCTCGGGTTCTGCCTGCCTGCCTGTCGTGGGGCCTAGGAGCAGTGAACTGAACCGGCTCTCTGGATACCAGGGTCTGAATGTTTAGAAAATACCATATTTTGCTTTCCTGTCTATTAGGTGTGGCTCATGGCTGACCCTCAAATAAGCCGTTAGTATTATTCTATGAAGAGATATAAATGATATGTTTTTTGTGAAAAGAAATACATCTTTTAAAGTCTCATTAGGGGCTAGCTGATGGTGTGGTGGTTAAAGTGGCTGGATCATACATGTTCAACTTCACAGTTCTAGTTCTGGACCCAGCGGTTGAAAACATGCCAGGTGTGTGTGTGTGTGCAAGCCCCAAATCCCAAGAGAAGAATGGAGGGGGAGAGGGGATTGCAGGGTGGTCATCCCCCCTGGGGGTGCTCTCTTACTTTCTCTCCCTCTCTGGTAAGCATACACACCTCATAACAAAAATTAAAAAAAAAAAATTCATTAGTTCTAGAACGAGATCATGAAGGAGAAGTAGACTCTAGATCCGTGAATCCACATTCTAAAACGGTAAACAAAATGATCTGCCACTGGAAGAGCTGACTTCAAAGGTCCCTGTCACTCATCATCAAGCAATTAGTGCCACCATGTGTTGGGGTGACGGTTGAGTTAGCTCTTCAAGGAGCCGCTGCTCAGCCGCTGCTCAGTCAGCGTCTGCTCTCTGCCTGCATGCAGCAGTGGGCATTCAGAGGGCTTGGTGTCTTAGGGTTCTAGAAGAGACGGAGTGGAGTCATGCAAAGTGAGGAAGGATTCCAGCTTGGGGGAAAAAAAGAAGGGAGTGTTAAAAGAAGGAGAAGAACTTTAGACAGAATAAACCTAGCAGGCAATTTTAGCAAAGAACAGTTCTTGAGTCAGGCGGCACTCAGCAAGGGTATAGGGAGCCCCTCTGCGGCAGCTCGGGCAGCCAGCTTGCACATCCTGCCTGTGGAGGGAAGGCCAGGAAATGCATTAGACCGAGTAGAGTGGAAAGACCCTGTTCGTGGTTAGTTGGTGGTTCTTACTGATAAAGTAGCTATTTCTTTTTGCTATTTATATTGCGCGTTGGGTTTTGCTTTGCTTATGTGGGAGCTCTGGATACAAAAGTGACCTCAAGGTAGTGACCTCCTTCACATTTGTTTGAACAGAGGTGGCAGAGGCTGAAGTGAGCAGATATTTTGGGGACATCACTCCCTGCTTCTTGCCGTGGGTAGCCTATACCGAGGTCTCCTCTGCAGCTAACGAGGCTCTCGACACTTTGGAGAAGGGGCTGTGGCCACACCACAGCCCCTTCTCCTCCATTCTCCTCTTAGGATTTTGGGCACGCATGTACATATGCCTGATGTGTTTCAAGCCACTGGGCCTGGGACTGGAACTGAGGTCAGCCATTTGCGAGTCTAGTGTCTTCACCACCACGCCACCTGCTGGCCCTGACACTTCTGTTTCTAAGATCCACGGTAACCTGGGAGCTGGGATCCGTAACAGTAGCTGCCACTTTGAACACTGCACTGGTGCTTTACATCTATTTTTCTCCCATTTAATTCTCCCAATATCTCTATGATAGCGGTCATACTATTGACACAGGAACGCTGGGGTACAGGGGTGTTCAGGCCCACACTGGCAGTGAAACACAGGTTCTTGTCCCACCTCAGGAAGAATTAGCGTCACAGTCACAGAGTAGGTCTAGGAAAGCCGGGAGATTATTAAAGAAGACGGAAGGAAAAAGAGAGCTCCCCAAAAGGGAGGGGTCTGGGAAAATGGGTTGCCTAGGAAGAACTGTGGTGAGGGGTTTTTATTTGGGTCAGGAAGGGATTTGTTCTAGGTTCATGTATTCCCTCCTGCTGGGGAGGTGGGCATGCTGGATGGGTTTAATTATTTTCCTCATTTTGGAGTGGGTAGGAGATTCTTTGTCTAGAAGCCTTAGGACATAAAAACCATTATCTTATCTTCTTCCTGGAATGTGGTAGGGTATGGAAAAAGCCTTTGTTTTAGGTCTTTCTGCCTAGGTCAATTACTGAGCCACCACTGCCTCTCAGAACTTAGCTGTTTTGTGACTCCATCTTGGGCTCATACGCTAACTATGTATCTGTCTTCTGCCTCACTGTGATACTATTTATAAGTGGTCCAGAAAATTCAACTAAGTTGCCCTGGGTGACAGACATAATAAATATTGGAAATGACTTCAGACTTAGCCTATGTGGGTCATGAATTAGAACTTATTGTGCCTATGGGACCAGCCGTTGGCGTAATGGCTATGTCGCTGGACTACCATGTAGTCGACCATGGTTTGAGTCCCGGACCCAGTGGTTTAAACTCACGGCGGGTGTGGGTGCGTGTGTGTGCGTGTCCAAGATTCCGAGAAGAGAATGGAGGAGAAGGGATTGCAGCTTGGCCATCCCGCCTGGGGGGTGATTTCTCTCTTTCTGTCTCTTTCTGGTGAGTGCATGTGCCCTATAGCAAAAACTTCTCCAAAAAACAAAAAAGAACTTATTGTGCCTAAATCATTTTGTCTTACTGGAATAATACAAAGTGCTGCCTGTTGTGGATGAAGAGGAAATCTAGGTAATTTCGATTTCGGTAGAAAGATGTGGGCTGACTTCACTTCTTTGAGGAACAGGCAGAACGAGGGGAAGTATAAGCAACTCAGGAGCGCTGCCAGGAGAAGTCCGGCTGCGATGTGAGGAAGGCATTTGTTTGAGGGATTTTTTTTTCTAATTGTGAAAATTTAGCTTTTGGCTTTGGGTGGGTGAGTGGGGCTGGGGAAATGTCACAGGAAGCGAATGACATCCAGACTGACTTAGGAAACACCGTGCACATAATATCTGGTCCACGTTAAGAGTCGCTCCTCCATCTAAGCCCCTGTCACCATGCCTGGCACATAGTGGGTCTGCAATAAATATTTGCTGAATATAATATTAAATACAGTAGAATTTAGTGACAGGTCACTGTATCAACAGCAAAATAACAAGGATGTCTGATGTAGGCGGAGCGCTTTCTGGCCCGCTGACTGGCTAATGGCGTCTCTCCCTCCCTCCCTAGAGACCAGTCCTCAGTGCTGGAGTGGCTGCAGGTGGTTATATTTTGATTTTCTCTTTACTGCCCAGAGGTTATGTTTAAACAGGTCAATGTTCAGGTAACCCAATCAGGTGACTAAAATATGACAGTTCGTCTGGGGAAGCAAAGGGAAAAAAAGAATTGGCAAGGGTGATGGGAAGTCCACAGGGCTCATGGTTCTGAGCATGAAATCAGCTCAGTCTTACACCGAGTGAAGCCACTCTCTGGGAGTTGGCAGTGATCCAAATGAATTTCTTCTGGATTTTATTTAAAAAAAAAGAATAGTGTCAGGAAGGGCACCATGACTTATGAAACATACTCAAACCAATGTGTTTCTTTGTCTTTTCCCCTTTTATGAAAGTGATATGGGGCCAGGAGATGGCATGGAGGTTAAGGTGGTAGGATCCCATATGACCAACTGTGCAGTTCAAGTCCCGGACCCAGCAGTTTAAGAAATGCACTGGGTGTGTGTGTGTGCACATGTGCCCCAAATCCTGAGAGGAGCATAGAGGAGAAGAGATTGTGACGTGGTCATCTCCACTGGGAGGTACTTTCTCACTTTCTCTCTCTGTCTCAGTCTCCAGCAAGTAAATACACCTTATAGCAAAAGTTAAAACTAAAAAAGTAATATGAAAAGAATACAGGCTTAGTACCCTGGTGGTGGCAGATGACAATGATCGCAGATGCTCTTGGGAGAGAGTGGAATCATTTGGCGCTTATGTTACTCCTACCTTCTCTGGAAAGAGGTGGATTGGCCAACTGCAAAGGAGAGAGTGCAAGAAAGGAACACATCCCTAATGTTTATGCCGTCCCCTGTGCCTCGGAACTAAGTTAGGTGGACGCGCCTCTCACGGTCACCCCTGCTGGGTCAGGCCTTACATCAGTGTTCCTAACCTACAGGAGCTCACACAGCCGGCGAAGAGGAGAGAGGTGCAGCCAGCCCGGGAGAGAAAATTGGAGCCCACAGTCGAAGAGTTATGAATCTAAGAAATGTAACGGCATGGGAACCAGCTGATGGCATAATGGTTATGTCGCTGGACTCCTGTGTAGTCGATTGTGGTTCGAGTCCTGGACCCACGGCTTCAAACTCAGGCCGAGCCTGTGTGTGTGCATGTCCAAAACTGTGAGAGGAGAAAGGAGGAGGAGGGATTGCAAAGTGGCCATACCCCAGGGGAGTGATTTTTCTGTCTGTCTCTTTGGTGAGCACATGCACCCTATAGTGAAAAAAAAAAAAAAAGTAACATCTTGAAGTCAGCCAACTTCCTTGGTACTCAGCAAGTGCCTTATTCTCAGGAGAATATTGAGAAATATTATCTACTGAAGGGATGGTTCATTCATTAAATTAATTACCAGAAGTTTGCAAATACTTTTACTGAAGTGCTGCTGGAATTCCTCAAGGTCTTCTGGAAAATGGGAGAAACCTAAAGAGAGAGAAATTAAAAATTTTCAAAATGGATAATCACAAACCAACAGCATCAGGCAACTGCTGAGATGACCTATATAAAGTGTTTAGCATGTGGCATTACTGAAAGCGTGAAAACTTCGGTATTTACAGAATTATCATTAAATAAATGTATCCCTGCTGCTTCTCCTCCCCCTGGGACATGAGACATAAAGTTACTGTGCCTTGAGACTTTGTGTTTATGGCTCACATTGGAAAACACTACAGCTTTTCTCACTCCATAATATCTTTTCTTTTTTTTTTTTTTTCTATTGCTGAATTTAAAAAATTAAGTTTATGTATTTTACTCATCTGTTTTTATTGCCAGACTGCACAGGTGCTCACCAGAGAGAAAGTGAGCCAGAGTGTGAGAGCGGCCTGCAAAGGGGCTCGGCCGCGTTGCGGTCCTTTTGCTCCATGTCGTCGTCCTGTCGAGATCTGGGGTGTGCGCACCACGCCCACCATGTTTCTCAGGTCACTGGGCCAGCTGATGCCGTGGAATCTGGCTCCCAGTGCATCGTGCTTACCTACTGAGCCTACTGCAGTACAGAGCTAGTCCAGTTTCCCTTTATTCAGGGTACGGTGCCCACGGACGCACAGAGTGTCTGTGAGAGAGAGCACTCTCCACAGGGTCTGGTCATGCCACAGTCCCCTTCCTTCTGTCCTCCAGCCTGTTGGATCTATGGTCCACTTGCATGCATGTCCAGTGCATTTCCTATAGACCGGGCTGGGGATTTGAACTATGATCGCCATGTGGGATTTGGCTTCTCGTGAGCAGCATGTTACAGTTGTATCTCAGAGCCAGCCCACCTATTCATGCTCCTATTACATGAGATAATATCTTCCCCATTTGGCAGGCATGCCTAGCCTCTTGCTGCTTAGTTTTTAAAAATGTATTATTATTGGGACCAGCAGATGGCATACTGGTTATGTCGCTGGACTCCCACGTAGTCAACCACAGGTCAAGTCCCCGACCCAGCAGCTTAAAACTCACACCATGCGCGTGTACGTGTGTGCCCAAGATCCTGAGAGGAGAATGGAGGAGAAGGGATTGCGGTGTGGCCACCTTCCCCGGGGGGGTGGTGGTGGTGGTGATTTCTCCCTTTCTGTTTCTCTGTCTCTCTCTGTCTCTCTAGTGAACACATACACAAAAAGCTCTCTCTCGAAAAACTTGAGCGGAGAGGGTTATAGATATGGCGGCCATTAGGATGGGAAAGCTAACAACCTCACCTGCAGGTCTAATGTACACATCTCTAAGTGTATATGTGGCCAAAGAAGAGGAACCCAGAAAGCAGCTAGTGAAACCAGAGCAGCCCCCCATATATACTGTGCCACCTCTCCAATCTAAATGTGTTGAAGAGCAGCCTGGTCGTTTACAAACAGGCTTTGCTTCCATCCGCACTACAACTAGTCGTGATATTGGCTGGTGCAAGGGTGTTTATATCTTTGTGAAAAATGGGATAATGGATACAGTACAGTTTGGAAAAGATGCATATGTCTATCTGAAGAATCCTTCTCGAGATTTTCTTCCGAAAATGGGAGTGATTACTGTTTCAGGATTGGTGGGCTTTGTTTCAGCAAGAAAAGGACCTAGGTTCAAGAGAATTGCTTATCCACTGGGACTGGCCACTTTAGGAGCAACTGTTTGCGATCCTGTTCAGTCAGTAATAACTGCAAGGGTAACCGGAAAAGCGTATGATACAAGTCAGCAAATTTATGAAGCAATTAGATCATTGCGGACAAAAAGAAACCAAGAAGAGTCATTTCCTGAACTTAAAGAAAAAACTAAGCTAGGAAACTCGGCTGAAATAGAAACACCTGCAGAAACAACTCGTCTCCTGAAAGATTCAATGCCTTTGCCAGGAGAACTCAGCTCCGAAATAAAGACCAAATCAGAATCAATCTCGGGTGCGACACTGTTTATGCCTGACCGCAAGCTCGTGGATCACGGGCAATCCCATCCAGAAGATGTGGACATGTACAGTACTAGAAGCTGAAAACGACTGCATAGAGACTGCACAGACAACTACAGGATGTGTGAAGCTGCAAATGATGATGAAAAAAATCATGTAAGGGGTAACTGCCATGTAGAGTGTAGCTAAAGTCTTTCCATTACATTTTCAAATATAAAGTTTGACCAATCACATATGTGATTAAAATACAAGCTATTAATACAATCCAAATAATATGAACTGATTGATGAGGAGACACAGGTAGAAGGATTAGCATGCATTTGACTTTTAAAGGTATTGACTAAAAATCAAAACAGAATGAATGAAGATATGAATACCAATGAGACTAAAATCTGGTAATCCCTATGTATATGTATGTATATGGCATATATACACACATATATACATTTATACCTGTTCTAGCTTTTCTGAATTTATATCAGTTAAATTAGATTGATGTGTGGAAAGATGTGTTTCCCCTTTTTTTGATTTCTCAGAGCTGGAATAAAATATACATATTTTATGGCAAAATAAAAAGCTCTCTCTCAAAAAAATTATTATTGTTATTATTATTATTAATTTGCTATAGGGCACTTGTACTCACTAGAGAGAAACAGAGAAAAAGAGAGAGAAAGCAAACCTCCAGGTCTGGAACTTGAACCATGGTTGGTCATATGGAAGTCCAGTGTCTTAACCACTGGACTTAACCATCAGGCCTCTTGTTGCTTAATCTTAACGTCTCTTTGTGGTGTCTGCACAAAGAAATTTGCATATGACCCCTTGACTATATTTTATTTATTTATTTATTTATTTGGAGAGTTTTTTTGCTATAGGGTGCGTACGCTCACCAGAAAGACAGAGAGAGACAGAGAGACAGAAAGCGAGAAATCATCCCCCCAGGGGGGATGGCCACACCGCAATCCCTTCTCCATTCTCTTCTCAGGATCTTGGGCACACACGCACATGCGCCCGGCGTGAGTTTTAAGCCACTGGGTCCGGGACATGAACCGCGGTCGACTACGTGGGAGTCCAGCGACATGGCCATTACGCTAACTGCTGGTCCTCTTGACTATATTTTAAAGACTGTTCCAAGTATTTTATCAATATCCAGATATTTTTGTTTAATGTAAAAACACAAGTACATTTAGTCTATGTTGATTTTATAATAATTAACTTATAACTCTTCTAAGAGTTTATTAGACAATAAACAGCTTTTTACCCACAATAACTGAGGATTTATATTTTCATGGACAAGATGGAAAGTGTAGATGGGATGATGGTTCCACTGGCTTAAATGTTGTGCTTTTGCAGCTGTCATTAAAGGCAACTAGTTTGTGTTGGTCACAGGGACTGCACCGCTACTAAACTTTAGCCCATGATTTCGATGACGACATCAAGGGCTTGCCAATCACATTTACAAATGATGTAAGGTTGGGTGGAGTAACAAGTATTGTATATGCCAGGGTCAAGGTTCTCTACAGACTTAGGCTAGAGTAGTGACTAAGACAGACAGATTGCACCAGGATAAATGTAAAGACTGCCTGTGGGCTCCGAACACCGATGGCACAAGTAAACAGCACGGGAGTAGGGCCATGCAGTAGGGCGGATGAGAAAGGCTGCTGAGCTTGATTTCAGTGGGTGCTCAGCTAGACTCACTGGCAGAGTCTATGGAAACCTAGTCTGAAACTCATAGTGTTTACTTCATAGGGTGTAGTCATCCCCATTTCATACCAGTCAGGTTGCACTTGGAAACGGTTTAGTTTTGTAAAGAGTGAATGTGGACCAGCGCATAGCCTGGTGGTTAAGGGCACTGGATTCCACGTGGTTGACTGCGTTCTTCAAGTCCCAGACCTGGTGAGTTGAGACACACGCTGGGTGTACGTGCATGGGTGCCCAGGATCACGAAAAGGAAGGAGAGAGGGAGGAGAAGGGACGGCCATGTGACAGTGCTCCACTGAGGATGCTTTCTTCCTCTCCTGCTCTCTCTCTTGTCTCTCTGGCAAAAAAAAAAAAAAAAAAAAAAGAAAAAAAAAGAAAAAAAGAAAAAAAGAGTGATGTGGACAAATAGGACAGAGGAGAGTAAACTGAAAGGTCTGAGGGTTCAGAAACCGTGTTACCTTTCCTGATCAGGAAATGTTCACAAGTCTTACGTCCTGTCTTTGGTGCCAGAGCCTATACGGGCGGCCCCTCTGGGGCTGACTTAGGGAAAAGAGGAAAGCTTGTTTCAGAAGGAACTGTCGGAGGGATTGGGATTTCCGTATATCGCAGAGGGGAATCACTTGTTAAAGAGTTAAAGCATTGCTTGTTTTTTTTTTTTTTTTTTTTTTTTTTTTCTGTTTGTTTGTTTTGTTTTAGTAAAAAAAAAAAGAAGTCACGTTAGCTAAGAAGTGGTTCAAAGACTGAGAGTGCCTAGTTTGAAAAAGAGAAGGTTTAGACGAGTGTCAAAGTCTTGAAAGACTGTTTTATGGAAAGAAGAATGTGTGTTTTACTCTAGAGAGTAAAATTAGAACCAGCAGGTGAAAACATAGGGGGTCAGAGAGGTATTCAGTCCGATGTAAATAAAAAGCTTTTCATAATTAATATTTGGTTCTCTGTGGATGTGCTGTCTTGGAAGAGGAACTTACCATTTTTACAGGTTTGAAAGTAGATGCTGCCTAGCCACTTTTCACTGCTAGTGACTGGGAAGTTTATGCATCAGGTAGAGGTTTGGCCGGTTTCAGAGACAGGCCCCACACATAAGCACCTGGGTAATGCTGTTGGCAAGCTGATACAGTGACAGGGTAGAAGGCTTGAGCTTTGAAATCTTCCTGTATTTTACTGACTTTCAGCATAGCAAGAGGGAACGCATAGATTTTGAGTTTAGTAAAGTAATTGATGTACCAATGAGCCCAACAGGTAACATTTACTATTAGAAAAATCGCAGCATAACGCCAGGGTATTTGAATCCCAGTGTCTTCTCAGAAGGCATCTTAGGGATCTCAAGAGCCTCCTGGATGGTCTTCCAGGGCTGGTCCAGCCATGTTTAGGTCCAACGCTGTTTGTTCACAGGAAACCTTCCTTATTCACCCTCATATGTAGGGATGCTCCTTGTTCTGTGTGCTGTAGGTCTGGTCTTTGGAGTTGATGAGTTGGTTTTGATCCTAGCTCTCTGCACTAGCTGCATGACCTTGGGCTAGTGGCTGAGAGCTTCATATAAAAATTCTCATCTCTATAAAATGCAGGAGACTTCTTCCTCTCTTTAATTTTTAATTTGTCAGAAGATATGTGTGTTTTGTGTGTGTGTGTGTGTGTGTGTGTGAGAGAGAGAGAGAGAGAGAGAGAGAGAGAGAGAGAGATAAAAGAGAAAACACCCCCCAATGGAAGGTCATGCCAAAATCCCCTCTCCTCCATTTTTCCCTCCAGTTTGGGATTTTGGGCATGCTTGCATGCGTGTGTGCCTCATGTGCTTCTCAAGCCACCAGGTCCAGGATTCGAACCGGGCAGTCAGCCATGTGGGATATGGTCTCCTTCACCATCAGGCCATGGGATGGCACAGCTGACTTGTTTCTACTTTGCCTGTTTCTTATGGTAATTAGAGAGACACATTGCTTAGCACGGCAGCTGGCATGTTGTCTGTGATCCGTCCTGGTGCTGACATTTGTGATGATTGTCATTAGGCATCAAACGCAGTGACTGTGTTCAGCCTCCCATGGGTAGTGACTTGGCCTCAAGAATTCCCTGGCAGGGGTTGCTGAGGGTGAGGTGAGATTTATTAGCATTGACTTCTCCAGTCTCTCTCTCAAACCATGGCAATCTTTTCCTGCAGAATTTCCCCCTTTCTGATTTCCTCTAGCAATTTTCAGTAAGCAATATTAACCAGATCTGGGAGCATCTGACTTGGATACTTGTTGCATAAGCTCTTTTTTTTAAAATTATTTAATTTCATTTGTTATTATTATTACTTTTTCAATTTGACTAAAGAGAGCAAGAGAGAGGGAAAGTGAGAAAGCAAGCTGCCAGGTCCAGGACTTGAACTGTGGTCAGTCATGTGAGAGTCCAGTGCTATAACCACCATGCCATCTGCCAGACCCCCCCCCCTTCCATGAGCTCTTCATCACTGCCTGTCCTGGGTGCCTGCCTCCCCATCTCCACCTGCTTCCAAGACATATCCAAATAGCTGGCAGGGCTTTACAGTGTTAGCACACATCACCTTGCCAGGCTTCTGCCCTGTGTGCGTGGTGATGAACTGCATGGGTCTTCCCTTTTTTCTTGTGGCCAAGGCCTCTCCACTGAAGCATTCTGTTTATAATATGGGAGAAGCAGGTAGCACTCCACGAGCACACAGCTAGTTGCTGTTTCTGGACTTGCTCGGCTTTGGCTTTTGTCAGGCCAGGTATTTGTTTTCTCATGAATGAGTGTCGTTCTCCCACTGGTACCTCATTCGCGATCCAATTCATTCAGGGTGTCTGAAGGTCATTTCTTGGGATCCAGTCTGGGCCTACCAATGTGTTAGGTGCCTGCTCTCAAGGAGGTCATGCCTAGCAGAGGAGGCAGCACAGAACTGTGAGAGGGAGTCTGTGTTGAGGCCCGCACTTAGGTGTGTGAGAGCACAGGGGAGGGGCTCCTAGTTCTGACCAGAGTCAGGGAGACTTTGGATCCTCATGCCATCCTCGGAGAAGTCTTAACTTATTTTCCTATGTCTTTTTTTTTTCTTTTTCTTTTCTTTTAAATAAAGGAAATAACTTCTTTTTTATTCTTTTAGAAATTTTTATTTATTATTTTTCAATTCAACCAGAGAAAGACAGAGATAGAGAAAGGGAAAGTGAGAAAGCAGGCCACCAGGTTCAGGACTTGAACCATGGTTGGCCATGTGAGAGTCCAGCACCTCAACCACCATACCACCTGCCAGCCCCATTTTTCTGTTTTTCTATGTAAAAATGTGTCATGGCTTTTCCAATAACTCAATAGATTTCTTCCCATTTAACATGTTCTTTATGTCAGATCCGCTGGTTCTCCCCATTCATTGAGTCAAAGGATACCTACTTTCTGGATGGCCCGGACACAGGCTTGTCAGTTTTCCCATCCAAGGGATTATCTTCTTTGGGCTCACCGGGTCTCAGTGGGGAAGCTGTGTGGTCTATGTGACCTGGCTTCTTTGGAAGCATAGGTGGCCTCGCCTGATGGCCAGGGGGCCCTGGCCAGGGGCCATGACTGCCCTGGTGTCTCTGTGATGACCTCTGTTCATCTCATGCCCTAACTCCCCAGCTGGGGTTGGGGTGGAGAGCAGGGTACTGAGTTTGTAGGCAGGAGTGCCTCACTAGGGCACCCAACTAAGCTCTGCTAACTTCCGCACAGCAGATCAAGAGTGGACTTCCATTACCCAGTCACCTCCCTTTTTTCCTTCAGGGTAACCCACCCATTATATTTTGGGTTATTAGTGGGTCCAGCTCTTTGAGAGGCTATTTGGTAGGGCCAGCAATTGACATAGTGGTTGAATCTAAGACCAAACATCTTGAAAATTATGCTGGGCATGTGTGCATGTGTGTCCAAAATCCTGAAAGGAGAATGGAGAAGGCATTGCAGTGTGACCATCCTCCTTGGGGGGTTGATTTCTCACTTTATCTCTCTCTCTCTCTGTCTCTCAATTCAGTGAGTGCATGTGCTATATGGCATAAAAGTCTTAGAGAGAGAGAGAGAGAGAGAGAGAGAGAGAGAGAGGCTATTTGGATACCATCCTCCACCTCCCATCTCCCTTATCTCCGGCTGGCCTCCAGTATATCCAAGCTTCCTCTGAGGATGGGAACCCAGTTCCTTGAGTATTGGCGTTTCAGTTTCACTCAGTGGGGATGCCTGAGAACAGTTTCAGTGCTCAATCGTATCTATTTTTAAAAACTAAAAACATAGTACATGACCATGATTTTCAAAACAAAAGGGTGTGGGGACCAGCAGGTTGGTGTAATGGCTATATTGCAAGCTGACCCCGGTTCGAGTCCTGGACCCGGTGGCTTAAACTCATGCCGGGTGTGTGTGCATGCGTGCCCAAGATCCTGAGAGGAGAATGGAGGAGAAAGGTTAGTGATGCCCGCCCCCCCCCCCCGTCCCCGGGGTGGTGGTGGTGATGTTTTCTTCCTTTCTGTCTCTGTCTGTCTGGCGTGCACTTACCCTATAGCAAAAACAAAACAAAACCAACAGGGCTTGCTTTAAAGCTTGGTAATTATGGGAACCAGCAGTTAGCATAATGGCTATGTCGCTGGACTTTCACGTAGTCAACTGCGGTTCGCGTCCCAGACCCGATAGCTTAGAACTCCCGCCGGGCACCGGGG
>NW_006160028.1:5203642-5224180 GCF_000334495.1 Tupaia belangeri chinensis | reverse complement strand
AAGGGATTGCGGTGTGACCATCCCCCCTGGGGGGTGATTTCTCGCTTTCTGTCTCTATGTCTCTCTCTGTCTGTCTGGCGAGTGCACGCGCCCTATAGCGAAAAAAAACCTCTCAAAAAAAAAAAATGCTTGGTAATTAAGAGAAGCTAGATACCAGATGGACATCCGCAGTTTGAGTCCTGGCCCTGGAGGCTTGAAAGACAGACCAGGGGCATGTGCATGTGTACTTGCCCAACATTCTGATAGGGTGCAGAGATGGAGGAGAAGAGGTGGCAGTGTGACCATGCCCCATTGGGGGGATGGTTTTCTCTCTTTCTCTCTGGTGAATAGTTATCTTCTCACAATTCCAAAAACAAAAAGCAAAACAAAACAAAACCAAAGCACGCACACATACACACACACAAAGAAAAAGTAGAAAAAAGTAAAAATTGGGGACCAGCCAATGGCATAATGATTATGTCACTGGACTCCCATGTAGTTGACCATGGTTCGAGTCCTAGACCCAGCAGCTTAAAAACAAAACAAAGCAAAACAAAACAAAAAGAAACACCAAACAAACAGAAACACCAAACAAACAAAACTTACACTGGGTATGTGTGCGTGTGTGCCCAAAATCCTGAGAGAAGAATGGAGGAGAAGGAATTGAGGTATGGCCATCCCCCCTGGGGGGTGATTTCCCACTTTCTGTCTCTGTCTCTCTCTGTCTCTCTGGTGAGCACATGCGCCCTATAGCAAAAATCTCTCAAACAAGAAAAAAAAATGGCAAAGGTAAAAAATCAACAACAGATATTCGAGACCTATATTTTTCGAAACATGAAGGCAAAGTAGATGTGGCCCTAACCTGGCTAGGTCACATGATTCCCTCTGCTGGGCAACACCTGTGAGGTGACCTGTTTATAAACCCACTGACTCCTGTCCCCTCGAGTGCTTCCTGCAATGACAGAGATAGGTCCTGTGACAGAGGATGGTTGTTTTGCCCTCAACACTTCCTCTCCTGACACCTGGCGCCACCTGGGAGCCACCTGAGTCGAGTATCTGTGTCCCTCCCTTTGCAGCATGGAAAACACCTGCGCGAGAAGTCAAGTAGCAAGTTCCTAAGGGAACATGTTCTGAGGTCAGGCTCCCTGCGGTCTTCGTGGTCACTGCTCAGCCGGTGGCTCAGCCCATCCTCCGTCAGTTCGTGCTCATGAGCAGTGGGTCTGACTCAGTCATTAAGTGGCTGTAAAAATGCAATGGATTTGAGATTAAAAATAAAATTGTCTCTCTGGTTTTTGTTGGATATGGGGTTACCTATATTTCTTTTCCTCTAAATAAAAAGGTCATTTTTTTGTCTCGCTCTCTCTAGCATGTCAGTAAGAGGAGGTTAGAAGGGAAGATCTGGTGTGGCCAGAGGGGCTAGATGTGACGCTGAACGGCGCTGCAGAATTGCAGAAGTCACCCCGGAATCGTGGAGTAGGGCTTTTCTCTGCTTCACAGGCAACTTTTTGGTTTGTTGGTTTGTTGATTTGCTTATTTTGTTGGTTTGTTGATTTGCTTATTTTGTTGGTTAGTTTTTAAAATAAATGTTTTAGCTAGTGGCATGGTGGTTATGGATCCTGGATCCCACATGGCTAACTGTGTGGTTTGAGTCCTGGACCCAGTGACTTGAAGACCACACTGGGTGTGTGTGCATGCCCAAAATCTTGAGAGGAGAGTGAAGAGATTGCAGCATGGCCATCTTGCCTGGGGGATGCTTTCTCACTTTCTCTGTCTTTCACTCTCTGTCTCTGTCTCTGGAGAGCGCACGTGCCCTTTAGTAAATTAAAAAAAAGAAAAAAAGTAGAAGGAAAGAGAGAAAGAAAGAAGAAAGAAGAAAGAAAGTAGATTAAAAGGGTCTAGGGAGACAAAGGACGAAAGAAAGAAAGAAAGAGTAATTGAAATAATGCCCATATGGGACCAGCAGTTGGCATAATGGCTATGTAGCTGAATTCCCATGTAGTAGACAGCGTTTTGAGCCCTGGACCCTGTGGCTTAAACTCACGCCGAGCGTGTGTGCGTGTGTGCCCAAGATCCCGAGAGGAGAAGGGATTGCTGCATGGCCATCCCCCCTGGGGGTGATTTCTCACTTTCTGTCTCTCTGTCTCTCTCTTTCTGGTGAGCGCACATACCCTATAGCAAAAACTTCTCAAAAAACAAAAACAAACAAACAAACAAACAAAGGAAATAATGCCCTTAGTTCTGACAACCACTGTCAGCTCACATTCAGTCCCTATTATGAATGCAGCTGTGGGGGACACATGGGTTAGGGATTTCCTCAGTCTTTGGGATAAGCGTCTTGTTGTGCTGGATATGATCCTGGTATTTAAACATCTGTCTTTCTAGTGTAACCTGGTAGTAAACTGAAGGTAAGTATTTCTGATACTGAAAGAAAATATGGTGATCTCCCCCAGGCTGGGAGGCTCACCCAGCTGTGTTGGATTCACAGAGTGAACTTCTATATGAGTGTTCAGGGTTGAATGAACAACCCATGCATTCTGTATTTAACGAGTGACTTAAAGTAAGGGGACTTTTTGTTTAACGGTCATTTATTACGCATTAATATCCACATGAAAGAAGATTTTATTTTGAGTGTTTTCAGTCTGACCAGGGGATCAGAACCTGTGGTCGGCCATCTGGCTTCCAGCCTTGCATCTGTGTTATGCCAGGTCAGGACACTGATTTTAGAATGAATCCTTGGGTAAGGCGTGTGGCTCTGCTGTCTCTGTACACTGAGGTGAGCACAGCCTGACAGAGAACACCACTGTACTCCCATTGCTCATGCCATCCCTCTCAGAAATACTCACTGCCTGGGAACCAGCAGTTAGCGTAATGGCTATGTCACTGGACTCCCACGTAGTCGACCGCAGTTCGTGTCCCGGACCCGGTGGCTTAAAACTCACGCCGGGCGCGTGTGCGTGCGTGCCCAAGATCCCGAGAGGAGAATGGAGGAGAAGGGATTGCGGCGTGGCCATCCCCCCCTGGGGGGTGATTTCTCGCTTTCTGTCTCTATGTCTCTCTCTGTCTGTCTGGCGAGCGCACATGCCCTATAGCGAAAAACCTCTCCAAAAAAAAAAAAAAAAGAAAGAAATACTCACTTCCTGATAGTTTTTTAGATTCTTAACTGAAAATATGACCTCTTGAGAGTCTTTATCTCTTTTAAGATTTGAATAGCAATCTGAAGGACAGTCAGTCGGCTGTAGAAATTTCAGTTTCAGATTTACCCAAGAAGCTTTGTATATTTGCTGTGCCTAGGCCATGGAGCTAGAATAATTGTGTTTTGTGTTGTTTTTGATACAATAAGAATTTCAGCTTATTTTATCTAGAATTATCTGTATCTTATTTTGGAATTCAGAAGAAACCGTATTTTGATGTCGAAAAGCCCAGCCTGCTGCCATATGATGGCGTGGCTTTGTCTGCTGGCTTCTCGGCCTTGGGAGGAGGTAGGTAGGTTGTCGGTGAGAAGGAGATATTTCCTGGCTAAAATAGGGACAGGATTTTTTTTTTTTTTAAGACAGGATTTTGTTATAGGGCACGTGCACTCGCCAGAAAGAGAAAAATTCCCCCCACCCCCACCCCGGGGAGGATGGCCACACCACAATCCCTTCTCCTCCATTCTCTTCTTGGATCTCAGGCACACATGCACATGGGTTAGTGTGAGTTTAAGCTACTGGGTCCTGGACTCAAACCGTAGTCGAGTACGTGGGAGTCCAGCATCATTACCATTACACCATCTGCTGGTCCTAGGGACAGGATGTTCCAAGACAGGGACGCTTGCCCACACAAAGAAATCACTGAGCCTGATGCAGTCCCCACGGGTATTATGTAAGTTCTAAAAGCTTACACACGTATCTCCCAGTGGCCTGTGGGGTGAGCTGGTAAGTAGCAAGGGCAAGAAGGCCACCATGTTTGGTCTACAGGAAAGACCTGCTGACCAGGGCCTCTCCCAATATGCTTTCTGTTGCAGGCGGCCAGAGTGTACGACATAGGCTGATGTCCACTTCGCATCTCATGCTGTGTGATCACGGGCTCTCTTCTACCTTTATCCCTTCTTGTTTTGCAAATGTCTGCACTTTAGAATCTTCCTTTTGGTCATTCCCTGAGTGTCCTCATGCCTTCTTTCTCTCTTTGGTCCTTGGTACACTCCATTCCTCATCACATTTTCAACACTGTATCACCGATTTGTTTGCAAGGTCATCTCCCCTTGCAGCTCCTCAGTGCCTGCTCACACAGCACACTGCCTGTGGGGTGAGTTTTGGAAGTCAGCCTGCAGCACTGGGCTTTGGTTGTTGGGAAAGGAGAGTTTGATCTGGGCCCGGAAGGGTGGGGAGAATTGAATAGGTGGAAATGAGCAGTGGCTTTGATGTTGTGATATCACCCCTGAGGGTTTGAGTTGCTGCTGGTGTTGGTACAATTGGTCCAGGGCTAGAGTTGGGATGGCTAATTTCAGTTTTTAACTTGCTCCTGGGTGGTAGCTAGGAGAAGGTCATAGGGAAGTAAAGGGAGCTTTTATCTTCAAATGCATATGCCAAAGTTACAGGGATCATATCACTGCACAGTGAGAGTCTCTCAGTGGAACCATTAATAACACTTTCCTTTTAGAAGTTGTGTCATTAGGGACCAGCAGTTTGAGTAATGGCTATGTCGTCGGACTCCAATGTAGTCGACCGCGATTCGAGTCCCGGACCCAAGGGCTTAAACTCACGCCGGGCGCATGTGCGTGCGTGCCCAAGATCCCGAGAGGAGAATGGAGGAGAAGGGATTGCGGCATGGCCATCTCCCTGGGGGGGTGGTGATTTCTCACTTTCTGTCTCTCTCTGTCTCTCTGGCAAGCGCACACGCCCTACAGCAAAAACCTCTCCAAAAAAAGAAAGAAGAATTTGTGTCATTAAAGATGATAAAGTTTGGAGAGAGCTTAGCTATGCCAGGGCTAGGTAGTTGCTGGTGCTGAATAAATGTGCTTATTTTCTCTTACGTTGAGGCAAAAAATGCTATGGAGTAGGCTTTGGTTGTTACCTTTCAAGGGAGACTACCGTATTCTAATGAAGGAGAAGTGGATTCGAAGGGCCATGTTCCTGTTCTGCTGGTGCTGGAATAGGCAAGGGTGCTTGTTCTGAGGACCGGAAATCAGGTGCCATTCTCTGTGTTGATGAGGAGACAAAAGTTGGTGAATAAGGAGAGGAATTTATCCAGTGAAGCCAACACTGCGGAGAGGGCAGACCCTGAGTCTGTAACTTTCTATGTACTGGACAGATGCTAAACTCATACGGGGGAAGAGGTACATCTAAAACAAAGGGCCGGTTATTCAGTGCTGGGTGAGGAGGAGGTCTGGTCATGGCCTTCTGCAGTATCACAGCATCACAAGGATCACAAGGAGGGCTGACAGCTTCAAGGGCAATCACTGTTAGGGGGCCAGTTTCCTTTCCAGGAATGCAGGGCAGGATGTAATGACTTCACAAAGGCTTTAAGATAAGCAGTGATTAGTAAGGCAGCAGAAGCAAGATGGAATCAGTCAAGACAACTCTTAAATTCTGGTTTAGAAGCTAGATGTGGTTTTTGCAGTGCTTGAGCTGATAAGATGGTCTTGGCTAGTCATATGGGAGGAGGCTGGAGGCATCTTCCCTTCTCTGTCTCTCCAGCCAGGTGTCCCAGTTACGGTTATCTTCCATTACTTAAGTATCCATCTATTAGTTAAGGCTCTATCTGTTGGGAGGAAGGCGAAAGGCTAAGTTCTGTAAGACTCATTGTGAAGTGCAAGAAGTCAAAGATGGATTCTCTGAAGGGTTACTCTGGTAAGATGAGCTCTGAGACTAAGTACAATCTAGAGTCACTTTGGTTCTCTTAAGACTTCGTTACCCTATGAGCAACTAGCTTGGTTCTAGGTTTGTTTTTCTTTTATTCACAAAAATTACAACAACAATAAAGGTTTATTTTTAAAATCTGGTATCCTGGCCCAGCCTCAGTGGTACAGGTGATAGTGTGCCGAACAGCAGTGCTGGAAGCCACATGGCTAGCTACTGGTTCGGATCCCTGATCTCATGGATCTGAAACACGTTGGGCTTGCATGTGCCTAACATCCTGATGTGCTAGAGGGCTGAGGGAAGGGGATTGTAGCATGACAAGACCCTGTTGAAGATGTCTGTCTTCCCTTGTGCCCTCCCTGTCTGTCTCATTAAAACACACACACACACACACACACACACACACACATTTTTATTGTTCACTTTACAATGTTTCCTGCAATTATTGTCCATTTGCAACATGTTTTTAGTATAATTTTAGTGTTTATTTTGCTTCTAGCTTTTAATTTTTTTATAGTGCCTAGAGTATGTAAATCACTTCATAGGACACCATGAAATTCTGTATCACAGTTGGTTCCTGTGGCTCCATATTTACGTTGTACCAAAATTTCTTGACGTTGTACTTAATGCTACAGCATACAATGACATGTTTGTAATTCTTTTTTTTTTTTTTTGGCTTTTTTATCTTTCTTTTATTTTATTACTATTATTACTATTATTATTTATACATTCCATCACTATACATAATTTAAATTGTAAAGAGATTTTACCCAGCATGATACACATCTCAGTCCAGTTGAGAATATTATATACTTCCTCATCAACAGATAACAAACTATATCTGTGTCCCACAAATATCTTCCCATCTTTTCCCCTAATTTTCTTTCCTTCACTCTTCCCCTCCCATACTCTCCTTCAACTTTGTCTCTAGTGTCCTCCAGTCTTTCAGTCTCTACAATAGAGTGCAGACAGTCTATATGTGTTAAGTGGAGACATACAATGTCTCTCTTTCATAACCTGACTTGCTTCACTCAGCAACAAATCTTCCACTTTCTATCAAATTCCAGGGCCTTGTTGTTTTTCATGGCTGAATAATATTTCATGGAGTATATGTGCCACACTTTTGCAATCCATTCACCCATTTGTGAACATTTCAGTTGGTTCTATGTCTTAGAAATTGTGAATAGTGCTACAATAAATATAGTTGTGCAAGCACTTTTCTGACTGAGCATTCTCCTATCCTTTTGATGGATATTCAGGTGTGGAACTGCTAGATCATATGGTAGTTCTATTTGAAGGTCTTTGAGGAACCTCCATATTGTTCTCCACAGTGGCTGGACCAATTTACATTCCCAGTAATTCTTTTTTGTAATTGTTTTTGAACTGTTTCTTTATAATAAATACTTTCATCTCTGAATTTCTTGGCTATAAACTATAAACATTTTAATATATGTTATCACTTATGTTTGCCATAAGTGACTAGCACTGTGTATAAGCATTTACTTAGGGAACCAGCAGTTAGAGTAATGGCTATGTCGCTGCACTCCCATGTAGTCGACCGCGGTTCGTGTCCCGGACCCGGTGGCTTAAAACTCATGCTGGGTGCGTGTGCATGCGTGCCCAAGATCCCGAGAGGAGAATGGAGGAGAAGGGATTGCTGTGTGACCATCCCCTCTGGGGGGTGATTTCTCACTTTCTGTCTCTGTGTCTCTCTCTGTCTGTCTGGTGAGCGCATGCACCCTATAGCAAAAACCTCTCCAAAAAAAAAAAAAAAGAATTTACTTAAAGTGTTCGAAATGCAACTGAAGTAAAATCGTGTCGAGCATTTGTGTTAACACGCCATTCAGAATACCTTTCTGTCACTGACCAGCATGAAGATGAGGCCATAGTCAGCAATGGTGAGGGCTAAACCCAAAAACCCACGACATTCAAACCAGCCATGACACTCTTCTAAATCCAGTCTCAACCTCCCACAGTAGCACAGAAGCAGGACGGAACTCCACTCTGAATTGTACATGGCTGAGGGGAAGGGTGACCCTGTGGCACATGGATCCCACACAGGGTTTGGTTTGGAGGCTGAGAGAGGTCTGACTTTGGGCAGATTATAATCTGTCTTTGTTTCACTTCTTTGTCTAATGTGAGAATGACAACTGTGTTTCCCGATGAAATTACTGTGAGAATTAAAGGTGTTAGTATTTAAAAAGTGCTAAGGATAGTTCCTGGCTCATAAAGAATACTTAATAAATGTTGAAGTGGGTTTGAACCTCCGACAGTTCTTTCTCCTCCATTCTCCTCCTGGGATTTTGGGCATGCACACACAGGTGCATAGAGTGAGTTTCAAGCTGCCGAGTCTGGTACTCGAGCCATGATCGATTATGTGGGAGTCCAGTGACATAACCGTTATGCCATCTGCTGGTCCCAGATCTTCAAGTGATTGAATAAGGCACTCCTCCAGGGGCCAGCAGATGGTGTAATGGCTCTGTTGCTGGACTCCCATGTAGTCGACCGTGGTTCAAGTCTCAGACCCAGTGGCTTAAATTCACGCCGGGCGCATGTGTGTGTGTGCCCAAGATCCTGAGAGGAGAATGGAGGAGAAGGGATTGCAGCATGGCCATCCGTCCTGGGGGGTGATTTCTCACTTTCTGTCTCTCTGTCTCTGTCTTTCTGGTAAGCATATGCTCCCTATAGGAAAAACCTCTCTCTCTCCGAAAAAAAAAAAAAAAAAAAAAAAAAAAAAAAAAAAAAAAAAAAAAGGCACTCCTCCATTAGGGAAGGCAATCTGATGTACTTAAATGTTAATTTATCCAGAACACCTATAAAGACACACACAGAATAATATTTGACCAAGGCTGGGCACCATTTTGTCACAGTTAAGTTCACATAAAATTAGCCATTAAAATCAATTTGGGGGAAAACTGACATTTTCATAAAATCAAATCTTCCAATTCATGAACATGGTATATGTCCTCGTTTATTTAGGTCTTTTTAAATTTCTCTTAACAATGTTTTGTAGTTTTCAGTAAAAAGCCTTGCTTATCTTTGGCTAAATTTATTTTTTGGCATACAGTGCTATCGCAAAAATATTTTCCAATTATTTGTACACTGGAGGTTTTAAATAGTAACAGAATTTTAGAGGAAGTATAATAAATAAACAAACTATACAGAAAATAAATGAAACTAATCCACCAGACAACAGTGAAGTTTAGAAACTGCTATTCTGGATATATTAATAAATCATTACTAAAATATTTTTTATATCTGTATGCCACTTTATCATTGCCAAAGCATTTCCTTCCTCTGGTCCTCACAAGAACTTTCAGAAAAAGACAGAGGAGCTATTATTCTTCTTATTTTCATAGAAGGAAATTTGGCCTCAAAAATATTATCTAAAAGTCCTATGAGTAGCAAGTGGCAGAGCCAGCCCCAGGATCCAGGACTTTTCCTAAGAGAGAGGTTCTGCTCCTTCTATATAAAGACAGCCTTTAATGACTATGAGACACTTCTCTAAAGGGCCTCTCTTTGTGGAGAACCTGCTGCCTCTGGCCTCCGTAGACAGTGTAGGAAGGGAAGAAGACAATGGAGGGAGAAAAACAGACCACTGTAACTATGTGTAACTCATTAAACTAGGGAGGGAAGCAGAGTTACTATTAGTAGCCCATATAGCATTTTTGTGCCCATTAGAAAAAGCTGCCCTTGGTACCAGCAACTGGCATAATGGTTATGTTGCTGGACTCCCATGTAGTTGACCACAGTTCACGTCCTGGACCTGGTGGCTTAAAACTCATGCCAGGCATGTGTGTCTGTATGCCCAAGATCCCAAGAGGAAAATGGAAGAGAAGGGATTGTGGTGTGGCCATCCTCCCTTGGGGGAGGGGTGTGTGTGTGATTTCTCGCTTTCTGTCTCTCTGTTTCTCTCTGTCTCTATGTGCCCTATAGCAAAAAATCTCTCCTAAAACAAACAAACAAAAACAAACAAACAAAAAGCAAGGAAAAGGTGCCCTCTTGGTCAGGGTCAAATGCCTTTACCTGATGAACATCCCACACAATCATGTGCAGCAACCCAGAGAGAAAACAGCAGATACACAAACATTACTTATTTGGAATTCATAAAGAACGAGGAACCTCAATTAGTGAGTGTTTTATTTCTTTCTTTAAAAACAATTAGCCAAAATTACTTTTGCGGTGATTCAAAGCTGAAGGAAAGCAACCATCTTTTTTTTTCTTTTTCTTTTCCCTTACAACCTTTCTACCTCTGTCCTTTCTTTTTCCTCCTCTTCTTCCTGCCATTACTTAGCATGCAGTGCCAGGCCCTGAGAATGCAGAGGTAGATGAGGTCATGCTTCTCCCTGGGAGCTTGTAAATCTTACAGACTTTTTTTTTGTCACCAACAATAAGTAATGTGTTTTATGGTACTATGGTTATTTCTGAAAGTCTTTATTATTATTTTTTGATTGCTAGAGGGTGCATGTGCTCACTAATGAGAGAAAGAGAAAACATCCCCTAATTGAGCATGGTCACACCATAATCCTTTTTTATCCCATGCTCCCACCTTTCATGATTTGGCATGTGTATGTACATGTACGTGGTGTGTTTTTCAAGCTGAAGGGGCCGGGATTTGAACTATGATCAACTGTATGGGATCTGGCTCCCAGTGCACAGCACTTCACCACTCGACTAGAGGACTGGCTCTAAAGTCCTTATTTTAAAGAAATACATATTGGTGGGAACCAGCAGTTAGCGTAATGGCTATGTCGCTGGACTCCCACATAGTCTACCATGGTTTGTGTCCTGGACCCGGTGGCTTAAAACTCACGCCGGGCGCGTGTGCGTGCGTGCCCAAGATCCCGAGAGGAGAATGGAGGAGAAGGGATTGCGGTATGGCCATGCTCCCGGGGAGTGATTTCTCGGTTTCTGTCTCTCTGTCTCTCTCTGTCTGTCTGGTGAGCACACGCGCCCTGTAGCGAAAACCTCGCCAAAAAAAAAAAAAAAAAGAAACACATATTGGAATTTTTATGAGTGAAATAACATGATGTGTGGTATTTGTTTAAAGAAATTAGGGAATGCAGGAGAGGGTGAACATACAAACAAAATAAAAGTTGATAATGACCAAATCGGGTGTGGGCACATGGGGTTTATGACTGGTCATCTGTCTGTCATCACCTTTCTAATTATCTATGGAAATGAAAGTTTTATGAGGCATTACTTGCCCTTACTACATGCAATACATTCTGATCTTTAAAAATCTAGTTTATTTTTAGTTTTGAAATGTTGGTCAACATGCTCTAAGTTGACTTTGAGACTCACTAATTTAAAAACTATAGGTTTTCTTTTTTCTTTTCTTTTCTTTTCTTTTTTTTTTTTTTGAGAGGTTTTTGCTATAGGGCACGTGCGCTTGCCAGACAGACAGAGAGAGACAGAGAGACAGAAAGCGAGAAATCACCCCCCAGGGGGGATGGTCATGCTGCAATCCCTTCTCCTCTGTTCTCATCTCAGGATCTTGGGCATGCACGTACATGCACCCAGCATGAGTTTTAAGCCACTGGGTCCAGGATGCGAACCACGATCGACTTCATGGGAGTCCAGCGACATAGCCATTATGCCAACTGCTGGTCCCCAACACTACAGGTTTTGAAAAACACTGGTGCAGTGAGGGAGAGAGTGCTTCCCACTCACCATCAGGTGCTACCAGGATGTGCACGGAGGGTAGGGAGCACAAAGGGTGGTGGGAGCACCTAACAGGACCTGGGGACTCTGGAGAAGCCACAGAGTAGTTTGCCTGGAGAGGGGGCATGATGGTGAGGAGAGATGTCGGAACTCAAGGTTGAAGGAAGTGGTCCCAATGAAGAATGTGAGGGAGGACCGGCCGAAGTTAGTATGGCAGGGATGGCTTTGCCTGGGAGTGGCGGGAGATTGCAGATAGCAGCAGCAGGCTATCTGGGAACCTAAAGAATCTGCATTTTCCCCTGTGGTTAAAGGAGCCATCAGAGGGTGAACCGCAAAATGACCTGACTCTGTTTGCCTTTCTGAGGTCACCCTCTCAGATCTGTGCGGGAGGACCAGTCTATCTATGCACTCAGGATTCAGAGCAGAAGGTCTAGACCCAACAGAGGACCTGTCTGGAAGCCAGATCTCTTGACCTCTAGCTCATGTGGCTTCTCACTAGATCCACAGAGACAGACAAACTGAGCTGTCTCCAAGTATTTATCAAGACAAAAATTGCAGTTACACTCGAGTCATAGAAAGAGGTAGACATAGAGCCAGCCTCCTATCTGCTCTCCCCTTTTCCCTACGGGGTTCCCCACTTGCAGAGTAAAGTTATGGTAACCTCGCAAAATTTGACGATAACTATTCACACTTACCAGAGGACATTTTTTTTTTAAGTCTACAACTACTAACTCATTCATTTTTAAAGAATTAAAACATTTTAAAAAGTTTCTTTCTTTCTTCCATGAGAGAGAGACAGACACAGAGAAAGAGAGAGAGAATGTGGGGCACCTCCGACAGTCTTCATACCATGGTCCACTCCCAGCCCCAGCCAGCTCGAATCACAGGCCCACAGGCAAGCACAGAGTGGCCCTGGCCCAGGGTCTTTCTGGAAGTCTCACATTACAGGGCTTTATGACTGCTCCACTCTCTGGCCTCACCATTTAATTTTAATAATAATTTGATGTGATTTTTCATACCACATAAATAATATATTAATAATAGTTACAGTATTATTTCCATTATGATTATCTCCACTTAATAGCTGAGGAAACCGAAGTACATAGGAGTAAATGACTTGCTTGGCTATTAGCAGAACAGGCATGTAGGCAGTCTGCTTCCAAAGTCTAGTCTTTTTTCTTTCTTTCTTTTTTGGAGAGGTTTTTGCCATAGGGCACGTGTGCTCGCCAGACAGACAGAGAGAGACAGAAAGCGAGAAATCACCCCCCAGGGGGGATGGTCACGCCGCAATTCCTTCTCCTCCATTCTCCTTTCGGGATCTTGGGCACGCACACACACGCGCCTGGTGTGAGTTTCAAGCCACCGGGTCCGGGACGCAAACCGTGGTCGTCTACGTGGGAGTCCAGCAACATAGCCATTACGCTAACTGCTGGTTCCCCCAAAGTCCACTCTTAACCATTGCTATGCTTCTTGATTATATTTTATTTCATTCCAGTCATATCCTTGTACTCAGATATTGGAACAAAGATAGTCAAGAAAAGATTTAAACTTTAAGCGTTTTTCTAAATATTGCCAAATCTGAACCTTCCCTGATTAGAAAAAGAAAAAAAAATTCTGACTTCAAGAAAAAGGATAACTCCTTGGAGGAAAGCGGTATTGTAATAGAGCTTTGAGTGACAGGGGAAATTATGAGAAATAATACTTGCTGGCTGAGAAGAAAGGATTGGTAGTACTGGCCAAGATAAAGCAGTAAACTAGTTATTAAATAAGTCAATTTATACCAGGGTTTACAACTAAAAACTGGTTAGAATGCAAAAATCAACTACGTAGGCACTCTGTAAAGCAATAGCAGGCAGATAGGCTCCTGGAGTTAAAACTTGAAGTGACCCACATGGAAGACTGCATGACATGTGGCCGACTGAGATAACCCAGTATTCTCAGCCAGAGAAACCAGGAAATGAGCCACTAGAAGCCAGAGAGTGTGAGGAAATTTCTGGATGGAAAGAGCTGCGAAAGGGGACCCCTAATTCTGTGTATGGACAGACGTCAGCCCCGGGTGCTCCATGAGGTGCACATGTATGGAACAGACCAGAGAAGCAGAGCAGAGATTTTCATTTGTTTGCTTTTGTTTTTGCTGTAGGGTACATGTGCTCACCAGATAGAGACACACACAGAGAGAGAGAGAGAGAGAGAGAGAGAGGAATAACCACCCATGTGGCATGGCCATGCGGTAATCCCTTCTCCTCCATTCTTCTTCTTCTTTTTTTTTTTTTAAGAGAGGTTTTCGCTATAGGGCGCATGCACTCGCCAGACAGACAGAGAGAGACATAGAGACAGAAAGCGAGAAATCACCCCCAGGGGGGATGGTCACGCCGCAATCGCTTCTCCTCCATTCTCCTCTCGCGATCTTGGGCATGCACGCACATGTGCCAAGCGTGAGTTTTAAGCCACCGGGTCCGGGACGCAAACTGCGGTTTACTACATGGGAGTCCAGCGACATAGCCATTATGCTAACTGCTGGTTCCCTCCTCCAGTCTTCTCTAGGGATTTTTTGGCATGTGTATGCATCCAGTGTGTTTTTGAAGTCACCAGGTCTAAGAGTTGAACTGTGTAGTTGACCACGTGGGATCCAGCCGCCTTGACCACCATGCCCCTCGCCCGCACTGGCCCCTGAAGAGATTTTTGAAAACTTAACTCTATATTCACCACTATCCACACCCCAGAAAAACCCTTGTGTGGCACATGTGAGAGGCAGATGAAAATGGTATAGCACAGGCTGTGGAAAATGAATTGATATTGCAGTTAACATTCACAGAAGGTAAAATGGAATTTTCAGTCTGAACCTAAGTGAGTTAATTGCCTGCTAAAACAAACAAGCAAACAAGCAAGTCTAACATTTTCCAGAGGATTCTAACAAGATCCAGACGCAAAACATGTTATTTGAAAGTACAGGATGCAATTCGCATTTACTCGATGCACAAAGAAGCAGGATAATCTGAACAGTGGGCCCAGAAAAAGACGATCAGTGGGGGTAACTCAACAACACAGATGGTGGATTATCAAAGACTGACAGTAGCTCTTATACTCCTTCTCCACTCTGAAAATTAGTGGAACGATGGATGTTCTCAGCAGAGAAACAGAAACTATGCAAAGTAACTAGATAGACATTTTAGAACTGGAAAGACAATATCTGAGGTAATAAATTCACTAAGTAGGTTCATTGAGCATAGAGCTGACAGGGATAACAGCCAGTGAACTTGAAAGTAGATGAATAGAAGTGATACAGCAAAAAGAAAAAGAAGACATATTGGAAAAAGTGAATGTCGTCTCAGCACACCGTGGGGCAATACCAAAAGGTTGAACTTTCACGTGATTAAATTCCCAAAGGTGAAAAGAAAGATATCAGTGCACAAAAAAATATTTGAAGAAAGACCGGCTGGTAAAGCCCTGCATTTAGATAAGGCCATACATTTATAAACCAAAGAATCGGTTATCTTGAATAGGGTAAATCCAATGACAACTACTCAGCCACTTCGCGATCAAACTTCGGAGAACTAAAGTTAAGTGAGTAGTGAGGCCAGCTGCAGTGGAGGTCATGCCCTGTGATGCCGAGGCCACCTGGGTTCACGTCCTAAGTTCTCTGAGCTGGCCAGGCCTGCACACCCGTGCCTGTGCTCCTGGCTGGCTAGGGCTGGGGAAGGATCACAGCATGCAGACCCTCCTGGGGCATTACCCCTCTTTCTCTCTGTCGCCCCCTCTCCGGGAAGAAATAAATAAACTTAAAAAATAGATCAGGAGTTGGTTCAGCTGGTGGCATGGTGATTAAAGTGTCAGGGTCCTACATGGCCAACTGCATGGTTTGACTCCTAGACCCAGAGGCTTCAAAAACATGTTGGGCATATATGTGTGCAGGCCTAAAATTCCAAGAGGAGAATGGAAAGGGATTGTGGTGTGGCCATCCTCTCTGGGGGTGCTTTCTCTCTCTCTCCCTCTGGAGCATACACTTGCTCAGTACAAAAAAACAAAAAAAAATCCCAAAAAACACAAAAAAAAAAAAAAAAAATCTCCCTAAAAAACCCATAAAAACAAAAAGCATGCAGGAGAGTAATGACACATTATAAATAAAGGACGCCTATTCAAATGACTGTAGGTTGATTTCTTATCTTATCCAAACTATGGCAGCCAAAGACAGGAAGAAAATTTTCAATATGCTAGAAGAAAGAAACTAACATTTTATACTGACTATTTAGAAAAAAAGAAATCCTTCAGGAATGAAGGCAAAATAAAGATGTTTTCTGATGAGGGAAAATGAAGAGACTTTGTTTCCAGCAGACCTTCTCCTAAAGATATGTGGAAGGAAGTTTTTCAGCCTGAAAGGAAGTGATACCAGAGGGAAAATTTGAACATAAAGAACAAAAGAAGAGGAGAAATGGTAAATATATGATATAGTCCCCTTATTAAAAATACATACACAAATTTTTTTTGCAGAGGTTTCTGCTATAGGGCACGTGCGCTAGCCAGAAAGACAGAGAGAGACAGAGAGACAGAAAGCGAGAAATCACCACCAGGGGGGATGGTCATGCTGCAATCCCTTCTCCTCCATTTCCCTCTTGGGATCTTGGACACACACGCACACGTGCCCAGTGTGAGTTTAAGCCACTGGGTCTGGGACTCGAACTGCGGTCGACTACATGGGAGTCCAGTGACATAGCCATTACGCTAACTGCTGGTCCCATACACAAAAATTTCAAAGTAAACAACAATCCTCTCTAGTCTCATGACGCAGGAGTAACTACACTCAAAATATTGGATGTATTTCCTTTAAGTCATTTTTCTCTCTTTTGTTTTCTTTTTCTTTTTTTTTTTTTTTTTAAATTTTGGAGAGGTTTTTGCTATAGAGCCTGTTCACTTGGAAAAAAGACAGAGAGAGACAGAGAGACAGAAAGCGAGAAATCACCACCAGGGGGGATGGTCATGCTGCAATCCCTTCTCCTCCATTCTCCTCTTGGGATCTTGGGCACGCACGCATACGCGCCTGGCGTGAGTTTAAGCCACCAGGTCCGGGACTAGAACCGCGGTTGACTTCATGGGAGTCCAGCAACATAGCCATTACGCTAACTGCTGGTCCCAGCTCTTTTGTTTTCTTTTTCTTTTAGTTTCTTTATTTATTTCTAAAAATTGCTTAAGAATGATTCATTTTATTTAGTACTATTGTTATTTTTCAGATTGGCTATAGGGCATGTGCATGCACCAGACACACATACACACACACACACACACACACACAGAGGGGGGAAGTGAGCAAGCAAGCCTCCAGGTCTGCCTTAATGGCCCTGTTCTTTCTGTTTTTTAAAGACAGACTCTTCATATTGCAGTCCTCCTGCCTCAGTCTCCCCACTGAGACTAGAGGCAGGTGTCACCATACCTAGCTTGTTTTCAGATAGAGTCTGTGTTGCCCAGGCCAGCTGTGACCTGTGACTTTCCTGCCTCAGCCTCTGGGCAGGAGAGTCTCTGGGATTACAGGCACACAGCAGAACTTCTGGCCTTTAGGTTGGACTGGGAATTGAACCTTCTGGTCCCAGCCTGTGGAGTGTCATGTCTTAGCTGTGCATGCCACCTTGGCCAAGTCTGCCCTTCCTTCTTCCTTGTCCTCCTCCCTTCCTCTCATGATTTCTTTCTTGCTTGCTTTCCTTTCTCATTCTTCACCCTTCTCTCTCCTTCCCTTTTCTCTCCCCATTTTTCTCTCTCTTTGTCCTTTTTTTTAAACTACAATTATACAGTACATAGTTTTATAATGTTTTTATCAATTCATATTTTCCTATTTTGACAAAGTGTTAATTTTTTAAAATTAGGCATGATAATGGTATTGTAGCTGTATTTTTAAAAAGAACCATTCTGATGTATTTATGGATACAATGACATGACATCTATGGTTTGCTTGAAATACTTGGGTGAGTGCATATCTATGAAACGAGATTGGCTATGCACGGGTAATTGTCGATGCTGGGGACAGAATGGTTCGTTATACTGCCTTCTACGGCTTTTCATGTTTGCATTTTATCGGTAAAAACCTAAGAAACCTTCATAAGGTGATCCTTGATTGTCATATTCCATCCTGTGGCCATTCTATAACATGTTTATATGTTCCTCTTTTTTGAGAATTGAGGGTTATGTGTAGGCTGAGATAAAAATAGAGTTTGGGCAGCTTCTCTGATTCTTCCTTCTCTGGGGATGGACTTAGTGGGTAGAAGAGAAGGGACAGGGCCGGCCAGTGATGTACTGGTTAAGGTGGCTGGATCCCACATGTGGCCAACTGTGCAGTTCAAGTCCTGGTCCCCGTGGCTTGAAAAACGCACCGGGTCCATGTGCATGCATGTCCCAAATCTCAAAGGCAGGAAGAAGTGGAGGAGAAGGGATTTGGGCATGATCATTCTCCATATAGGATGTTTTCTTTCTCCCTTTCCCTCTCTCACTGTCAGTCTCTCTGGTGAACACATATGTCCTCTGGCAAATTAAAAACTAAGTCTTGTGCATGCCCCAAATCCTAAGAAGATAATGGAAGAGAAGGGATTGTGGTGTGGCCATGCTCCCTGAGGAGTGAGTTCTCACTTTCCCTCTCTCTCTGGCAAGTTCCTGTGCCCTAGAGCAAAAATGTGTGTGTGTGTGTGTGAGAGAGAGAGAGAGAGAGAGAGAGGATATTTTTAACCTTTGGATACATTTTGTCAAATTGCCCTTCGGAAGAGATGTTCCCTGTTATTTTGCAGTAGGAAGTGTAGAAAAGTGCCTTTGTCAGCTCAATTAGGGCTTTTTTTTTTTTTTTTTAGCCCATTAATGCAATAGAGGAAAGTGTATCTTATGATTTTAATGTGCACTTCTTTATTTTCCTGACATTGAACCCCCAGTCTGGCAATGAATTAATTAGTCTCCACCCTTTTAGAGAGCATGCAGGAGAGAATAGTGGAAGAAAAGGGACCTATTGCCCCTTGTCCATGCTTCACTTTGAAGACCAGAAGCAAACGCAGACAAAGGCAGCCCTATGTTCGGCCCCTGGCTCTGCCACTTCCTAGCTACTGCTCCTGTCCAATCTCAGTCTCTCAGCCCCTCAGAGTTTTCACACCAGTCTTCATGAGTGATGAGGTAATGAGGCTATATTAGAAAAACGCCTCGCGCACAATGGTCCATCTAAAAATGCTGGCTTTTGTTGTCCTTGGACAGCTGGGGCCAGGGTAGGAATTGAACTTGCGTTTTCTGCACAGAAGCAGCAGGGACCTCAGAGCTGTGTTTCCCAACACAGGGCAGTCCCCTGCAGGACCGGCTGGTGTCTGGGTCTCTGCCTTCTCACCTTTGATTCTGCACACTCTTCCTGCTCTGCAGTCTTTCCTTTGCTGGGGGGCATGCAGGCAACTGTCTCCCCCAGGGCCTCCACCTGGGCGTTTGGGTGATCTTGGGAAACCAGTTCTGATTGCTAATGCTATTGATCTACAACACTTGGTTTGGAGAATTGGGCTGCATTTCAGGAGGATCTGTCCAAAGGTGTCTCCCCTTGCTCTGCAGAGCAGGATTCAGACCTGGAACCTGATCTTTCCCGGTAACCCAGCCAAGCTGTGGTCTCTACCTCACTCACCGCCCCTTCCCCAGGCCCCTTATCATCTTCCCACCCTCCCTCTGCTCAGGCTCAGAGCCCCCAATTTGCGTGTGCTCTTGCTTTGGCACCCCTCCCCCTCCCAAAGGCTGAGCAGAGCTGAAACAGAAAAAAGAGCTGTAGCTGTAAATACTCTGTCTGCTCACAGACCAAGAGAGAACTGAAAGTGTTTTTTCTCTACTTACTGCATTTTGATTGGTGGCGAAGAGTGGGTATTCTTTAGGTTATTAGAACACCAAGCAAGTAGGCCATCTGGCCCCAGGCTGGCAGGTAAGGCCAGGAACCTCATGACACTCAGCTCGGAGCTGGTGCTGCTGACTGGGCACTCAAGTACTGCTCTGAACCCAGCCCTGGGAGCCAGGCCTCTGCTGCCCACTGCCCTTGGTTTCTCTCTGGGACTGCCTCACTGATGGCCTGTTTTCTTCCCTGGGCACATTCCAGTGCAAGATGTCTAAGGATGGGGTTGGAAGTGGGGTGAGTTTGACCTATTTTTCTAAGTTGGGGGAAAACCCAGCAGAGTCAGCAGGCGTTATTGTGAGGAGCTGTATCCACAGCTTTCCTATCCAGGGCAGCGAGCCTCCTGTGTTGCGGACGCAAGAGCAGAGCGTCTGCGGGGCTCACAGGGGAGAGTGTGCTCTGAGGGAGTTTAGCATCAGTGTGCTTTCATCCTGAAGGTCACAGAGAGGTGACTCTTTGACCAGTTAAAAATGACCTCCATTCATAATTACATAAACGTGGATGCAGGAAGCCTTTAGTATCTTAACTGTTTCTCAAGCTGTTCCTTTTTATCTTCACAATGGAAGAGCACTCGATCTATAAGCTTTGCTTCCTGTGGCTTCGTAGACACAATGCAGTAATGGCATGGTCTCCAGACATGTTTACAAAGCAAACGTTTTATCTGTACCGTTAAAAGTGACTTCTCCTCTGTTACTTCTTTTGTGCTTCACCACAGCCCTGTGGCAGTCTTAGAAGAAAACAGAGACTGGGGGGATTAGTGACTTTTCGAAGGACACACAGTGGTTACTGGATTAGAGACCTAGGGGACCGCACATCTGGGCTGTGCTTTTAGGCTGTTCCATTAGCTCCATCTTCACAGTAACACTCCCTGCCCGCAGCTCCCTTAACTGCCCACATACCTATTCTCTTTGCTACAGGGCAGTGTTTGAAAGAGTTAATGCTAAACAATGGCAAATATTGGTTTGGTTGAGATGACTGTCAAGGTCCAGCCCAAAACAAATATTTTTAAAAAGAATTATTTTTTATTTATTTGTGTATTTATTTATTTATTTTGATTTGAGCAGAGAGGGATAGAATGAGAGAGAGAGAGAAAGAAAATGAGAAAGTAAGCCACCAGGTCTGGGACTCAAACTATAGTCAACCATGTTGGAATCCAGTACTCTTTTCTTTTTTTTTTTT
>NW_006160028.1:5201722-5203514 GCF_000334495.1 Tupaia belangeri chinensis | reverse complement strand
GGGCAGGCACGCACACGCGCCTGGCGTCAGTTTAAGCCACCGGGTCCGGGACTTGAACTGTGGTCGACTACATGGGGGTCCAGCGACATTGCCATTACGCTAACTGCTGGTCCCATGAATCCAGTACTCTTAACCACCATACCACCTGCCAGCCCCAAAGACAAATATTGTTTTATGATATTCCCAGAAAGTTCATCCCATCCTTTCAGAAGTAAAGTCTTGTTCCACCCAGTGGCAGTTAAGCCATGTGGGTCATCTTCCTTACTTCGGTCATCTGTTTAAAGCCACCCTTTATCAAACCCAGCCATGTGCCTCTAACCCTCACAACAACACCGCTTTCCATACATTTTACAGATAAGGAAACTGAGGCCCATGGCATTACTGTCATTTGCCTTTTTACAGCACAGTGGTTGAATAATAAAAAACGGATCCAAATCTAGATTTGCCTGACTCCAAAGCTTGGTTCAAATGAAATTTAGCACTACTCTTCCAAACTGGGCCTAGTCTGAGGGTCTCTGCCCATCTTAGTCTCAGTCCCCATCTTTGTAGCATAGTGGGGCTCCCCCTAGGTTTTCTGGACCTGTGAGCCTTGAATCAAATCCGAGTTGAGATCCTGGCTCTGCCCCCAAGCAGTGGGGTGATTGAGGGTAAACCCCACAGTTTCCTTGTATCTCTTTTCCTTCATACATAAGGAGGTTCCACAGTTACCCACCTCGTGGCGTTGTTCTGAAGGCCAAGTAGGTGTGTGGCCCAGTGCCTGGTGTAGTGGGTTTCTAGAAAGCAGTCAAGTGTCTGTCGGTCACTTTTTTCAGAGAGTGGGCAGTGGTGCTGTGTGGGCTGCAGGGGGCCTCCCCACTACTGCAGGGCTTGCCCGGCACTCCTGCTCCCCTGGCTCATCATGGCCTCCCACTTGGAAGCTTTCTGCCTTCCCCCTGCTGTATGCCTGATGTCAGTGTGGCAAGCTCGTCCCCCTGATACTCACACTGCCACCAGTGAGGCCGGGTCCCCTTCTCACTCCATCTCCTGCAGCTCAGAGGTGCACGCCTGCTCTAGCTGGCTCAGGCCTCTCTCTGCTTCTTGGCGCTCGCTCTACCTTTGCTCACCTCAATGCCATTTTCTTCCCACCCCTCAAGTCTTTCCCTGGGAGGCCCAAAGCATACCCACTTATGAAGCTTCTTTGGTTTCAGGCTGGATATGGATCTCTCCTGCTAGGCTAAGCATCTTCTTCACAAGGAGAAAATATTCATTTATTTGGCAAGTGAAACCAAGTCTGAGGCACTGACTGAGGCCCCGAGAACGGAGAGGGAACTATTACAGGTGGTTCAGTTGCTGCCAGTGAGGTAAACAATGAATGCGTCGTCTGGGGCTTTGGTACTTCATGGTACTGAAGATCGCAGGCCTCTTGAAGGCAGGAGGAGTAACAGTTTCCTCTGGGTCCACTGGTCTGAGCGCAGTTACCAGTATCTTGGTTCAATTAATTGATCTGCATAGATGTGGTCAAAATAGGTAAGCTTGCGTCCTGCCGTTCCCATGCCAGCACCTGAAAAAGGTGGAGCTAGGGCCAGCTGGTGGCGTGGCGGCTAAGTCCACACAGCCGACCGTGCAGTTCAAATCCTGAACCTGGCAGCTTGAAAAATACACTGGGTGTGTGTGCATTTGTACACAAAATCCCAAGAGGAGAATGGAGGAGAAGGGATTGCAGCGTGGCCATCCCCTTGCAGGGTGGTGGTGATTTCTCTCTCTCCCCCTACCTGGGATGCATATATGCCTATAGCGACTTTTTTTTTTTTTT
>NW_006160028.1:5188677-5201638 GCF_000334495.1 Tupaia belangeri chinensis | reverse complement strand
GGGATGGCCACGCCGCAATCCCTTCTCCTCCATTCTCCTCTTGGGATCTTGGGCACGCACGCACACGCGCCCGGCGTGAGTTTAAGCCACCAGGTCCGGGACTCGAACCGCGGTTGACTACATGGGAGTCCAGCGACATAGCCATTATGCTAACTGCTGGTCCTGCGACTTTAAAAAATTTATTTATTTATTTATTTATTTATTTTTTATGAGAGTGAGAGAAGGCAGAATGAAGAGAGAGAGAAATAAGGCTTTTTTGTTTGTTTATAGGTTTTTGTCATAGGGTATGTGTGTTTGCTAGAGAGACAGAAAGAAAGCAAGAGGGAAAGTGAGAAATCACTCCCAGGGGGATGGCCACACCACAATCCCTTCTCCTCTTGGGAGTTGAGGCACACATGCACACGCGCCCAGCATGAGTTTCAAGCTGCCAGATCCAGGACTCGAACCAGTCAGCCACATGAGAATCCAGCACCTTTACCACTATGCCACCTACTTGCCCCATAAATGAGTATTTTTGACAGGTTCTCCCCATTTCTCATCCTCCTGTCCTGGCTAAGACTAGTGGCATATGCTACCTCACCGACCTATTTTAGGAGCCAAACCCTGGCTTCAGCTGCCATGCAGCAGCGCCCTCCAGCTTTTGCAGTGTGGCTGGGCCAGGGTTGGATGACTTACTGCTGGGTTGTGGGGAGGAAAGCAAGCTTGTTTTATGGCCAGATATTCCTGGACCAGTCATCTGACCTCTCCCACCTTGGGTTTCTTCCTCTATAAAATGTCGAAACAGTAGGCTGTTAATGCTCATATGTATGAGATATTTCTTATGAGAGCTTTGAGAATTTTCAAATTAGGATCATTATTTCTATGATCTCATCTATTGCAGACAACAGCCCTAAGGTGAGGTGTCTTGTTCTCGTTGGATGGATGAGGAAATCACACACACACTGTCAGAGCACGCAAACTCCCTATAGCTGCAATCAAGCATAACTGAAAAGTTAAATGAGTTCATGCCCTTACTGAGTTTATAAATACAGGCTTATACAGATTTCTACATCTATTGCAGGACACTCATCACTGAGTATAAACTTTCTTTGACATGGACTAGCAGTTTGGTTTCTTTGGGAGCCATAGTTCCCGAGCAGTTGTTTCTATTACCTCCTGGTACGTGGGAGGCACAGGATCCCTGCAGGTGGGCCTGGCCTGGAGTGAGGTGTTTTATGTGCTAAGGGACTGACTGCTCTCAGCTTCCTAGTGCATGTGTTTCATAATCACTCCCGAGCAGACTTAGACTGTTTCATGTCGAGGACCTTCAGGGTGTTCTCAAACAGTCAAATTCCCAGATGCTGACTTTGTCCATGCCAAGGGTCATGTAAAATCAGCCATGATCCAAGGCTGCTGGAGGAGTCAGTGGCCTAATATAGCAAGTGTCCGCACCCTAGGCGTGTTCTGAATTTGGGACCTCCCCGTGAACCAGAGCCCTTTCCTCTAGAGTTAGGTGGACATGGCTATGGCTGAGAGAGTCACGGGTCAAACAAGATGGCTGTTCCAGCGCAGGCACTAAGAATGCAAGCTTGGGCAGTGAGATGGCTCAGTGGGGATGCACTGCCCAACTGAGGCTGGGTCCATATGGAAGGCTGTAGGTTCAGTTCTCTATGTTCCTGTGCTAGGAAGACTGGAGGGGGAATCACCCATGAGACCTTGTTGAGAGTGCTTGCTTCTCCCCCACCCCCTGCTTTTCTCTGTCTCTTATTTTTATGAAAGAAATAAATTTAAAAATGCAGCCTTTGGTGACCAGCAGTTGGCGTGATGGCTATGTCACTGGACTCCCATGTAGTCGACTGCGGTTTGAGCTCCGGACCCAGTGGCTTAAACTCATGCTGGGCGCATGTGCATGTGTGCCCAAGATCCAGAGAGGAGAGTGGATAAAGGATTGTGACGTGGCCATTCCCCCAGGGGATGATTTCTCACTTTCTGTCTCTGTCTCTCTCTGTCTTTCTGGTGAGCACATGCACCCTATAGCAAAAACCTCTCCCCTGACTCCGCCCCCCAAAATGCAGCCTTTGGAGTCAGACACGTCTGGGTTCAGGTCTTAGCTCTGCTATTTTTTTAAAAAAATAATTTATTTATTTAATTCCTATTATTATTTTAATTTGACCAGAAAGAGACAGAGAGAGAGAGAGAGAAAGGGAGAGCGAGAAAGCAAGCCGCCAGGTCTGGGACTTGAACCACAGTCAGCCATGTGGGAATCCAGTGCCTTTATCCACCATGCCACCTACTGACTCCGGCTCTGCTATTAATAGCAGAAGTCCTTTGACCTCTTTGAGTTCAGCATCTTCATCCACAGAATGAAAAGCAAAACAGCGGCAATCTCAGAGAACTCAGTTAGGACTCAGGGAACTGCATGTACAGCTTTAGCACAGTGCCTGCACAGGGGACCCCAGGAAACAGAAAGGAGTCACAGTGGCCTCCCTGTTTGTACAGGGTCACACACCCAGTAGATGGTTCATGGTTTTGATGATTTCAGTTCATGTTTAAAACCATTTCTTTTTTTTTAAAATTATTTCATTGAACTTTATTTATTTATTTTAAATTTGACCAGAGAGGGACAGAGTGTGTGTGTGTGTGTGTGTGTGTGTGTGTGAGAGAGAGAGAGAGAGAGAGGAGAGAGAGAAAGTGAGAAAGCAAACTACCAGGTCTGGGACTTGAACCATGGTCAAGTGGGAGTTCAGTGCCCTTAACTACCACACTCCACCTGCCAGTCCCCTCCCCCCCCTTTTTTTTTTAAGAGAGAGATTTTTGCCATAGGGTGCATGCACTTGTCGGAGAGACAGAGAGAGACAGATAGACAGAAAGTGAGAAATCACCCTCTAGGGGGGATGGCCATGCCACAGTCCCTTTTCCTCTGTTCTCCTCTCGGGATTTTGGACACACATACACATGTGCCCACTGTGAGTTTTAAGCCATTGGGTCCAGGACTTGAACGATTGCCTACTACATGGCAGTCCAGCGATGTGTCCAGTGATGTAAGCATTATGCCATCTGCTGGTCTCATGTTTAAAATCATTTCTAATTTACAAATTAACTACCTCCCTTCTCAAACACACACTCCACAAGCCCCAGCAGTGGGCATCGGCCACATTCTGTCACCCAGTGCCACCTGTACACGCGGTACTTGGTGGTGCTGGGAAGGAGACAGAGAAGAGGCGTCAATAATCTCCACCCTCATGGGAACCAGTCTGATGGGAAAAATCCGATTCCCACCTCTGTACAGCATCTGGTGGACCGTGCAAGAGTGTATGCTCTTGCTCCAGTGTGAGTAGCAGTCTACATGGGGACAGGACCTCACACCGGAGAGTCTGGGAGCCTTCTTCCAGGGACATGGGCTAGTGTCGATATGCCCTTGGGTCTCTGAAGAGATGAAAGGGAGTGATGACAGTGGAGATTTGGGGTTGAGATGAAGCATTGTGTACTGACATCTGTGGATCTGGCCACTAAAGATAAAAGTCCAAACCCCCTATTGACCAAACACTCCATGTCCATACGAGTGTCGATTTAATCTGTTCTTTGTGCTGTAATTTGATAACACACTGTGTGCAGTCTGTGAAGAATCTCCACAAGAAAAATAAGTTCATTAAAATAAACAAATATATAAAATGTTCTTCATGTGTGATAGGGAGGGAAGCAAAGGCAAAGCGCCCCAGAGAACCAGCTCCTGCCTTCCCCCAGGGAATGACGCGAGGGCTAAGAGCAGACGTTGAGCTCAACGTGGTGACTTTAAAGAGAAGCAGTTGCACATCAATGATTCTGACATTAGAAAATGTCAGGGAACACCAACTTCCTCCTGCCCAGACTAGTGGAACTGCCCTTGGCAGGATTCCCAGCTCCAGAGTTCCTGGAGGAAATGATGTTTAAGACAACATTAGCAGACATTGGTATTCTCATTAAAGACAGTTACACTGGGGTTCGAGGAGCAACGCTTAGGTTAGCAGGCCCTTGTTAGGATTTAAGAGGAAATTCTTAATCTTTCATATTTTGGTAGGAACCTTTTCCCCCCAGTTTAGTTACCAGTCTGTCCTTCTTTGCAGGTCAGCCTGTGAGAATACGGGCAGCCTAATGTCCTTACCCTGTTCTGACACCTCCGCCGTTCTGTCCCGAGGGGAGGCATCTTTCTGATGTAACTGCAGCTCTTCCTTTACTGGTTGAGTGGCTGAGAGGGGGGTGGATTCGTATCTGTTTGATCTGGCAATTGGTAAAATTCTGGTTTTGCCTTGCTGTTCTGATTTCCAAGCACTAGAAGTTAGAGTCTTCTGGATAAATGTAGGCTGCATTAATTCTGGCTAATTGGAGGCATCTGGGGGTAGTTTTTTTTAAGTACCTTCTGCATCTAGCCAACCAGTAGAACCTGTTTTTTAGGAGGTTTGCTGTACAAGAATTTCTCTCTCTCAATTGTTGGGATCAGAAATTGATGGTTATGTTTGGGGTAGGCTATGCAAACCAGAACTCCTTGCCCAGGGTCTCCAGAGACCCAGCAGACAATTTCAGCATTTCAACCAGTGAGCTGGGTCCCAGTGTCTTTGTGTCGGGCTGAGCTGTATCAGAAGATTGTGGTAGTGGTGATCTTGTACTGGCCAGATCCCGATCCTGGCCGCATATCTTTGTTCACTCAATAACAAATAAGAGCTCAAGTTCTCGAAGTCGGTTGTGAGAAAGGAAAACAGTTTAGAGTAGTCTGACAGTTGACAGCATCTTGCGGAATCTGGGAATTGTATGGGGGAGAACGAAACAACAAAACACCAGTATTGGTGTGGGACACTTTAGGAACTGCTGGCTTTGACTAAATTCAGGAGGACTCCTTTCATGTCACTGTGTTAGTGAAATGTCAAGATGAAGATGAAAATTCTGCAAGTCAAAATTCTAATGAGGATTGGGTCAGTAGAAATAAATATTCAGAAAGTCTCTACTGAGTAGCTCTATTAGGTCATGCTAGCTGCTATTTAAAAAAAATAGATTTTTTTTAAAAGAGATTTTTTGCTATAGGGCACGTGCACTTGCTGGAGAGACAGAGACAGAGACAGAAAGTGAAAAATCACCACCTGACTTCCCCTGGGGGGATGGCTGCACCATAGTCCCTTCTCGTCCATTTTCCTCATGGGATTTTGGGCATGCACATAGTTGCACCTGACATGAGTTTCAAGGTGCCAGATTGGGATCTGAACCACAGTCAGCCATGTGGGAATCCAACACCTTAACCACTTCACCACCACTGGCCCCAATGACTAGTTTTGTTATGCATGCTGCCGTAACAAAAAACTCACTCAATTACATTGACCCAGAAGTGACCAATACTAGTTTTGCTCATATTTCATTGCTGATAGTGAGTCAAATGCCCCATGGGTGCCGTGTGCGTAAGCATGTGTGAGTGTGTGTGTGTGTGCCTGTGCACGTGCGTGTGTGCATTTGATGGGAAATGTGATCCCTGTCTGGGCAGTCAAGCACAGACAACTTTATATGGCAGAAGGAGCAAATTTTTTTTTTTTTTTTTGGAGAGGTTTTCGCTATAGGGCACATGCACTCACCAGACAGACAGAGAGAGACAGAGAGACAGAAAGCGAGAAATCACCCCCCAGGAGGGATGGTCACGCCACAATCCCTTCTCCTCCATTCTCCTCTTGGGATCTTGGGCACGCACGCACACGTGCCCGGCATGAGTTTTAAGCCACCGGGTCCGGGACACGAACCACGGTCGACTACGTGGGAGTCCAGCGACATAGCCATTACGCTAACTGCTGGTTCCCAGGAGCAAATTCTTGATGGGGCAGCCAGCAATCCCTAAACTGATGACAGAGAAAGAGGAGTCATTTCAGGAGTAAGTGGCAACTCAGGGCATAATTAAGGGTTCGAGATCTTAAAGGAAGGCTATTATCATGTCAGAGGGTTTCTTTCTTTCTTTGAGAGGTTTTTGCTACAGGGTGCGTGCGCTTGTCAGACAGAGAGACAGAGAGATAGACAGCGAGAAATCACCCCCCCCCCAGGGGGATGGCCACGCCCCAATCCCTTCTCCTCCATTCTCTCGGGATCTTGGGCAAGCATGCACATGCGCCTGGCGTGAGTTTTAAGCCACGAGGTCCGGGACGCGAACTGTGGTCAACAACGTGGGAGTCCAGCGACATAGCCATTACGCTCACTGTTGGTCCCCATATCAGAGGGTTTCTGAGCCCAGGATACATGAACAGCTTCTTGGGGGTCTTTATAGCTATTTACTGTAAAGGGGGCCACAGGATGTCAAAGTGTCCAGTTTAGGAACAGAAAGCCTGAGTTCCGAGGCCCAGATCAGGTAAGGTTTGTGCGCTGAGAGGTTAAGATGAAGGCCAGAGGTGGGTAAATGAAGTCTAGGTAAGCAGAAGGTCCAGAGGGTAGACCAGCACCTGTCATGGACCTGGTGAAGCAGAGACCCAGCAGCTCCCGGCAGGGCCTGTGCTGGAGAGCACAGCGAGCTTGCCAGTTAGAATCACTTAGCTCACACTAGTTTGGCCATTTGCAGGGACATGTTGAGCCAATGACTTTAACTCTCTAAGCTTCAGTGTCTTTATTCTAAAGGAGGGTCGTTGCCACCTCACTCCACGGGGTGACTGATAGAAAATATGAGCACACCAGGACCAGCAGTTAGTGTAATGGCTATGTCGCTGGACTCCCATGTGGTCTACTGCGGTTTGAGTCCCGGACCCGGTGGCTTAAACTCACACCGGGCGTGTGTGCGTGCATGCCTAAAATCCTGAGAGGAGAATGGAGGAGAAGGGATTGCGGCATGGCCATCCCCCTGTGGGGGTGATTTCTTGCTTTCTGTCTCTGTCTCTCTGGTGAGTGCACATGACCTATAGCTAAAAAAAAAGAAAATACGAGCACTCCGTAAGAGCTCAGGAAATGGGATGGTTGGTCTTTCTCACCTAGTTTGTTGCAATAGCCTTCTGAAAGGCCTTCCGTTTTTTATATGAATACTACACTGCAACCCTTGCAGCGTGGACAGTTGATTCTCAACACTGCAGCCAGAAGGAGCCTTTTCAAACATAAGTGAGCTGAGTCCTCTTCAGAGTGAAAGCCAGAATTCTTACGTCAGTCTAAGACCCAAAGCGATCTGGCTTCTGAGCCTGTGTGGATTCACATCATGCTACTTTGTCCTCATCCCTCTGTTCCAGGCCTCTGCGCTGTTCTTAAACATGTCAGACATGCCCCTGCCTAGAGATTCTCCTCTTCTACCTATCCCTCTTCTGTAAGTTTTAGGTTTCTTCTTATGTTTATGTATTTTTCTTCCTGAGAGTGAGAGACAGAGAAGAGAGAAATAGGGTCCTATGCTGTGGTCTCTCCATAAACTCCTCGGCCAGCCAGGGTCGTACGTATATGTGCCCGGCAGGTATGGGTTTACCGGGGAACTGAACCCGTGTTTTCCATATAGATCTAGCATCACTGAGCAGTGTGTCACCGCTGCACCGTTGAGCCGGCCTCCCATGCTAGTTTTTTCCATACCAATTGTTTCCTTCTAAAGCACTACATACCTATTAGGAGACCTCAGCAAGTTTGTGGACAGGTCAGCCCCATGGCCAGCAGAAATGTGCTGCTCAAAGCTAGATCGTACATGGCAGCTGTGGTTCAGATCCTCAGTCCAGTCAGCATGAAACATCCTGGCCGTGCGTCCGAGGGCCCAATGTCCAAAGGCAGAGGGCTGGAGGAAGGGGATTAGGATCTGACTAGACCCTGCAGAGGATGACGTATCTCTGTTTCTTTCTCGCGCTCTCTTGTTCACTCTTGTGCGCATGCTTCACCATGAATAGTTCTCTTTAACAAGTTTATGAAAACATGGAAATAAAATACAAGTTTATTTATGTATTTCTTATTTGCCAGAGGGTACATGAGCGGCCAGTCAGAGACAGAAGAGAAAGAGAACGCTCCCACTGGGCATGGCCCCACTACAGACCGTTCTCCTCCATTTCCCTATCCTTTCAGGACTTTAAGCACACATATACATGTGCCTGGTGTGTTTTTTAAGCCACTGGGTCCAGGATTCAAACTACACGGTTGGCCAGGTGGGATCTGGCTCCCTTAACTAGTAGACCATGGGAATGACCCCATAAAGAATGAGTTTATTATGAGGCAAAAATGTCTGAAATCTGTGTTTGAATAATTTTCTTTTTTTTCTTTTGAGAGGTTTTTGCTATAGAGCGTGTGCACTCCCCGGAAAGACAGAGGGAGAGACAGAAAGTGAGAAATCACCCTCCTCCCCACCCCCGGGGGGGTTTGGCCATGCCGCAATCCCTTCTTCTCTATTCTCCTCTCAGGATCTTGGGCACACATGGACACACACTCAGTGTGAGTTTAAGCCACCCGGTCTGGGACTCAAACTGTGGTCGACTACATGGGAGTCCAGCAACATAGCCATTACGTCAACTGCTGGTCCCAAAATCTGCGCATAATTTTCTTATAATGTCTATTTTCCATGAAATTTTTGAAGATAATTTATATTTGTTTTGTTTGGCTATTTACCCCTTCACTAAAAGTCAAGTGCTAGGAGCTTAGAAATTCCTGCCTTGTTTCTTCACTGCTGCATCTCCAGGCTGGCTCACAGGAGACAATGAGTAGTTGCTGAATGAGTGAACTTGTTATGAATGTTGGTGGTGTTTTCTAGAAGGTTCTGGGACGGCTGCAAAGTTGAGGCACTTACGCCTCCCCGTTCATTCCTCCCACCCCCAACTCCTTTAGACTACCAGGACTTAGATCTTTTTAGACATTAAAAAGAGTTAGAGAACCGTTAAACTTGAAACCACTGAATTTCAACAAGCCTTGAAATCTGACACTCAGTTTACAGGAAACACAGAGCTCAGAGGCCTGTGCTAAACAACACCATGAGGAAGTCATCAGGCACATTCGGAACAGGTGCCCTCCACAGGGGAAATGGCTCAGTGGCTTCAACAGATATATGCCATGAGAAGGGAAAGATAAAGGTGTGGGAAACAGCTACAGCTTAAAGGAGAGTTGACATGGTTATCATCCATCGTGTGCTGTGTCTGGCTCTTCATTTGAGCAATTCACTTATAAAAGACATTTTTGAGAGACTAGGCAACATTTTGAAAGTGGACTGGATAAAGGCACTGTGGTCATGTATTTATCATAGACATATTTGTGTGTTCTCTCACAGAAACGTGTGCGTGTGCGTGTGTGTGGGTGGGTGTGAAGGGAGGTCATGATCGAGAGAATGAAATGTTAGAAGAAAATATTTGAAGGCCTGTGTTCTCAGGTCTCCCAAGGATAGCACATAGCTAATACCACCCTAGATGCCAAGAAGGTAAATCATTATAGGCAAAGAATGCCTTTAGGGCAATAAGACTTAATCTTTTCATGGAACCCAGGTTGAGAAGAGCTGGTAGGGGGGAAATGACATGAAGTTTGGGAGTTGCCTTAAGTTACTCCAGGAATGAAAAATGGTAGAGGATAGTAAAGATGAGGAGGAAGTGAAACAGCTCTCTTCCTGAGGAGGAGGCAGGCTTCTTTGTACTTCTCTGAAGTGCTGGGGTGTGGTGTAATATGGGGGTGTGGAGGAAAGAGGGGTGGGTATGTCCTTGGGAGGAGTACAGTGTTTATTCAACCCTATTTATAGGTCCTCTCTGCTCCCTCTGTCTCTTCTTACCTCTGATTTACTGAGTGCGGTGCAGCTTGGTAGTGCGGTAAGATTCCGGAAGATTCGGGGAGATGCTTGCTGGGGCTGGAGCTGGGACTGGGGTTTCTTCTGACTGTACTGGGGAGTTAGTGGGGTGTCAGATAGGAAGGCAGCTATTTCCACCAATATGTGTCTGTCTGTAGGGTGCAAGGTTAAGGACACTAGCAGGTGGCCTGTGACTTCTTCTTGCCATGGCTCTGTTAATCTTAAATTCAGATTTCTCCTTGTCATTCAGAGTGGCTGGCTCTGATTAGGGACCACTGCCTATGTGTGGTGGGGACTCAATACGTCCCACAAAGTTCTGTTCTCCAAATTCTTGGAAAACCTCTAAGGAAATGTACTCAGGCATTTCTGAGGACATTATTTTCTTCATCTGCGCCAGCCTGGCAGGGGAAAGATCTTATCTCTGGTAAGAGTCCCTTTTTATAGCCTGTGTCTACAGTGGTTGGTCAGGCATAACAGAAAGCCTTTTTATCTTCAGGGCTTTCATCTGGGCAGGATCCCCCCTCCCCATGGTAAGGCAGGTAGCTGGACTTGTCCTCAGGTGGACACTTAGAAACGTAGCTTCTCAGACACTGTGAATCTCTCGGCTTTTCTTCCACTCTCAGATTCACCAGCTACACAAGCAGGTTTCCTGTTGCTTATCACGTTTCTGTAGGGTATGAGTGCTTGCCAGAGAGAGAGACAGACAGTGAGAGGGAGGGTAAAAAGTCACCCTCCCCACCCTCGCCCCGACAGGAGGGATGGCAATGCCACAACCCCTTCTCCATTCTTCCCTGGGATTTGGGTATGCAAGAACACATGACAGGCATGATCTGCAAGCTGCCAGGGCCAGGCCTAGCACTGCAGTCCACCACTGGGGAGGTCTAACACTGTAACCAATCACAACACCTACTGCCCCCCAAAATGACTCTTTAATTTCTGTGAAAGTGGCTTACACTTGATTTCTTTACTTTTCTCATCCTAGACAGCGAATAGCTTTCTCAAACTTGCACTCGTCAGCAGATCTTACGTGAGCAGTGGCTGTTTCTCAGCGCACAGTGGTACATAGATGGGGCCACTTGCCTTAGAATTCCCCGGGTGCTTGTTAAATGCACATTCCTGAGCCCTGCTCCCAAGTACTTGGATGGGAATGGTTGAGATAGCATTCAAGAGCCTGCATCTTAACGAGTGATCTTAGTAATTTTGATGTGCTCTAGTCTGAGAATCCTGGTTCTCAGCAATGCTGCTTCCTCTCTAACAGAGAATAGATAAGAAAGTTAATAATGATGTGGGTATATGTTTGATTCTAGGGCCCAACCCTACATTTTCTTTTCTTTCTTTCTTTTCTTTTTTTTTTTTTTAATTTCAAAGGCTTCCTTTCTGTAGAAACCAATTGACAGAACCTGCTTTGATCTCATTTTAGTAAACTTTGATAAACACGTAGGCTGGGTCAGGGGCAGGGAGCACAGATGCTGGTAGCCAGTGGAGGGAGAGTGTAGGTGCAGCAGAGGACAGCACCTGGAGCATTTCAGTGCGTAGGTACAACAGAAGGCATTGCTGGGGCAGTTCAGTACAGAGAGGTGGGAAGGTGAGGTGGACCCAACATCCGAGATGGCCGGGAAGTGACCGGTGAGGTGTACTGCATAAAACATGGCTGTTGGCTGCGTAAGATGAAGACTGAACGGTGACATTTTGATTAGCTCCTCGGAGGTCACGGAGCTCTCTGGTAACCCTGACAAGGGCAGGCTTATGGAGTCAGCAAAGCCTGACTGGGGTGGGTTCAGGTGAGAATGGAAAGACAGAAATTGGAAACAGGAACTGTTTCGTCAAGAGGTTTAGGGGAAGGATGAGGAGTAGGGAACTGGAGCTTACTTAGAACTCATGCAGTGGCTAACTGCGTGTCCTTTGCAGTTGTGTATCTTTTTCAGTTAATATCATCAATAAGACAACGATAGTCTACTGAGACTTTTTCCTCAAGGTTTTATACTTTCCCTGGTCTTAAACGATATCATTGTCTAAGAATAAAAGAATTTATAAATCACTCTTCTCCCTTACATAGCTTAATTTAAATATCTGAAAAATGACATTGCATTTTTTTTCAGATTTGTTTTATCTATATTTTGCCTGAAATATTCTAAAGTAGATTTCACAAACTCTCACTACTTCATAAGCATAGGAGTTTGTGAGTGTGTGTGTGTGTGTTTTCATGACCATGGTACTAATGTTATACTTAACATGAACAGTGATTTCTTAATGTCATATGATATTTAACCTATATTCGAATACCTCCATTTTTCCTCAGAGGTGTTTTGTTCAAATCAAGACTCAACACTCATACTGCTTGTGAGTGTTCTTTTAGGCATATGCTTTTCTTGCCTACTGACTTGATGAAATTAGTTCAGCTGTCCTAATAGAGAGGCTTAATTTCTGGATTTGTCTGATAACTTCTCTCTGGTGCCATTTAATTTGTTCTCCTTTCTTAAAAACTAAAATTGTATAGAATGACTCGGTAACACACAATTTAAATGTTTTGGGCAAGAGTTTTTCATAGGTGGTGCTCTGTGCACCGTACTGCCTCATACCAGAAGGTGCAGACTGTCTGGGGGTGGGAGGGCTAATTTTAATACTAAGACTGAGCAGGGTCAGGTGCTGGCTGCCTAGTCATGAGGCATGTTTTCTTATTTTATTTTAAGATAGAATATGTGCATGTCTATGTGCTGATGAGAATGGTCTTTGAGAGAGAGAAACTTACAGCATGGAAGAAAATGAGGAAGTTTTCTAGGACAACTTCCCTAAGCAGACAAGAGTGCGTGGGATCGAGTGGACACTGTTATCCTTGCAAGTATTGGGCACAGCCAGGATCTTTATAGGAGCAAGAGACATGGGCATTCGAGCAGGTAAAGTGGGTTATGGTAGAGGGCTTTGGGAATTCTATCCTGCTGGCTTCAGTTTTCTCCATGGACAAGTAGTGAGTCCATCAGGGGAGAGTGAGATTAAGAAGAAATCAAATAGTCCTTTAAGAGATGCAGAAGGATAGACTAGAAAAGAGGCACATGATTGCTGGGAAGCATTAGGAACCTATTGACAGCTAGTGATCTTGAACTCGAAAAGAAATCAGTAAGCAACATTATGTGATTTTTTTTTTTCTAGCCATGTTTAGTTGCATGGTTTCAGGTATGGAGTGAACTAGAGAAGTCGATTTAACTAGGATTGGGTTTAGATCTTTTTCTTTATTTATGATGGTGTGTGCACATGCATATGAGAATGAGGGAAAGA
>NW_006160028.1:5184959-5188353 GCF_000334495.1 Tupaia belangeri chinensis | reverse complement strand
AGAGTCGTCCGGTCACACAGTGATCTCCTTCCTCCAGTTCTCCAGCCCATCCTATCTTGGGCTCTTGCATGAATGCCCTGGGGTGTTTTAGGCTGACAAGACTGGGGCTTCCAATGGCAGGTAGCATGTGAAACCTGGCCTTTCTTGAGCAGCATGTTACCACTGGATCACAGAGAAAGCTCCAGGGTTGGGTTTTAGCTATCATGTGTGATGCAAGAGGAGAAGAGAGTCATCTGAATAGCCGACCATGGTTCAAGCTGGGTAAGAAGGAGAGTGAGCGTACGAATGAAGTGAGGGACAGTGAGAAGGTGGTATTAACCAGAGAAGATTGGAATAATGGTTGGAATGAGCTGCAAAGATAAGAGTGGTGATTGGAGACAGGATACCTGAAATTGAGATTATGGAGGGGTTCTATTTTTTTGGAAATTTCAAGACCAGAAATATGACCCTGTGAGTGAGCAGACGAGATTACATCGCTAGATAGAGAAGATCAAAGAACAGTGAGGCCAGGGATTAGAATATACCATGATGTAAGTGAATATTAGTATCACTAAGAGCTATGACAGTAAGTGTTGGGAAGAATTACAATAAGGCAGGAGCTAAAATATTCAAAGAATGATGAAGAGTATCCTGGGTGAGGGGAGAAGATGACCAAAGAAAGGGAATTAGGGAATTAGCACATGGTGCTGTCTGCACAGGGTCACTGCAAGGGTGGAATGAAGTGATGTACATGAAGTTCGTAACTCTGAGCTTGATGCACAGCCTATTCTCAACAAGTATTGCAGTTCTTTATCTGGGTCTCTGTGGCTCCAGAGAGCAGAGCTTAAACCATCAGGTTTATTTTTATAGAGAGGTTGATTTCCTGTAATTTAAGATCTTTGTAAGCGGCTGTGCATAACTTGGGGAGGTGGTAAATTTCCTGTCACTCACTGCATCTAACAGACAAAATTAACATGCAACGACAACGCTGTGAAGGGATTCTGGCAATTGAACTTGGTGAGGAGGGGGGAGAGGTCATTGGGGCTAGTTTCAATCAAATATGACTATTTCCTAGCTATGGCTTAGAGCCTAGCTAGACGTGGGAGGCCAGAGATTAATCTTAAAGGAGCTTCCAATCTGGTTGACACAGTCCTGCAGAATAGGTAAGTGTCAGGTAGTTTGATGAGGGCCAGATCGGGTGCAGCAGTCATTTGATCTCTAGGACCAAGGAAGGCTTCAGTATGAAGGGCCACTTGAGCTGACATTGGAGCTGAGTGGGTGTGGCCCCACGTGAATAGGTAGGAGAGAACATTCCATGCTGAAGGAACTTTATGTGCAGAAGTACAAAGGTATGAAAGGACCTGGGACATTTAGAGACTCACTTGAGTTATTCTGAGCAAATTACTACCTTCTGCCGGTGTTCTAATGTCTGAAATTTGGATGGTAACGGTAGCCACAAAGGAGGGAATGATGAGGAGTAAATGAAGCAGTGTGTGTGATCTTGTCACAGGCTGTATTGCAATCCATCTGGATGCATTGTCTCCCTCAAGTCCATAAATGACCCTATAAGATAGACTCTCTTATTATTCCCACTTTACAGCTAAAGAAGCTAAGTCTGGGAGTTGAATATGTTGCCCAATGTAACTAGTAAGAGAGTTAGGATTATTGCTCAGATCAATCTCATTTCAAAATCTGTACTTTTTTTTTTTTTCTGAGAGAGAGATTTTTGCTATAGGGTGCATGTACTTGCCAGAGAGACAGAAAGCGAGAAATCACCCCCCTGAGGGTGACCATGCCACAATCCCTTCTCCAGTCTCCTCTCAGGATTTTGGGTATGCACACACACCCTAAGCCACCAGGTCTAGGACTTGAACCTAATTTGACTACATGGGAGTCCAGAGATGTAACCATTACGCCATCTGCTTGTTCTAAAGTTTGTGCTCTTAACTCTTTAGATATTGTCAGTGCTTGGCACATAGCTAGTACTGCATACATGGTAGTGACTGTAGTCATGATTGCTAAAGTGTCTTACCAGAGAGCTGAGCATTTTGTTTCCACTTCTGTAGCTGCTTGAAGTTCTTTAGTGCTGTGTTCTCCTCTGCAGCAGTGACTATGTTTGGAAGGCCCTCATCACCTGTGGTAGATTTAGGCAGATAGTTGTAGTTCTTGTGACGCAACTGGTTGATTTCTGGAAATCAAAAGTGGGTAGTGATTTTTATCATCTCCAAGGGCAAGTCTTTCAGATGCAGTTGACACGAAGGAGGAAGAGCCAGGGTCAATGCAATCTTCTGATGTCTGTTGTGGGCTGAACTCAAACCAACATCTCATGTCTGGTAGCTCATGCACTGGGGGATGGCGTTGAACCAGCTTTCACAGGCAAGAGGCCAGGTGAATGCCTAGTGTCTGAAGGGTCTAAGGAAAACGCCTGTGTTACCTGAGGTAAGCATAAATCTCTGAAGTGTGGTAACCCTCCCCTGTTCATTCATTCAGCAGAGTTATTGAGTGTCTGCTCTGGGTCAGACACTCATCTCGGGTATGGAGATAGGCACTGGAGATACTAGTGAAGAAGACTGACAAGGTTCTTCCGAAGTCTGTATTTTTAGTGGAAGGAGACAGATAGTCATCAGATAATAATATGAATGCATGCATAATTACAAATGCTCATGCCGCCAAAGAAACTTGGGCCATGGAAAGAAGGATAGCTTTCAGGGGCATTTTCTGACTCTTCTAGAAGGTGGCCTGGAAACTAGTTCTTCTCTGAATTGATAAGGAGAGTTCTAGATTTGGAGGCAAAGGACAGAGTAGTCCCTCTCACTTTCGCCCTGTTAGTCATGCCCAGGGCCTGCCTGACTGCCTCCTGGTCATGAAAATCTGGGGGTTCTCCCAGCCCAACTCCCAGCCTTTAAAGGAGGACTTTCTCCTATTTCATGGGGTGAAGCTAATTAGGTTCACAAGGCCTCGTCTTAGTTCTGTTAATGTGACCTCTCCTGGGACAAGGCCTCACCGTATTGTGCATCAAGTTGATAGCCAAAATTGAAGTATGTTTTCAACATTGTCAATAGTTTTGCCTTAATTACTCTAATTAGCATAAGAATAATAAAGTCAGTCAAACTGATAAGAAATAATCTCTCATTTTATCCAGAAGTTGATCTCTCATCTTATCAGCTTGCTTATCAATAGTTTTTAGGTCTCAACCATGTATATTTTTTCCTAGATACTTGCACATGCATAACTTTTAATCAGATAACATTTACGTTTTCTTTTTTAAAAAAGAATTATTTATTTAATTTTATTAATAATTATGATTATTTTGAAGTTTGCTATAGGGCACATGCGTTCATTACAGGGAGATGGCGGGCGGGGCGGGGGGGGGGGGAGGGAGCAAAGCGGCCAGGGCAGTCATGGGGGAGGCCAG
>NW_006160028.1:5165895-5184259 GCF_000334495.1 Tupaia belangeri chinensis | reverse complement strand
GGGCGGGGCGGGGGGGGGGCGAGGAAGCAAAGTGGCCAGGTCAGTCATGTGAGAGTCCAGTGCCTTGTACCTATTTTTCTGTTTTTGTTCAAATACTTTAGTACTTTTTTCTTTATTGCTACGTAAGTTCATGCGGGTGGATATGCTTTCTCAGGTGCATATGCTTTAGTTTAGCTATTTCCCTGTTACTGGCAGGTTGGTTGTTAACACATTTTAATCATTAAAAATAATTTTGGAATTAGAAGCGTTTTTCTTTTTCATATGTTTATTGCTTTTTGGAACTCACATTCTTTATTTCCTTAATGCTTTTTGATCCTTATTATCACCACGTAAGATAGAAAATATTTACATGTGAGGGAACTGATACATATGTATATATATTTTTTCCTTTTGAATTATTCAGTCTTATTTCTTAGAGGTACAATAACTAATAATAACCAATAGTCATGAGTTTTAAATTCAATGTCTTAAGTACTTTAAATGAATTTAACCTTTCTAAAATGTTATTTTTTTTGTTTTTGGAGAGATTTTCACTGTAGGGCGCGTGCGCTCGCCAGACAGAGAGAGACATAGAGACAGAAAGCGAGAAATCACCCCCCAGGGGGGATGGTCACGCCGCAATCCCTTCTCCATTCTCCTCTCGGGATCTTGGGCACACATGCACACGCGCCCGGCGTGAGTTTTAAGCCACCGGGTCCGGGACATGAACCGTGGTCGACTACGTGGGAGTCCAGCAACATAGCCATTACGCTAACTGCTGGTTCCCTCTAAAATGTTATTTTGAATGTTTATCAACTCCATTATAATCTGTACAACAATGAATATCTTCATTTTGAATATTATCAACTAATGTTGATTGTATAAACTGGTTTCTTAATGCTCCAGTTGCCATTTTTGAGTTTCTCTCAAGATTAACCATAACATCGTGTGCTTGTTATTGAATTCTTTACTTTGTGATTTATCTGTTCATGTTGATTACCTTTTTTTTTCCAGGGACTTTTTACTGTATTAAATCTCTTGACACCTTGGTTTGTGGCTTCCTTTTTATTATAGTATTTACTTTTCATTGTATGGAAGTTGGAATTTCCATACAACTGAATATATTAAACTTTCCTTTGCTCTTCTTTTGAACTACATCAAAAGAAAAGAAAGAGCTGGCAAATATAGAATTATATTTTTATAATATTTTCTCAAACTCAAAATGTAATGCATATACATTTTGCAAGTTTTAGACTATACATAAAAGTTCTAAAAAAAGATAACATCCTTGGGACCAGCAGTTAGTGTAATGGCTATGTTGCTGGACTCCCACGTAGTCGACTGCAGTTTGAGTCCCGGACCCAGTGGCTTAAAACTCACGCCGGGCACGTGTGTGTGCATGCCCAAGATCCCAAGAGGAGAATGGAGGAGAAGGAATTGCAGTGTGGCCATCCCCCCTGGGGGGTGATTTCTCGCTTTCTGTCTCTATGTCTCTCTCTGTCTGTCTGGTGAGCGCATGCGCCCTATAGCAAAAACCTCTCCAAAAAAAAAAAAAAGAAAAGAAAAATAAAAGAATTTGGGGTATGCATGCATATGTGCCTGGAATATTTTTCAAGGTGCCAGGGCCAGGATTCAAACTATGTGGTTGTCCAAAAGCTGGCCCTCGCATGTATTTACAAAATTTTTACATTTCCCCCCCTGAATTTTGATCGTATTTACAGTTTTGTAACCTGTTTTTGTTTTGGGCATGTGTGCTTTCGCTGGGGAGAGACAGAGACAGTGAGAGGGGAAACGAGAAATCACTCCTTGGGAGGATGGCCGTAGTGTAATCCCTTCTCCATTTTCCTCCCAGGAACTTGGGCTCACCAGCACAAGTGCCCAGCATCATTTTCAAGCCACAAGTCTGGGACTCAAACCATAGCTGGCCCCATAGTGGGAGTCCAGTGACATAACCACTACACCATCTGCTGTCCTCTGTAACCTATGTTTTGCGTTAAAATTATGTCGATGAAACTTTTACCTATCATTAAATATTCTTTGAAAATAAATCATTTAAAAAAAGAATCTGCCCCGGATTTATTTTGGGATGAACCTAATTGTTTTCTATTTATCCTCAAGCCAAAGATTTAACCACCTTCTCTTCCCGGGCTGGCTGGTGATACCTGCTGCGTCTTCCTAGTTCATTCTCACCCAGTGTTGGTCTGTTTCTAGGCTCTGAGCTGTGCAGGGATCCAGGGCCTTGCACCTGTAATAGGCTCATCTCTCTTTTCTGAGCCCTCAGGGCTTCCTTTGTTGAACTAGAGCCCAGATCTGAAGATGTGCCTCACCATATTGTTAATGTTTAACACTGCCTCTGCTGGAAAACAACTCTCACCTCCCCCCCCATCTTTGCAGATGATTTTTCATCATCCTGAGAAAAATGAGCCTTGGCCTCCAGACCCAATAAAGCCAATGCCCCTTCCATGGAGAGCAGTGCTAGTTCCTGAGAGCCTGGAGGACCTGCAGCCCCAGGGAGATTAGCTGTGGAAGCAGGTAAGAAATACTCAGAGCGTGGGCTATCACAGCCACATTTTCCTGAATGAAAAATTTTGTGGTAGAGCATGTTAGCAAGGAGTCTCACGGTCCAGTGTCTGGCTACAGCTTGGCCATTTTCTTTATCTTTATATTTCTTTTTAAAAGTCCTCTTTAACTGCTGATTCAACGAGTAATCAGGGGTGGAGATAGGTGGCTTGCCCATTTCTATGAATTATAAACATAAGGTTGAAATGATTTAATTCAGGCAAGCTTTTCTGAGCACCTGCCATGCACCAAGCACTACGTTTGATACTGAGCATGATGTAGCGAGTGGAGCAAGGTGGAATTCCTTAGTTGGAGATTTTCTTTCCGCTGGCTCGGTGTTGATTTGGTCTCTGGGAGTGGTAGTACAACTTATTATTGTATTCTTCTCTTAGAAACCGTATGGTGGCTGTAAGGAGCCACTGGTGTAGTCACATCTGTTAAATAATCTTTTATTGAGTAGCTGCTCTATTTTAGACACTGTGCTGGTTATTGGGTCTCATTGTTGCAGGAGAAGGACTTCTCTAGCAGTGGAGGCAGGCGTGAAAAGCAAGCATTCCAAACACTGGTTATGAGCCCCAGGGAGCAGGGACTGCGCTCTTCACCGAGTGTCAGGGACAGAAGGGAAATGCTGTTTGAGATGGTCAGCAAATGGACAAAGACAGAGAATACAGCAATGCAGATGCCTGGAAGCTAAACAAATCCGTTGGTGAAATTGGAAAGTTCAAAGCTTAGTGTGTTTTCCCAAGTAATTTGTGAAGAAAATTTTGCTACTGCTTTTTTCCTCAATTGTGCTGCTTAGATGGAATTTCTTTAGTCTCGTTCTTATTAGACCAGCTCGAGAGATAAGAAAGGGTCTTAGTGCCTGTGACCAGAAACGCCAGCTTTACAGGATGGTGGACTTACAGGTTCATTCAAAGCGGTATCGAGCGGCCATGTGAAACCCTATGTACGTGTCAGACGAGTGCCCTGAGACCATGACAGGGCACAGGCCATGAAGGCTGAGGCCATCATAGGGTTGTTGGGCTGTCAGTGGTTTTGTTTGGGAAACTCTCCTTTCCCAAAAAGCCCTACTTGGAGAGTCGGTGCTGGCAGGAAGCCACCAGCCCCCTTCGAGCCTCAGCCTCTGAGACGGTGAATCGGGTTCCTCTTGGCCACGTCCTTTATTCATATGTGTACAAGTCGATTTTCAAGTTCACCTTTCTAAATCACTCATGCAACTTGGAAAGTTACTTGTATTTCCAAAACCATAACTTGTTCAGCTATAGATGAAACCCCAAATCTTCTTTGCTTGTTTCATGGAACCCCCAAAATCTGTTCTGCTTATCTCACAGGATTTATGAGGATTAGGCCTCAAAACCTAATTAATGGGGAAGGGCCCACTGAATCGTGAAATGGCGCCCAGCAGTGATGGCTGGAGTACCTTTAGTGGGGAAGATGGCTTATCTGTGATTGTCTGACACATCACATTGCCTCTCTAGGACCCCGATGTCTGTGTCCTATTTGGTTAGCATTGACTTTCACTGTCCTTTATCACAAATGCTTGTCCTTTAGTGGAAAGACTAAACTTTAGGGTCAGACAGACCTGGGCTAGAATCCTATTTCTAGTATTTAATAGCTGTTGACCTTGGAGAAACACTGTACCCTTGCTAAGACTCGGTATCTTCACTTTCTAAGGTAGGATTGTAATATCTGTCCCATAGTATTATGGTAAAGACACAATGAGGTGTGGGACCAGCAGTTAGTGTAATGGCTATGTCACTGGACTCCCACGTAGTTGACCGCGGTTCGCGTCCCGAACCTGGTGGCTTAAAACTCACACTGGGCACATGTGTGTGCATGCCCAAGATCCCGAGAGGAGAATAGAGGAGAAGGGATTGCAGCGTGGCCATCCCCCCGGGGGTGATTTCTCGCTTTCTATCTGTCTCTCTCTGTCTCTCTGGCAAGCTCATGCGCCCTATAGCAAAAACCTCTCCAAAAAACAAATAAATAAATAAATAAAGCTCATGCCAGGCGCGTGTGTGTGCGTGCCCAAGATCCCAAGAAGAGAATGGAGGAGAAAGGATTGCGGTGTGGCCATCTCCCTTGGGGGGATGATTTCTAGCTTTCTGTCTCTCTGTCTCTGTCTGTCTGGCGAACGAACGCCCCTATAGCAAAAACTTCTCAGAAAAAAAAAAAAAAAGGATTCAATGAGATGCTGCAGGCAAAGAACCTACCATATGATAAGCCCTCCTTAATTATTATTTTCCTTCTTATCTAATTCTTCTTCAGTTATTATGTCATGTGATTAGCTGTGTTGGGTGTCTAAGGGAATTGAATTCTTTAGTTTTCTGATGGTACAATGAGCTCCCCCACCACCTACTTCATCATCTTATGCCCGAATTATTCTTCTTTGTGTACATTATCACTTCCAAAATTTCAGCAGCCCAAGGCAGGAACCCAGCATCCCCAGATCTGCTGGTCCCTAGAGCCTGGAAGTACTGTGTTGATTGGTCCTGTCAGTGGATTCTAAGAACGATCTGGATATCAGTTAATGAAAGAGTCTCAGAGGGAAATCGTGACGCTCTGACTGATGCGGCACGGCCTGCACTCCATTCTGCCATCACTCACCCATCCCCTCACCTCCATGTAGCCCTCATGCTGAGGGCTGCTTGCCCATCTTGGTTCAGAACACCTCCTCTGCTTTGGTGCTCACCTCGTTCAAAGCCAAGGACTCCATCCTCCATCTGATTCTCCCAACACTCTGCCTGAGATAGGGCAGAGAAAACTCTGCTACAGAAACGTAGGGGCAGAAATATTAAACAGCATGCCTTAGGTCACCAAGAATAGGAACAAGAACTGAGGTTTGATGGATAGTCCAAAACTATTACCTTATCCCTAATACTGTTAGGAGCAGACTCCATGGAAAGGAACTTCAGTCTCCTAGTGAATTAGGAGAACCCTGGGGGAAACTGCTTTGACTCATTTTGGTAAATAAACCTCATGACTGAGGGAAGAATTTAATGTTGTGCAAAAGAAACAGACATTGTTTGAGTTCAAAGTGCTTCTATCTTCCATTCAGTTACACAATAAATTCTGAGAAAACAAAGTAAGCTTTTAGCCAGATATAAAGGGGACTATTCAGTCTCTATTTGCTTAGTAAAATCTATTTTCCAGAACTTACAGTGGTTCTGTGCATGGTGTAGTGGAGAGGATGTGGGTTATGAAATCAAATGCAATTGGATTTGAATTGCAGTGCAGAAATGTACTCAGCTCTGCGGTCTTGGGCACGTCCCTCTTACAGCCTCAGGATGCTAATCTGTAAAAATAGAGATTATAACACCTCATGACTGGTGATGGTCAGGACCCTCTGCACAAGTCAGGAGATGTCATTCATATTGGGCTATGAATGCATGGTGTTCCTTGCAGTAATATATCGTGGTAGCCCTGGTTATGGTGAAATGAAATGAAATAGTATCTAGTATACTTAATGAATTTTTGTTTTCATTTCCTTAATTGGCCACGTGTTTCTTATCTTACCAAGATTTCCTATCCTCTGTCACGTAGCGAGTCAGTTTCCTGTCTTAATGCCCTACATAAAGTTGAATGCTATGCTGCAGAGTCAACCTTTGGTCTTCTTCTCACCTAGGACTCCAGCCTCACAGTCCTTAGGGAGATGTGTCACAAACATGTGGCCTCACCTATGGCAAGAGGTCTTTTGAAAGGATGCTAGGCCACTTAGAATTTTAGAGAGTTTGGGTTTTGTGCTGTGGATAAGTCAGTCTGCTCGTCCCTAGTCTGTTTTTAAAGTATGCATGCCTTCATTTCACAAATGGTGAAAGACTTTAGGAACCAAGCGAGGTGTTAGCTGTGCTTCCTGATTTCAAGAAGCTCAGATCATAGTCAGGGGTGGGGAGCGGGGTAGAGCAAAGCAACCAGAAGCCAAGATTTAGAGCGTGAAAAGTAATAGTGGGAAGACGCATGAGATGTTCATGGCTCAGAGAGGAAGGAGGAAGAGTTGAGGGGATACTCTGCATTCAATGTCCAAACTGAGGCTGGGTTTTTCTGACAGTTCCTTAAGGTAGCATGGCTGGCAGGAGGTAGATCTGGGCTGTAATTCAGTTCTCCCATTCTCAGTCTATCGCTCGGCCCATCAACCCACCTCATGCCAATTTTGGATTTTCTTTACATGATGCTTTTTCCTTGTTCTACTTTTTAAGGCTTGTTTTCCTGCCCAGAACCGAGTGGCTTCTCTGAACATCTCTCATTATGATTCACACCAACCTGAAGAAGAAGTTCAGCTGCTGCGTCCTGGCCTTTCTCCTGTTTGCAGTCATTTGTGTGTGGAAGGAGAAGAAGAAAGGGAGTTACTACGATTCCCTTAAGTTGCAAGCCAAGGAATTCCAGGTTTTGAAGAGTCTGGAGAAACTGGCCATAGGGTCTAGTTCCCAGACTGTGTCCTCAAGCAGCACCCAGGACCCCCACAGGAGTGCCAAGGACCTAGTCAAGGCCAAACCAGAGGCTTCCTTCCAGGTGTGGAACAAAGACAGCTCTTCTAAAAACCTTATCCCCAGGCTGCAAAAGATCCGGAAGAATTATCTGAACATGAACAAGTACAAAGTGTCCTACAAGGGGCCAGGGCCTGGGGTCAAGTTCAGTGCGGAGGCCCTGCGCTGCCACCTCCGGGACCATGTGAATGTGTCTATGGTAGAGTCTACAGATTTTCCCTTCAACACCTCTGAATGGGAGGGTTTCCTGCCCACAGAGAATATTAGGACCAAGGCTGGACCATGGGGCAAATGTGCTGTCGTCTCCTCAGCAGGATCTCTGAAATCCTCCCAACTAGGCCAGGAAATAGGTATGTGCTGAGTGACAAGGTTGTTCTCGGAATAGCCAGTGCCCATTGGGCATTCGTAGTACTGGCCCAAGTGTGGCTAGGTGGGCCAGTGGAACAGGCCCAGGATACTGTTTTCAGCTGTCTTTCTCAGAGTCAGAAGTGCCATGGGGAATCATGGGACTCCAGGTCACTGGCATCTCTATCAGTCAGAACAGTTTTATTTATTTATTTTTTTAAATTTTATTATTTTACTGAACTTTATCTATTTATTCATTTTAATTTGACCAGAAAGAGCCAGAGTGTTAGTAAGAGGGCCGAGGGCGTGGGGGACTGAGTAAAGCAAGCTGCCATGGGACCAGCAGTTAGCGTAATGGCTATGTCGCTGGACTCCCATGTAGTTGACCTCGGTTTGAGTCCCAGACCAGTGGCTTAAAACTCATGCCAGATACGTGTGTGTGCCCAGGATCCTGAGAGGAGAATGGAGGAGAAGAGATTGCAGCGTGGCCATCCTCCCTGGGGGTTGATTTCTCACTTTCTGTCTCTCTGTCTTTCTGATGAGCTCATATGCTCTATAGCAAAAAACCTCTCAAAAAAAAGCAAGCCGCCAGGTCTGGGTCTTGAACCATGATCTGCCATGTGGGAGTCCAGCGCCTTAACCACCACGTCACCTCTGGCCCCAGAATAATTTTATATTTTTACATGTATTTTATATATATTTTGAATATTGACATGCTATAGAAGATTTCATTTGACAAGAGAGTTCTACCATAACCAATAAGCAAAACCACTGCAATTGGCCTTAGAAAATACTTGGAGCATAGATTTTTACTTCATTTTCAGGTTCTGAAATTCTGTTATTTTTACCTGATTAATAGAGTACTCTTTTTGCTTCAGCTATCTGGATAATTTTCTGCCCCTTTTTTTTTTTTTGAAAAGAATTAATTAGAGCAGAACTTGTTAACTTGGGGGCTGTCAATCAACTTTAGGGTGTTTATGAAGTCCTAAAATTGCATGCAAAAATATCAGTGCGTTAGATGTGTGTAATGTGTGTGTCTGTGCATCTTCCTCAGGAGAGCTACCATAGCTTGCAATTGATTTAAAGATCTATGACTCAAGAAAGGTTTAAGGATTACTGGTCTGGGGCCAGCAGGTGGGATAGTGGTTGTGGTGCTGGACACCCATATAGCCGACCATGGTTCAAGTCCCAGACTTGGTGGCTTAAAATTCAAACCAGGCATGTGTGCATGTGTGCCCAAAAATCCCGAGAGGAGATTGGAGGAGAAGGGATTACAGCATGGCCATTCCCCCCACCTCCCGCTGGGAGTGTGTGTGTGATTTCTCACTTTCTGTGTCTCCAGCAAGTGCATGTACCCTATAGCAAAAATCTCCCTTAAAAAAAAAAAAAAAACACTGCTTAAAATATATCAAGTTGCTTTTTTAGAAACCCTTTGCATTTAATAAAAATAGGAAGTCTATTTGTATTGTATACCTATACAACAGAGAGCTATGGATTTGCATAAGGCCTTTATTCCACATTTTACAAGAATGTGTTTTCTATTATTGTGAAATGAATAAGACTAAAGAAAACGAAGCACAGGAAGCTTTGCTCTTCTGTCGGGGGAGGTACTGGAGCAGGTGAGGTTCTGGGTCTCCTTTTTTATGCTCTTCTTATGACTGCCAGGAAGAATGGTCTGAAACCAAGCACAGCCCCTCAAAGAAGAAAAGTAGAACCGAACTGGAATCTGTAGAGCAGAGAGAAGCGGTGAGATCACATTTTCTACCTCCCTAAATGGGCTGGGGGCCCAGTCAAGACTAAACCCTAGGCCTCTTTCTAGGCTAATGAAAGCTGCCAAGATGACGAGCCCCACCCCAACTTTTGCTTTTGCCTTTTTTGCTTTCTTTTGGATTTTATTTCTTAGAAACCAAATGTGGGGTCAGCCAATGGCATGGTGGTTAAGGCAGCTGGATCCTAGATGGCCCACTGTGCAGTTTGATTCCTAGACCCAGTAGCTTGAGGTGGATGCCAGGTCTGTGTGTCTGTGTACATGCCCCAAATCCTGACAGGTGGGAGAAATGAAGGAGAGGGATTGTGGTGTGACCAGGGATGGTTTCTTGGCCCCCCTCATTCTCCTCGGCTAGTGTACATGCTCTCTGCAAAATTAAAAAATAATAGAGAAAGAAAAAGAAAAAAACTAAATGTGATTTGTTTCTGTTCATATATAATGAAACTGTTTTTTTTTTTCTCTTGCCTACTTTTGCTACATAATGATAATGTTTAGGTATCTCAGATGTCAACTGGCCCTTCTCTAATATGTCAAGTTATAATTGTATGCCTGGCTGAAACTGAGTTGCAGTGTAAGGCAGAGCCTGATACCTCTGTGAATTGGATATAGTTTTGCTTTTATTACTTCTTTCAAGTTTGGAGGGATTTAAATAGACCATTAAAATAATCTCTTTCTGTAGACATCAGTTACAACTTCTAATAAGTATTTCCATGGAAGGACTTTGATCTTGAGATATAATGAAAATTTCATGTTAGACTTCAGATGTTCTTCAAATGTCTTTTATAAGGTATATCCTCTGGGCACTTAAGTCTAATAAATATTTTAAGGCATTCATCCATTTATCCTTTTTATTCACTCATGGATCCATTGACAATACAAAATAGGAGCTTAGAATACAAAGGAGAAAGGGAGAGGAAAGGCCCTTTATTAAAGCCTCCAAGTTCCAGTCAGCGTGCCAGACCCAGAGACTTCCTGCTACATCGGGAATTTGTTGAGACCGTTTCCAACTTTTGAATATATCAGATGGCTTCAAATTATTTGTGCTTACAAATAAATAGGGCTAACAAAGATTTTGTGTGGGTAACTTAAGCAGCTACTATTGCTCTCCAATGGGGAAATATTCTCAGGAATGAGGCTAGAAGTCTCAAATAAGATACATTTTGCGGCTTTTTTAAGAATTTCATATAATGAAACTGTTTAGTTTTGCTATAGGGCACATGAACTCACAAGAAAGAGAAAGAGAGAGAGAGAGAGAGAGAGAGAGAGAGAAAAGGAAAGTGAGAAATCACCCCCTGGTGGCATTGTCCACACCACATCCCTTCTCCTCTATTCTTCTCTTGGGACTTTGAGGAGGCACACACATGCCACCAGGTTCTGGGACTAGAACACTAGAGTCGACCATGTGAGATCCAGCACCTTAACCTCCATGTCACCTGCTGGCCCAATTTTGAAGGTTTTATTTTATTTTATTTTATTTGTCCACTGCAATATTGTTTACCAGAGAGGTTGTAACAATGTATTGGGCCAGGCCAGCTTGTGGTGTGGTAGTTAAGGTGGCTGGATGCCACATGGCTGACTGTGTGGTTGCCGTTCTGAACCCGGCAACTTGAAAAACACTCCAGGCGTGTGTGCCTGCATGCCCCAAATCCTAAGAGGATGATGAAGGAGAAGGGGTAGCAGTGTGGTCATCCTTCCCAGGAGAGTGATTTCTCGCTTTTTCTTTGTCTCTCTGTCTCTCTCAGGCAAGTGTATGTGCCCTACAGCAAATGAAAACAAACAAAATAATAGATGAGGCCTCCAGCAGTGCCCCAAACCAATGATGGGCCCAATAAATTTCTGTTATTTTTAGTAGTTTATTTACATGTGTGAAGTGTCTCAGATTCCCTGGAATTTTCATTTCGGACTGTACCACGTTTGGTTTTAAGAACAATGTCACCGACGGGAGCATCTTTTGTGCACCTGCTGTGTGCCTAACGTGCCTTGCTTGTTCGAGCCTCTCAAGCGGTCCTATGAGGGAGGGAAGCTAAGATTATTGTTCTTGTTTCGCTGATTAGCTAAGTGTAGAGGCTCAAGAGGTTGCACAACTGGGTAATAGTAGATGGGAGTTTGAAAGCAGATCATTTGACACAAAGACACCCTCATAATAAAACTCATGATTAATCCTGTATCAGGTTAAAAAAAAATCCCTTGATTGTCTTGTTTCCTTGCTTCCCTGGAAGAAAGGAGAGAAACATGCTGAGTTGAGTTAAAGGCTGCATGGGAGAAAGTGCATTGTGTTTGGGCATCGTGGATAATCCTGTTTGAACGATGCGGGACCCAGAGGGTGAAGAGGGGTGAGAAATGAGGCCAGAAAGGTGGTCAGGTGTCAGTTGAGATGTTGTCACAATAAGGACTTTGGCTTTTATCCTTGAAGCCATGGAGAACCCTAGGTTTTGAGCCAAGAAGTGATGGAATCGTGTGTGTTTTGGAGCGATGTCTCCCTTCTCTATGGTCCTTTTCTCTGCTACTGTATGCTCTCTCTATCATTAAGAACTGTTGCTACATCCAGGTCAAAGTGCCCCACCTCTCTGGGCAGTGGTCGTGGTGGTGAAGACAAAGAGCCTGACTTGAGAAGTAACGTGAGGTGGAAGAGTCAGAACCTCGTGTCTAATGAAAAATGACCTCACGTGAGCGAGCTCAGGAGTTTCAAGCCTGAGAGTGGCTACATGGGATCACAGAATGTTTCCTGGAGGAAGGCAGATTCCATTTTGGGTGCGTCGAGTCTGAAATCTTTCTGGATTTCTCTGGGTGGACATCTATATAGTTTGGTATTTGATTCTAGAAAAGAGTCAGGTCTGGAGAGCAGACTCAGTTGTCTTTTGTATTGTGGTAAAGAGATACTTGTAGTCCAGGTAAGAAGGTTAACTAGAAAACCTAGAAAAAAGGTTTATGTTGAAAGGACAGGGAACAGACAGGACAAACAGAAGAATTCAGGAGGGCCAGAGAGAGAGACTGGATGAGAACCAGGCGTGTACCATGTGGTGGAAGTCCAAGGGGGTGGAATTCGGGGGCTGGTAACTATTGGCATCAGGGTCTGCAGTGGTGGGACAGTTCCTGCGCAGGACTGGAAGCACGCCTTTGGACTGAGTAGCTTGGAGAGCATCATCGGTTATATTGGGGTCAGCTACCTTCTTTTGGAAGGATCTAGATAGCAAATATTATTGACTTTGAAGCCCATATTTATCTTTCAAAACTGCTCAACTCTACTCTTGTAGTGCTAAAGCAATCCTAGATAGCAGTAAGTGAATAGGCTTGTCTATGTTCCAATAAGACTTTCGTTACGCAAATAAAAGATGGGCCAGATTTGGCCACAGGCCATAGCTTTTCAGCCCTAATCTGTAGTGTATTTACTTTCTCCAGTCAGAATCAGGATGTAAGTTTACATAAATGGTTATATGATTCATTAAGGTAATTTGAAAGTATACAAATATTTAGTGATAAATTGTGATAACACCTCTTTCATGATCATTTCTAGCTAGTTAGAGTTAGTGTACATGGAGGCAGTGGATTTTAATGCTTTTATGAATTTACTGACTAGGTATGTAATTATGTCACCTGCATATCTCCATACAGTGATGCATTTATTTCTTCCTTCTGTAATTTGCATTTTTTTCCCCCTGAGCTCTAATACTAAGTTAAAGAGATGAGGTAAATCTTGTGTTCTGTAGCCTTCTCTCTTGACAGGCTTGTTTGTTGGGATCCTAGTAGTTGTGAATTATTCTTTTCCTTTTTCTTTTTTTCTTTTCCCTTTATTTATTTTTTAAATTTTGCTACAGGGCATAGGTGCTAGCCAGATAAAGAGAGAGAAAACAAGAAAGCACCTCCCATGCAGCAATTTCTTCTCCATTCTCCTCTCGGGATTTTGGGCAGTAACACACACACACCTGGCATGTTTCTTAAGTTGCCAGGTCTGGGGCTTGAACTGCACAGTTGGCCATATGGGATCCAGCCACCTACCTTAAGCAACTTGCCACTGGCATCCACTGGCTAGCCCGGTTGTGGATTTTTCTGGAGATTTCCTAAAGGACTATTTGAGTTTGAAAGTTCTTTAAATTTTTTTTTTTTTAGAGGTTTTTGCTATAGGGCACATGCGCTCGCCAGACAGAGCGAGAGCGACAGACAGATAGAAAGCGAGAAATCACCCTCCAGGGGAGATGGCCACGTCGCGATCCATTCTCCTCCATTCTCCTCTTGCCTGGCGTGAGTTTAAGCCGCCAGGTCCAGGACGTGAACCGCGGTCGACTACATGGGAGTCCAGCAACATAGCCATTATGCTAACTGCTGGTCCCGAGTTTGAAAGTTCTTCAACCATCAATAGCAAGGGATGGTTTAACAGATAAGGATCCTATTCTTTCATCATGTGGACATGTCAGTGGCCTGTTTTAAAGATTTTTTTTTTCTGTTTGTTTTGTGTTTGTTTTTTCTTTTTAAAATTAAATCCAAAGTTCAGACCTGGGCTTCCATAGCCTTGCACGATCTCGTTCCTGACTTCTGGCTTCTTTATCTGTAGCTTTCATTTTTCTTCTCTTCACTTCCTTGTTTTCAGCCATGTCCTGACCCTCACTGGGGTCTCGACCCTTGCTATGTCCTCTACCTGGAGTAAACGTTTGGACCCTTTCCATACCAGTCCATCCTTTGGGTCTGAGGTGCCACATAGTCCTTGAAACATCACTCTGTGAAAAGGGCATTTTTCTCAGTGTCTAGATCATACAACACAGTTTATTGTGTCACAGTTTTAATCACAATCTATACACATCTTAGTTACAGGCAGTTGTGCTTACTTCGTGTCTGTCTCTGTGTAGAAGGATGGAAGATCTCTGAACAAGGACTTTGTCTTTCTTACTCACAACCATTGTCTTCAGCACCTAGGTCTGTACTGGCATAGGGTAGATGCCCAATGAACATTTGTTGAATGACCAAAACAATTCTCTCTTCTTTTTAAAGGTTTTTAAAATTTATTCCATGAGTAAGAGAGACAGAGAAAACCCGGCATTCCCAGTGGGGTCTTAAGGAAAGACCCAACCCCAGTTTTAGCCAGCCCCCAGATCACAGCCACTTGTGTGTCTAGCCTTTTTAGGAAGGTCCCTGGACATCAGCCTGGAGCCTGCCCGTGTGGATCAGCCGAAAGAGCATGCGTTTTACCCGTGAGCCATCACCCAGCCCCATCCTTCCTTGTGAAGACTATTGAGGTCTTGTCTTAACCCTCCTCTTCTGGTTGTTCTCCATTTGTCCCTGGAAACGCACCTTCCCCCCTCTTCCATTTGGCTGTGTTCCCTGAGAGGCTGACATTTGGACTACGTCCACAGGTATTCATTTCTTTCTGGCTTTTATTTGGGACTAACCTGGAGAAGCATTGGTATGAAGCTGAGGAGGACAGTGAGGTCAGGGCATCTACCCCGCAGAGGTCCCCCTGCAGAGCAGTCTCTCCCTTGACTGAAGGCCTCAGCCCTTGTCAGGCAGCTCTCTCACAGCCTGCAAATAGCCCTTTTATGAAGCCTCAATTGTTCCATCTGTGCTTGTCAGCTTTTCTTCGTGGATTCTCACTGATACTTCGTTCATCTGTGGAGTGGGCTGACTCAGTGAAGTTTCCGATGGATTTGCATTTCTCTTGTGATTACTACTGATCATTTTTGAAACCAGTGACCGATTATGACAGAACCTGTTGCAATTCTGAGTTGTGCAAAGGTGTACCTTCTGCTCTGTTTGCAGGTCATTGTGTGCCCTGTGAGCTGATAAAACCTTGGACTATGTACACCACACATAACCCTCACACCACCTGGATGAGATTGTATTCTGTGACTGAGGACAGGGTTACGTTTTTGTGAATGAAGCATCCAGATTCCTAAGGCTTAGTAGCTTTGCCTTGAAATAAATGAAATCCTTTAATTCTGTGGTCATCTCTTCCCAGATCGTCTTGTATTGAGCCAGATGCCCTCTGTTCTCCCCAGCCTTATCTGTGAGGATGAATAGTGACCCCAAAGCAAGCTCAGGTGAAGGGAAATAGAAACACAGAGCACTGGGATGACCCCCAAATCTGGTGCTGATTCCAGTGGTGAACTCCAAACTTGCTGGATCAACTAAGGTTTAGATGAGCTCTCACAGGATTGCAGAGGCTCAGTGTCTTGGCCACACAACTCAGTTTATTTTTTCACAGTTTTAGTCACAGTCTATACACATCTTAGCTACAGGCGGTTGTGCTTACTTATTGTCTCTCTCTGTGTAGAAGGATGGAAGATCTCTGAAGCAACGACTTTGCCTTTCTTACTCACAACCATTATCTTTAGCACTTACACCTGTGCCTGGGATAGAAAAAAATTAAAACATATAGTTTTTAAGAGTCGCTATTTCTCTTCCCCATCAGATCAATGCTGGCATAGAAACTTCTGTAGGTCTTCCAAACTGCTTAAATAGCTACAGGTCAAGGAGATGAAGTCCAGGAGTAATTAGTGTTTTTTTTTTTTTTTTTTTTAAAGGTAGCCTGTTTAATCTTTCTTGATTTTTTATTTCCCAGATCGTCTTGTATTGAGCCAGATGCCCTCTGTTCTCCCCAGCCTTATCTGTGAGGATGAATAGTGACCCCAAAGCAAGCTCCGGTGAAGGGAAATAGAAACACAGAGCACTGGGATGACCCCCAAATCTGGTGCTGATTCCAGTGGTGAACTCCAAACTTGCTGGATCAACTAAGGTTTAGATGAGCTCTCACAGGATTGCAGAGGCTCAGTGTCTTGGCCACACAACTCAGTTTATTTTTTCACAGTTTTAGTCACAGTCTATACACATCTTAGCTACAGGCGGTTGTGCTTACTTATTGTCTCTCTCTGTGTAGAAGGATGGAAGATCTCTGAAGCAACGACTTTGCCTTTCTTACTCACAACCATTATCTTTAGCACTTACACCTGTGCCTGGGATAGAAAAAAATTAAAACATATAGTTTTTAAGAGTCGCTATTTCTCTTCCCCATCAGATCAATGCTGGCATAGAAACTTCTGTAGGTCTTCCAAACTGCTTAAATAGCTACAGGTCAAGGAGATGAAGTCCAGGAGTAATTAGTGTTTTTTTTTTTTTTTTTTCTTAAAGGTAGCCTGTTTAATCTTACTGGATTTATTATATTATTTCTGACAATGTACTCACTTATTTAAAAAAAAGGAAAGAAAAAAGGAAAGAAAGAGAAAGGAAAGAAAGAAAGGAAGAAAACATGGCGTTTAATTTAGCCCAATAACGTCCTGCCTTATTTATGCCACACCAGGGGTATGACCCTTCCCTGGGCCTCAGATTCCTGAATGGGATACTTAGGGGCGTTTTGGATACCACAGTTCATCTCTCCATCTGCCAAGTGCTGCACAGTTTTCATAATGCAGTCGGGTACTTCACACTTGTGAGATAAGCTGAGCATATGGTAGTGTCTTCATTTTCCAACAGGAATAGAAATATCATCTACTGGTGATACCAAGAGCATGTTTGGCTTGCTCCTTTGGTAACTGGAGCAGTAATTCCACTGTACGCAGCAGACTGGCCTGCTCCTTACCTGTCATGCCTAGGCACTGTGGTGTCATTGAATGGGTTTCAGGAATGGTATGATATGGACCTCCTTAGCAATGGGCTGGCAGACAAGTGGGTTTCTCTGTCTATGAGCTTCACCTGAGCGCAAGTGTATTATTCCTAATCATGAGAGGATAGAAAAAGATTAGGAAGTATTTCCTTGACTTCTCCCCTTCTTCCCGCCTTCTCTTCCTCTGTCCTTCTCTCTAAGTATTTCCAGCACTCACCACTAATTTTCTGTCTCCTTGTGGTTTACAGATAATCACGATGCAGTCCTGAGGTTTAATGGGGCACCCACAGCCAACTTCCAACAAGATGTGGGCACGAAAACCACTATCCGCCTGATGAACTCTCAGGTAAAATTTCTTCTGTGCAGATGCTGAGCGACAGAGGGAGCATGTGTGGACTCCAAAGCAGAATGTATCTACAAGGAGCTCATCAAGCTGCTACCTTAACTAAGTCTCTGACCTTCCCGAGACCCAGATTTCTCATGTAAATGTGACTCAACCTGGTGATGTGTTCATAGAACACAAAGCAAACATCAGCTGAACTTGCTCTTGAAAGTAGTTAGATTATTTAAGAAATTTTGGGAGTCAATAAAATGTGGGAACGAAAAGGAATGGAAAACAACTGTAGACACCAGAGATGGTGTGGGAGGAGGGAGGGAAATGGCCGAGGGTGAGAAATAGGGAGAAAATATATATATATACACACATATTAATATATGAAACTAGAAATGGAAAATTTATATATATATGTGTGTGTGTGTGTATATATATACATTTATATATATATGTGTAAATGTATATATATATATATGAAAGTAGAAATGGAAAATTATGACATATATGATTAAGCCACTATGCAGTATATTCTGGATGGGAAATCACATTTTGTATGCTGTGATGACACTGAGCGAATGAATGTAAATTAATTAATTAATTAAAATTTAAAAATAAGCAAACAAAGGAAAGACCTGAAAAACAAAGCTCTCGTGGTATTAGCACACTGATGCAGGTGTCTAGTGCTTGGGAAAACCGTCATGTTGCCTGTTGTTGTGAGGTAGTACCGGGTGTGTTGCATGAGGGATGATAAAACCGAGACCATCCAGGGTGAGCTAAGAGTGATCTGAAAAGCAAAGGGCACAAAACCCATGAGAGCATTTTATAAACTGCCAAATGTTATACCAGTATTGTGAGACGTCATCACCATGTAATTATGTGTCACGTGGCATCAGGATTCATATATGACTTCATGAATTCTCCTCGATGATTAGTTTCCTGAAGAATTTCCAGGTAACACATCTGATTTCTCAATGCCAAGGGAAACTCAAGAAATATTCTTGCCACAACGTTTGTTTAATCGATTTAACTAGTGAGAAAAACTGGGTTACACATGTATCAAAAATTGCATGATAATGCTGCAAATCCACTCACCTCATTGACAAGTGGGAATATTTACCCTCCTTCCGCAGAGGTGCAAAGAGGAGGTGGCCACTGCTGCTGCCCCTCTCTGCACTGTTACAAGCATCCGTCCTTTAGCTTATGTGACATTCAGGGGATTTAAAGGCCTGGTGACTCCTCCCAATTGCTCTCATTTTTATCTTTTTTTTTTTTTTTTTTTTTTTTTTTTCTGCGCAAGAATATGAAGA
>NW_006160028.1:5108977-5159735 GCF_000334495.1 Tupaia belangeri chinensis | reverse complement strand
GTCCTTCTCTCTAAGTATTTCCAGCACTCACCACTAATTTTCTGTCTCCTTGTGGTTTACAGATAATCACGATGCAGTCCTGAGGTTTAATGGGGCACCCACAGCCAACTTCCAACAAGATGTGGGCACGAAAACCACTATCCGCCTGATGAACTCTCAGGTAAAATTTCTTCTGTGCAGATGCTGAGCGACAGAGGGAGCATGTGTGGACTCCAAAGCAGAATGTATCTACAAGGAGCTCATCAAGCTGCTACCTTAACTAAGTCTCTGACCTTCCCGAGACCCAGATTTCTCATGTAAATGTACATATATATATATATATATGAAACTAGAAATGGAAAATTATGACATATATGATTAAGCCACTATGCAGTATATTCTGGATGGGAAATCACATTTTGTATGCTGTGATGACACTGAGCGAATGAATGTAAATTAATTAATTAATTAAAATTTAAAAATAAGCAAACAAAGGAAAGACCTGAAAAACAAAGCTCTCGTGGTATTAGCACACTGATGCAGGTGTCTAGTGCTTGGGAAAACCGTCATGTTGCCTGTTGTTGTGAGGTAGTACCGGGTGTGTTGCATGAGGGATGATAAAACCGAGACCATCCAGGGTGAGCTAAGAGTGATCTGAAAAGCAAAGGGCACAAAACCCATGAGAGCATTTTATAAACTGCCAAATGTTATACCAGTATTGTGAGACGTCATCACCATGTAATTATGTGTCACGTGGCATCAGGATTCATATATGACTTCATGAATTCTCCTCGATGATTAGTTTCCTGAAGAATTTCCAGGTAACACATCTGATTTCTCAATGCCAAGGGAAACTCAAGAAATATTCTTGCCACAACGTTTGTTTAATCGATTTAACTAGTGAGAAAAACTGGGTTACACATGTATCAAAAATTGCATGATAATGCTGCAAATCCACTCACCTCATTGACAAGTGGGAATATTTACCCTCCTTCCGCAGAGGTGCAAAGAGGAGGTGGCCACTGCTGCTGCCCCTCTCTGCACTGTTACAAGCATCCGTCCTTTAGCTTATGTGACATTCAGGGGATTTAAAGGCCTGGTGACTCCTCCCAATTGCTCTCATTTTTATCTTTTTTTTTTTTTTTTTTTTTTTTTTTTCCTGAGCCAGACATTGAAGACTAGAACTTTTAAAAAACTGCATATGTGGGAAAATTAGAAAGTGACTATGTGGGGACCAACAGGCAGTGTAGTGGTTAAGGTGCTAGACTTCCACATGGCTGACCACAGTTTGAGTCCCAGATTTGGTGACTTGAAAGTCATGCCTGGCAGGTATGCATGAGCGCCCAAAATCCCAGGAAGAGAATGGAGGAGAAGGGATTGCAGCATGGCCATCCTCATAGGAGGGTGATTTCTCACTTTCCCTCTCACTGTCTTTCTCAATCTCTCTGGTGAGTGCACATGCCTATGACAAAAATACTTAATAAAATAAAAAAGAAAGTGACTATGTATGCTCGGGGAAAGGGCAAGCTCAGAAAAGATCTGAGAAGAACTCAAGTGTGCATTTCAGGCTGATCTTCAGCTCATGAGGCAGCCCATGACAATAAAAACAAGAACAAAATGGGGGGTAGGGTGGGGCGTGGAGGATGCGATTTCCAGCATCACCACAGTCTTAGATTTAAATGCCTAGTATTCAACAACAACAGAAATCTTAAGGCACACAAAGAAACAGAAAATATTGGCCTATTCAATGGAAAAACATAACCAACAGAAACCACCTCTGAAGAAGACCTGATGGCAAATCTATTAGACAAGGACTTTAAAATAAATGTCTATCATAGATGATTAAAAGAATACTAAAGGAAGGCATGGCATGACCACATCCCATCGGAGGGTGCTTTCTCCCTCTCTTTGTCCCTCTGTCTCTCTCTGGTGAGTGCATGTGCCCTCTGGCAATTAAAAGAAAGAAAGAAGAAAGGAAGGAAGAAAGAAAAGAAAGGAAGGAAGAAAGAAAAAGAAAGGAAGAGAGAAAGAAACTGGTACGGAGAGACAGAAGAGTTAGTAGACCAGAGGACTGGAATAGGATTCTCAGGCATGCCCGGCCAGTTCGTGGAGAGCATGAATTTGCAGAGAAACCAATCTCTGTCTGATGCGGATAGTGTGATGTGGAGGTGAACAGGTGGTAGGAAAGATGAAAGGGAGTGTGAAGGACACCCAAACACTCTCTGGGACTGGGAAGGCTACCTGCCCCTGGGTGCCTCTTCAAGGTGTCTCAGGTGTCCTCAGTATAGAGATCTAAACCCTGGTCCTGCAAAGATTCTGGCCCGTTGTTTCAAGACAAGGTGAGACTGCTTGGGAATGAAGAGCACTGGAATCAGACGGGTTTGGCTCAGATTCCTCCTCCAACACGTCTTACACGAGGGACTTAGGTTGCTTTTCCTGACCTTCAGTTTCCATGTTTGTAAAGCAGGCATTAGGATAGTTACTAACTCGGGTCTTCGGAGGATCCAGTGAGATGCACTTGTGGAACATTTTTCCCCGAGGCTAGTATGCAGCACGTTCTCTGTCAGTGGTGGCGATGGTCACTACTGAAGCTCGGAGGCCTGCTTCTGCCTGTTTGGGACCGACTGTGCCTTCCCAGATCCCAGGAGAAGGGACGCTCATCTCTCAGCAGTGATGGTGAGCTGACTTGGGATCCCCAGGAAGGTGCCCAGTAGGAAGCAGATAAGGCTCTTTGAAAAAGTAATTTTTAGGGGGACCAATAGATGACATAATGGTTACATCATTAGATTTCCACATAGCTGACTGTGGTTCGAGTCCTGCACCTGGCAGCTTGAAACCCACGGCAGGCACATGTGGGTGCATGCGTGCTTAAAATCCCAAGGGGAGAATGTAGGAGAAGGATTGTGGTGTGGCCATCTCCCCTGGAGGTGATTTTTTTGCTTTCTGTCCCTCTGTCTCTGTCTCTCTGGCAAGCGTACATGCCCTAGAGTAACAATCTGTCTCTCTCTCTAAAAAAAAAAAATATATATGTAATTTTCTGAAAAAGGTCAGATGACTCTCACACAGATGTTCAAATGAATTCAGGGTAGAGATTTTGCTTTACTCATTTGAGGAAACCAGGCAGATGTTACAACTGGTTCAGAAGAAAAGTTGAAACAGCACAAATTTGGAATAAAGAAACAAAACTGATTTTTCCATGACGTAGGGCAGGGGGAAGAAGGAAAGCAACTGAAACTCTACTTACTGGGTAAGACTGAGTGAGCATATCTATTGATTCCTTGTAATTTACAGAGTTGACAAGTAGCTTCCACAGAATCAGAATCTGCTGGAGAAGGGTGTGCTCTAGACGATGCATAGTTTTCTGCCATGGCACAACTTTTTTCTTTCCACTTCTAGATCCCTGTGTTCCCCCAGGCCAGGACAGAGACGAGGCTGGCCCCCTCCCAGGGCACATTGTCTGCTCCCCAGAAAGGCTTTCCTGCTGCTCCTCAGGACTGGCCTGGCCTCTCCTCCTCCCACAGCAGTACTCAGCCTGGGTGATTCCTTTACTTTTTTTTTTTTTTGGAGAGATTTTCGCTATAGGGCGCATGCGCTCGCCAGACAGAGAGAGACAGAGAGACAGAAAGCGAGAAATCACCCTCCAGGGGGGATGGTCACACCGCAATCCCTTCTCCTCCGTTCTCCTCTCGGGATCTTGGGCACGGACGCACACCTGCCCGGCGTGAGTTTAAGCCACCAGGTCCGGGACGCAAAACGTGGTCGACTACGTGGGAGTCCAGTGACATAGTCATTATGCTAACTGCTGGTTCCCAAGGGTGATTCCTTTAATACTCTCGTCACGGCAGTTCCTTGTCCTGGCTCCTCGCGGTTCTGAACTGTGCTCGACATCCTCACACCTGGTCTCCTAGGAACCTGCCTCTGTCTGCTCCATCTTTTGTCCTGGTCAGTTATCCTAACTATTTCGTGTCTGTGTCTGTAGACCAGTATGTGGAGTCCCCAGCGTTCACGCAGAGCACCTGGCCCTCAGGATTCGATGTGGGGACAACGTTGCCTTGGTAGGCTTCTGCCTTTGAGCAGCTCATTCTCCTCCCTGAGGTCAGGTCCTCTCTACAGAAGACCTCTTCTGAGGCCTCCATTTGTCCAGCTCCTGCCTCACAGGACAACCTTTTGTGCATCTGGGCCGTGACAAAGCTACAGGAAACAAAGACGTGCTTTTCTTACTGAGAAGGTGGCTTTTTATAGAGAGCAGTGGCATCCAGCGAGGTTTCGGCCTAGCAGACCCGTTCAGACGCACAGGCTCCTGCACCAGGTGTTGTTACTCCATTCAGTGGGCAAACATAGAGTAAAATGTATGCTTTAAATGAACGCATCGACTGTCAATGTAAGGTGTCTGCGAGACCAGCCAAGCACCTGCCGTGCTCAGTGGGCCTGAGACAGGAGACATGAAACAAGAGGACCCAGTGGCTTCCGGAGAAGCCTTTGTGCTGGCCTCTGCCTAGCAACGGCACTTCAGCCAGGGCATTCACAGGTTACTTCATGGGGCTTGTCCTGAAATATTAATAGCTGGTGCCCTTTGTTAGATACTTAGACTATCTACGGGCCTCACTACCTCTCCTCACTCTGTCTTCATGGCAGCTCTGTGGGGTGTGATCACCAGTGCGTTTACCTGAAGACACTTAGGCTCAAAACGTTTGAGTTACTCAGAGTCGCCCAGACAGTAATAAAGATGGGTTTTAGATCTAGGTCCGCTTGCAACCTGCACTTTAAATCCCCCCATCTTTGTTTCTAGTAATCACTATCCCTATGGCCACTTCCCCATCTTCCCAGCCGCTGGGAGGCATTCTTCATCTCTCTACTTCTCTAAGTTCATTTTTTCCAATTTCCACATATGAGGGGAACATGTAGTATCTTTCTTTCTGCGCTCAGCTTATTTCACTTCATGTAATGTCCTCCAGGCTCATCCATTTAGTATCAAATGAGAGGATATCATACTTTTATTTACTTTTGTTAAGAATTATTTTATTTAACTTTATTTATTTACTTATTTTTAAAACTTGACCAGAGAGGGACAGAATGGGGGGGGGGGGAGTGAGAAAGCAAGCCACCAAGTCCTGGGTCTTGAACCACATTTGGCCATGTGGGAGTCCAGCGGCCTTAACTACTATGCTACCTGCCAGCCCCAGGATATAATACTTTTAAATCAATAAGTAGCATTCCATTGTTTGTATATAGTAAGTTTGTGTGTGTATAAATGTGTGTGTATATATGTATATATGTACGTGTGTATCTATGTATGTGATATGTGTACATGTACACACACACACACACATATATATATATATATACACAACATTTCCTTATCCATTCGTTTGCCAATGGATTCTTAGGTTGATTCCATATCTTGGCTACCGTGAATAATGCTGCCATAAACATTGGGGTGTGGATATCTTCATGACATAATTTTTTTCCCTTTGGATATATATCCAATACTGGTATTAAATGGCAGTTTCATTTTTAACATATTGATGGACCTTCACACCATTTTCCATAATGACTGTACTAATTTACATTCTCACCAACAGTTTAAAAGAGCGCCCCTTTCTCTGGATCCTCACCAGTATTTATTGCTTTTTGTCTTTCTGAAAATAAGATGATTTTGATTTGCATTTGTCTAATGATTGTGGTGCTGATTTTGAAATTTTTTTTGGCCAGATATTTGTCTTCTTGAGAAATATTTATCCAGATCACTTGTTTGCCCATTTTTTCCTTTTTTTTTTTTTTTTTTTTCTGATTTTTACCACAGTGCATGTCCTTTTACTGGAGAGAGACAGAGCGAGATAGCAAGAAAGAGAAAGTGAGAAATTCCCCCCACAGGGGGCATGACCACACCACAGTCCCTTTTACATTTTCCTCTTGGGATTTTGGGCTGTGGCATGTGCCTAGTGTGATTTTCAAGCCAATGGATCTGGGACTTGAACTGTGGGGTTGGCCATGTGGAATCCAGTGCCTTAATCACCACATCACCTGCTAACTCAACTTGTCCTTTTCTTCCTTAATCATATTTTTTTTTCTGCTGGGTTGTTGGCACTTCTTGTATATTATAATTATTAATCCCTTAGCAGATGTATAGTATGCAAATATTTTTTCCCATTTTGTGGGTTGTCTTTTCTCTGTACTGATTGTTCCTTTTGCTATGCAGGAACTTTTTGTTTGGTATAATCCTATTTGTTATTTTTGCTTTTGTTGCTTGTCCTTTTGATGTTTTATTGAAGTCCTCTTTACACATACTAATATCCTGAAATGTTTCCCCTACATTATCTTCTAGTAGCTTTATAGTTTCTAGTTTTCTGTTTAAGGCTTTAATCCATTTGTTTTTTATATATGGTGAGAGATGCAGGTCTAGCTTCTTTCTTCTGCATTTGGATGTCCAGTTTCCCCAGCACCATTTATTGAAGAGGAGTCAGATGTTGCTGTCTTCTCCCCAGTGGATATTCTTGGTACTTTTATTGGAAATCAGCTGACTGTATATACATGGCTTTATTTCTAGGCTCTTGGTCCTGTTCATTGATTTACATGTCTATTTTTGTTGTCTTTTTCTTTCTATCTGTATCATCCCATTTTTGTTTCTATAGTTTTATAGTATATTTTGAAATCTGGTAGTATGACCCCTCCAGCTCCATTCTTTTTTAGTCAGGATTGCACTGGCTATTTAGGATCTTTTGTCATTCCATACTAATGTTATTATATTATTTTTATTTCTATGAAGAATGTTATTGGCATTGAATCTATAGATTGCTTCTATGGTATAGATATTTTACAATATTGCGTCTTCCAATCCCTGAACATGGAGTGTCTCCTCCTTCCTCCCCCCCTTTTCTTTTTTGATATGTATGGGTTTACTTATGTTGGATCATCCTCATATCCTGGGATAAAACCCACTTCATGACGATTATCGATGTGCTGTTTCACTTTCTGGTGAGCATACACACCCTCTAGGCAAAAAGAAATTTTTTTTTCTTTTGATACTTCTATATTCCTTGCCAAATATTTTGGACATCTCTTCCCAAGAGGCTTTTGGTGCCCTATCCTGCTTCTTTGTGTACATCAATGTAGCATGTAAGTTAGAAATGTGACCTCTAGAGCCAAATGTAAGGCTCACATTCAGACTCTACTACTTCCTGGCTATGTAACTGGGCAAATTACTCAGTATCTCTAAGTCTATTTTCTTATTTATAAAAAGGGCATATTGGGCCAGCCGGTAGCACAGTGGTTAAGTCAGCTGGATCTCACATGGTTGACTATTCAGTTCAGGTCTTGGACCCAGCAACTTGAAGGAGACACCAGGGGCGTGTGCGTGTGCCTGAGATACCAAGAGTAGAATGGAGAAGGGATTGTGATGGGCCATTCCCTCTAAGGATGCTTTCTCACTTTCCCTCTCTCTCTTTTCTCCTTCTCTCTTTCTCCAGTGAGCACATATACACAAATCAAACTAAACAAGCAAATAAAAAAGGACATATTATCTTGTAGGGTTGTTGTGAAAATGAATGAAGATACCGTATGAAGTATCTAACATCTAGTAAGAACTGTTAAATGGCATCTGTTATTGTTATTCTTGTTATAATTTATTGTTTTAAGTGAAAGCTTTGCTCATCGTTTTTGGAATTGCTGAGGACAATGAAGCCACAGATGCTGGGAAAGTCTCGGGGAGCCAGATGTTGCTGGCCTTCTGTTTCACATACTACGAAAATTGCTAGAGAGGGACTGTGGCAGAAGGAGACATTTAAATTGCAGCTAGTGCTAACCTCATGAGTGTAATCACCCAGCATCAGTACTGTGTATAGATAGAAGCAGAGTGGGCCACCTTGTGGCATGATGGCTAAGGCAGCTGGATCCTACATGGCTGATCACATGATTCAAATCTCAGACCTGGAAGCTTGAGAAACACACCAGTGGCTTGAGAAACACATTGAGTGAGTGTATGTATGTGTGTTCAAAATCCTGAAAGGAGAACAGAGGAGAAAGGATTGTGATGTGACCATCCCCCATAGGTGGTACTATCTTTTCTTCTCTCTCTAGTGAGTGCACATACTCCATAGTAAAAAAAGAAAAAGAAAATAGAAAAAGATAGCTAAAGAAAAGACATTGGTTTCTCTTTACCAGCTGTTTTTGCAGGATAGGATAGGATGAGGGTAGAAAATGCCACTGCAGAATTCTACCTTGAGACACATGTATAGATTAGAGGAACAGAAAGCCCCAAGGCTTCCCTGTCACCAGATCCATCATGTCTGCCAGAGAACCTGCTCTGCCTTTGGACTGTAGCACCAAATGCCCGTGTTGTGAGGTATGGTGTTCTTAATAGAAAGGGGACAGTGCTTGAAGTTAGGAGATATAGGTCCTATTCCTAGGTCTTATGTCTTACGGCATTGCAGGTATAGAATTCTGGCCTGTTGTCTTAGCCTTGAACTTCAGATCCCCATCCCAGCCCTTTCCCATAGGCACATCCCAATTATTCCTTTTCCCATGTTCTTACTGTGGTAAAAGGTCTGAGGTCTCAGAGTGAGCTTTGATACCTTTTTCCTTCATTTCCAATACCCAATAACTCTACAGCTGACAGTTGTACTCTTTTTTCTTCACTTACCCATCATTTCTTATTTAGAATACAACAGGAACTTCTATTTCTATTCTTTTTTCTAAAAACCATATTCTAGAATTCTAGTCTGTGTAGATCCTCTGAAAGCCTTCACTGATCCTCATAATCTACTAAACTCCCTGGCATGGCCCCTAACTACATTTATCTGACCCCTTCCAGTTCTGTCTCTAGCTACACTGAACAACTTGTAATTCTCTTTCTCTTTGTTTTGTTTTGTTTTTGTTTGTTTGTTTTGAAAGGTTTTTCTAAGGCGCATGTGCACTCACCAGAAAGACAGAGACAGACAGAAAGCAAGAAATCACACTCCGGGGGGATGGCCTCGCCACAATTCCTTCTCCTCCATTTTCCTCTCAGGATCTTGGACACACACACACATGTGCCCAGTGTGAGTTTAAGCCACCGGGTCTGGGACTCGAACTGCGGTCGATGACATAGCCATTATGCCAACTGCTGGTCCCTACTTGTAATTCTCAGATAAGCTACAGATAAGTTAGAATTAAGTTTAGCTGCAAGTGACAGGAACACTGTGCCCACCTCTTGCCCTCCCCCCCGCCAGCTCTACAAGACAAAATGTATTCCTCTCTCATGTAAAAGAAGTCCAGAGGTAGACATTACAGAGTTGGTATGTGTTCTACAGTGTTAGAATCCCAGATTCCTTTTAACTTGTGGGTTTGCCATTCTTAGCATATGATTTCCACTTCACGGTCCAAAATGACTGCCCAAGTTTCAGCCATCACATTCACATTTCAACCAGCAAAAAGGGGGAAGGTACAAGGAAGGGCATAAACCTTCCCTAAGAATGCTTCCTTGAAGTTATATATGTGTATATACCATTGACCAAGATTAGCCTTACAGTCATAATTAGCTATAAGACAGGCTGTGAAATTCTTATTTCAGGGAGCCACGTGTCAAGGTGAAAATCAGAGGGATTTGTTACTGAGGAAAAGAGAGAGAATGCACCTTGGGTAACACCTTAGCAGTGTCTTCCACACACTCTCATTCAGGAGTGTGTATTTGGTGTTCCCTCTGTCTAGGACACCTTCCTTCCTCACACTCTCCTGGCTTGGCATGTTCTTTTTGTCACTTAACACTCAGTCACCATGTGGCTGTCCTCACACTGCCTATACAGTCTCACCATCGCAGAGTTTAGTCTTGGTTAGTTGCCTATGCTCATACCATCGCAGAGTTTAGTCTTGGTTAGTTGCCCAGCTCTCACCATCGCAAAGCTTAGTCTTGGTTAGTTGCCCAGGTCTCACCATCACAGAGTTTAGTCTTGGTTAGTTGCCTAGGTCTCACCATTGCAAAGCTTAGTCTTGGTTAGTTGCCCGCCTTCCCCAGCATCCCTGGCTGAGGTGAGCCCACCACCGCTATTTCCAATCACAAAGACATACTGAGGAAATGAGAGCATATTCGTCAGGATTCCAGGTACTTCCTAGGAAGATAGGGAGACATAGGGGTAGGGACAGCTTGATGATCTTAGAGACTCAGCAGATTGCCACTCCGTGGGTCACAGTCTTCCTTCCTATAGTCATTTTCAGATACTGCAGTGACGTGGGTTAGGTCTCAGCCTTGGTGATAATGATCGAGGTGAGGAGGGTATATTATTACTATTACTTTAATTTGCTGGAGGGCACATGTACTCAACAGAGTCAGAGACACAGAGAGAGGGGTAGAGAGAGAAAGAAAGTGAGAAAGCACTCCCTGCCCCGATAGAGGATGGCCACGCCACAATTCCTTCTCCTTCATTCTCCTCTCAGGATTTTGGGCACACATACACATGTACCCAGAGTGTGTTTTTCGAGCTGCCGGGTCCAGAACTCTAACCACATAGTCAGCCATGTGGGATCTAGCTACCTTACCCACCATCCCACTGGCCGGCCTCAAAGAGGGATTATTATTGTAATTCTTGCTTTCATTTTCAGTCAGCTCTTGATTTTATTTCTCCCATTTGTTCCTCTCAGTTTTCACCTGGGCAGCGTCATCTCTCATCTGCTCTTTAAGGTGAATGTCTGACAAGTGCTCTCGTACGTCAGTTTTTGCTTTTTAAAGAGGGACATTGCCCCTTTCATGGCTAGGTTTCTGGGCTGCTCTCTGTCTTATACATTCATGGTCTCCATTTGATCCTCAAGACAGTTCCTGTTTGACAGAGCAAAGCGAGTGTGTTATTTACCTTACACATTTCACAGATAAGGAAAGGAATCCTAGTGAGAAAGAAAGTCCTGACCTTCTGCTTTCTTTTTTTCTGTTTTTGTCTGCCAGAGGGTACATCCACTCACCTGAAAGAGACAGAGAGGGAGAGAGAGAAAGTCCCCCCTACTCCCCATGGAGCATGGTCACCCTACAGTCTCTCCTCTATTTCCCTATTCTGTTGGGATTTTAGGTATACATGCACGTATATTTTTATACATCCAGTATATTTTTCTAGCCACTGGGTCTGGGATTCGAACTGTGGGGCCTGGCATGTGGGACCCTACCCCTTAACTCCTAAGCCATGAGCCTGGCCTATCTCCTGACTTTATTATGATCATAGATAAATTAATGGCAAAGCCTGGTCTTTCTGCAACTAAGCCAGGTATCTCTTACCTTCTGCTATCACACTTTTTGTATTTTGATAAATAATTTAATCATAATGTATATGCATAATTTTCCCTCAGAATTTGGATTCTTTTTAAAGGATAGATCCCCACATGTGGAATTAGTGTGTCAAAGAATATAAATATGCTTTTAAAAAGAAGGCTCTTAATACATTTTGTGAAATCTTTTCATCAAGATTGTCCCTGGGATTCTTGTCACCATGTTAAGCCTAGTGGGTTCAGCTACTCGTGCGCAGGCCAGTCCAGGAGCCAGTGTGTGTGGCGGGGAGCTGTGGCCAATTTCTCCCAACATGTTGCAAATGGGCATTTCATCAGCCTGATTCTCGTGTTTAAAGATGTGTATTTTGGGATACACTGTGGCCCCTCCATACAAGCTGTCAACTTCATCCAGTCATTGGGTGTTCAGCCACAGACACGGCGATCTGTTCCAGGGCTACAGAGACGAGCGGCTGTGTTGCACTTCATGAGCAGGATACACAACTCTGCCACGACGAATACGTACTGTGTCCTCGACCTCACAGGAGATCGAAGGGATTTCCAGAGGTTTTCATCTTCTTTTTGGTTCTTTTTCTTTAGCAAACTGTTTTTGTTTTTTAAATTTCATATGAGAGAGAGAGAAAAGAGAGAGAGAGACCTCCAGCAGAGTCTTGTCCTGCAGTAATTCTCCATAAGACCTCTAGCCAGGAAGGGTGAGGGGCATGCCTGCAGGCATACCCGGCATGCTCAGGTGGGCCTAGGAACCAAACCCAGGACTCTCCCTTATGTTTCAGTGTCATGCAGTGACACCAAGACACCTGTGCTATGGTGGCTGGGCCTCCAGATGTCCTGTTAATTATGTAAGATTTTTTATTTAAAACTCCACTTCTCTGACACCCACGAGGTGTGAGCTGAGGGACTAGAAGCCAAATGTCTACACGTAAATGTACAAGTGACAGCCTATTTCTTCCTGCAGTTGGTCACCACAGACAAGCGCTTCCTCAAGGACAGTTTGTACAGTGAAGGAATCCTCATTGTGTGGGACCCATCAGTGTACCATTCAGATATCGCAAAGGTAAGTGGGGGTCGGGGAAATTCGGGTTGAGTCTCCTGTTTGCATACGGATTTTCCTGAATTCCTAGGATTTTCCTTGAGAGATTTTTGCTACAGGGCTCATATGCTCACAGAAAGGGAGACAGAAAGTAAGAAATTACCCCCCCAGGGAGGATGGCCATGCCACGATCCCTTCTCTTCCATTCTCCCATTGGGATTTTGGGCACACACACACACATACATCCAGTGTGCGTTTCAAGCCACTGGGTCTGGGGTTTGAACTGTGGTTGACCATGTGGGGAGTCCAGTGAAGTAACATTATACCATTTGCTGGTCTCAGAATTCCTAGGTTTTTAAAGTCATGATTGAGCCAGGCCATCTTTGAGGGCTGGCTACTTCAATTTTAGTACACCCACTTCACATGGACTGACATTTTCAGAAGTATCCCTGTCCAATCTGAGCTGCTTTGCATGCCCTGCCCCTCACTGTCAAGAATGTCTCCAAGTTATAGTATGTGCAGGGAATAATAGTGGCTTGATGTTTCACCATCTGAGTGAACTATGCGCCTTAGGTGTCAGGAGTAGTAGTGACTGGGTGTCTCTCCACCTGGGTAGACTATACTCCTATATGTACAGAGTAGTAGTGATTAGGTGTCTCTCCACCTGGGTAGACTATGCGCCTATGTGTAGGGAGTAGTAGTGACTAGGTGTCTCAACACCTGGACGGACTATGCTCCTTGGGTATCAGGAGTAGTAGTGGCTGGGTGTCTCTCCACCTGGGTAGACTATGTTCCTTAGGTGTTCGGAGAAGTAGTGACTAGGTGTCTCTCCACCTAGGTAGACTATGCGCCTATGTGTAGGGAGCAGTAGTGACTAGGTGTCTCAACACCTGGGCGGACTATGCTCCTTAGGTATCAGGAGTAGTAGTGACTAGGTGTCTCTCCACCTGGGTAGACTATGCACCTATGTATAGGGAGTAGTAGTGACTAGGTGTCTCAACACCTGGGTGGACTATGCTCCTTAGGTATCAGGAATAGTAGTGGCTGAGTATCTCTCCACCACCTTGATAGACTATGCTCCTATGTGTCAGGAGTAGTAGTGGCTGGGTGTCTCTCCACCACCTTGGTAGACTATGCTCCTTAGGTATCAGGAGTAGTAGTGGCTGGGTGTCTCACCAACTGGGTAGACTATGCTCCTATGTATCAGGAGTAGTAGTGGCTAGGTGTCTCTCCACCACCTTGGTAGACTATGCTCCTTAGGTGTTGGGAGTAGTAGTGGCTGGCTGTCTCTCCACCTGGGTAGACTATGATCCTAATTACAGTTCTTCCTGATGACCATCAGCAGGAGTATGTGGAGGTTACTCTTCCACCTGTAAATCATATCACTACAGTTTTGTTCCACTCTTCCAGCTTTCAGAGTTTGTCCTATTTCACTCTCCTAACAATAGAAGGAAGTAGATGCAGGCATGATTGTTCCCAGTTTACATGTAGGCGCACTGTGGAAAGTGGAAGTACCCTGTCCCCAGACTCGGTTCTCTAAGGAAAGGAGACAGGTCTGTAGCATCAGCTCTCTCAGAGAGGAGGCGTGAGCTGCAGGCCTGTTGGACTCGCAGCCTCTCTGGGACAGCCTTTGTGTTATGCATGTCCATTTGGCCCTTCCCTGTTGTGGGCTGTGGTGGCCACAGGGGAATGGTTTGGAGGATGGAGGCAGAGAGCACTGTTCTCGGAACGTGTCATCTCAGCTGGATCCATCGATGGCTGAGGTGCCCTGCTGGCTCCTGCCATCGTCATTACCCCAGTCTCTATGGTTTGGCCCTCATCTTATCTAGGACTCAAATTGCCCATGTTGGGTGAAGGACTCTGAACCCATAAGTGTAGCCACTTGTGCCCCAGTTTTCTCCCCTTAGAAATGAGAGATGGGGGTCCAGCCTAGTGACCTAGTGGTTGGAGGAGCTGCATCCCAAATGGCCAATTGCAGAGTTCAGATCCTAGCCACAGTGCATGAAGAACATGCTGGCTACTTGTATGGGGGTGCCCTAAATCCCTACAGGTTGGAGAAGTGGAAGAGAAGGGATCGAGGCATGACCACACCCCACTAGAAAGTGCTTTCTTCTCCCCTCTCTCTCTCTGGCTAGTGCACATGCCCTCTGGAATTCTGCTTTCTTCTCCCCTCTCTCTCTCTGGCTAGTGCACATGCCCTCTGGAATTCTTTTTTTTTTTTAAGGGAGAGATGGATTTAAATGGTGCCTAGGACTCCTTTTAGCTCTGATACTATCCCCAGGCTGCATGACCCTGAAGGCTGAACCTGTTCTTGGGTCACCGAGCTCAGCCTTCTCTGTAAAAACATCCTAGGAGAAGGACCGCACTATCCAGGCTCTCTGACGTGTGTCTGTTCTGAGGGAAGGGCTGTGCCACGGTTCGTCCTTGGCCCTGTCTTCTTCCTAAATGCTCTGATGAGGATGGCCTAGAGGTACCCCAACTCTGGCACACTTCTCTCCTTGAGGAGACCAATGAATTCTTTTTCAGTGGTACAAGACTCCCGACTACAATTTCTTTAATAACTACAAGAGCTATCGTAAGTTGCATCCCAATCAGCCCTTCTACATCCTCAAGCCCCAGATGCCTTGGGAGCTGTGGGACATCCTTCAAGAAACTGCCCCGGAGGAAATTCAGCCAAACCCCCCATCCTCTGGGATGCTTGGTGAGTCTGTATCTGGGGAAAGACCTTATGTGTTGGTTTCTAGACGAAATTAGCTTTCTTCTCCAGTCTCATGCATTCAGTCATCGTAAGGTCACCAGTGGTAGGATTTTGCTCTGCTTGTACCCGGTGCCAAGTTCTGTCTAAAACGTAGGATGCATGGGATAGAATTCTTCTTCTTTATGATGTCTAATGGGAGGGTTCAATCAGGTGTCTGAGGCCACATTCATTTTGTGCTAGGAGGGAGAGACCACCCTGGTGTCACAGGGGAGAGGACTCTTTCTACCTTCAGTCAGAGATCGCTTCATGGAGGAAGCAGCATTGGACAAGGCCCTAGAGAGGGGAGGATTTGACAGGTAGAGATGGAGCAAAGGGTGGGGAGAAACAGGGAGAGCATGGCGGGGTCTCCATGAGCCAACGAGGTCTTATCTCAGGTGTACAGTTTAAGGAGTGCCCCCGAACTCAGTAATCAAGATAAGTAATGTCTTAATAAAGTATCTTTTAAAAAATCGCAATTAATGAAAAGCCTATGATGAACAAAATATCAAATATTTACATAAAGAGAGTATCAGTAACAGTGCTGCGGAGTGTGGCTGGATCCTGAGATGAAGGAAAAAACCCTGTACTGCTGCTGCCTCTCTTCACTCACCCCAGCGAACATCCCAGTTAAAGCCTGAGGGAGCTATTGGTCTGGGCTCACAGCAGAGGGTCCTGAGTGCTGGCCACAGACACTCTTCTTTCTTTTTTAGTGGTACAAGACTCCTGACTACAACTTCTTTAATAACTACAGAGCTGTCGTGAACTGCGTCCCGTCAGCATCATGGCCCACTGCCTTCCCTCCTGTTCTCTGAGTTTGGCCAGGACTGCCGGGCCATTTCCATGCTGCTACAGCTCTCTGTGCACGGGGTGGAATTTCTTCCGCTAGGCCTCCGCAGGAGACCACGCCCATGCCCTACACCCGCGCTTCTGGGAGAGCCATTTTAGCCTTCTCCTGGGGGAAGTGCTCCTTCCCATAATGCCTAGAAGCTCTCTTCCCATACCTTCATTAGCTGTAGAGCCGTCTTGTCTCCCCCGTTAAGCCAGAGGAAGCCAGAGGGAAGAGGTTGGGCTTTTGCCTTCTCTGCTTCTTCGGGAACAAAGTTGCTGTAAGTAATTTGCCATTTTGTTCTCAGTGAGAATGACTCTTTCATAAAGAATCCCTATATCTAAAGTGGACAAAAAGAGTCTTTGAGCTACGATCCTTTAAAAATTCTAACAATAAGCTGTGCAGAAGAAGAGCTGCACAGGTGGCTCCCTTGGGGCAGATAAAGAGCCCAGGGCCCTGAGAGGGGATGTGTCAGCACAGGACAGCTCAGCCCACTGGGCATAGGCCTGGATGGTGGCATGAGTCTCTTGCTGGTTGCTTGGGCTTGCCCCTCAGTGTTCTGCATAGCCACCCTGGAGACAACTAACCTGGGCTGCTCCCCTCGGCCTCCAGTCTCCTGGCCTGAATGAGCAGGTTCATCAGTACAGACCATGGATCACTCTTGTTTCAACTCTCCCAGCTAAGGGAAGGAAAGACTTCTCTCCCTCACACTGTTTCATGCAAGTACTAAAGAAACAACTTTCCCCACAACTACACACCCAGGACGCTCCCCCAGACTGTTAGACTGCTGGAAAGTACTAAGCACAAGATGGCTTTGTCTCTTCAGTCAGTTTGGTTGTCTTGTTCTCTTCATATACTGGGTTGTTGGAAAGTCATGACATATTTTAGCATAGGAAAACAGAAAACATACATTATGACTTTTCTGACCACCCAATAGTTTGTTCCACTGATAAATTAATCAACTGATTGGAGTCCTTTAATCTGCTGGAGTTTAGGGAGGGCCTGGCATGCACCAGGGTGCTGGGTTACGAAGATGCACAAGATGCAACAGCCTTGCATCCCGGGGAACAGTCTGCTAGGCTTGGCTTGCCAGAAAAACTCACACTGGAAATCACAGTGACAGATAGAGACTCCACATGGACATCTCTCACAATTTGGGGTCGAGAGCTGCTGGGCCTCTGGGCAGAGTCCTGGGGCACTGGGGTGGCTGCTGGGCATGACTCATCCCTTCTCCCCTCCCCAGGTATCATCATCATGTTAACACTGTGTGACCAGGTGGATATTTACGAGTTCCTCCCATCCAAGCGCAAGACGGACGTGTGCTACTACTACCAGAAGTTCTTTGACACTGCTTGCACAATGGGTGCCTACCACCCACTCCTCTTCGAGAAGAATTTAGTCAAGCACCTCAATGAGGGCACAGATGAAGACATTTACCTGTTTGGAAAAGCCACACTTTCAGGCTTCCGGACCATTCACTGCTAAGCAGGGGCTCTCCAGGAAGACCCAATGTTCTTCTTCATGAGGCAAAAGCCATAAGATTATGGCTGGCCTCTTGGCTGCCCAAGCCTGGGAAGACCATTTTCCTGAACAATGGCAGCCTGCTTCTTGCATTCTAGGGCTTTCTCAGCAAGAGCTCTGGGACTTCAGGAGCCTGAGGGCAAGGAGCCATGCTTAGCCTTCTCTATAGTCACAAAGTGTGTGAGCCGAAGCCTCCCACCACACACAGGTACACACACCTAATGTTCTGTCAGGGCAGTAGACTCCTTCTTCCACACAGGCAAATATATATATATATATTTTGGAGAAGTTTTTGCTAGAGGGTGCATACACTCACCGGAAAGACAGCGAGAGAAAGAAAGCAAGTAATCACCCTCCGGGGTGATGGCCACACTGCAATCCCTTCTCCTCCATTCTCCCCTTGGGATCCTGGGCAGACACACACGTATGCCCGGAGTGAGTTTTAGCCTCTGGGTCTGGAACTCAAACCACAGTCAATTACATGAGAGCCCAGCAACATAGCCATCATGCCATTTGCTGGTCCCCCACACAGGTAAATCTAAGATCCATTTTCCCACCAGTGCTGCCCACGCTGGGCTTTGTTTTCCCCAACTAAATGTTGCCATTTTCACCAACTAGCACCATATATTGCTTGAAATCTGCACCAAGTGTTGATTTCATGTTTTAAAGAAGCTCTCCCACGTAATAATGGTGCCTGGTGCAGAGTGGCTCTGGGAGACGAGGAGGTGGTACAGGGCATTGGAAGCATGCTCAGCTCCTCCAAACAACATCCATCAAAGTGCATGCCCTTGGGACGTCTTCCTGTGACTCTGGCCTGTTGGGTTTGTCCTTAGCTTGGGTGCTTATGAGCAAAGGATTTTCGCTAGCCTACATTCCCTCTCCATCTGGAGCTGAAAATTTTCAAAAGATATAGTCTCTATCCTCAAGTTGCTCACCTCTACACGGGCAGTTAGAGTCCTGCTTTCTTGGTGCACTGGGGATGTGTAGAGATGCGCTTGCTGTCTGTGTCCCCTTAAGACTCACCTACTGAGTCTGTGGGTCATAGAAGCCTTTACAGGGCTAGGGACTTTGGAGTGGGTCTTAGAGGAAGAGGAGAGACATGCCAAGCAGATTTCTCCTTTCTCTGTCATCCATATTTATTCTCTAAGACCTGCCTGAACATAATGGCTCAAGATATTTTTGAGGAAGCTCCATACCTTTGTCTGAGGTAGCAGCTGCAGCCTCACCATGGACACCAGATCCACAAAACCCGATTTCGTCAGGATTGGCCTAACCCAACCCTCTCCTACCCGTGAACTTTGCACACTATACTACAACTTTCCCTCTTTAATGCATACCCATGAACCTCCTTTTAAGTGCCATCTTTTCTTTTTCCCCCTTCATAACATTTTTCCCCTCCCAACTTTTAAGTTATTTTCTTCTTTGGAAGAATCCTGATCACAGTTTTTGTTTTCTCGTGGGCCTTCCTCAGAAGGTCTCTCAGGGAAGAGAGGAGCATTTCGCTCTGAAAGGTTAGATCCCTGGAGGTGAAAGTGATTCTCACAGGTGTGCAGTGTGACACCAGCTTGCCGTGCTCGCCACCTTTTCCTTGCTAGGGAGAAACATCAGACTCTCCAGGCAGAGGCTGGCCTGCTGTGTTTGCACTCATGCTCCTCAGATGGGCTTGCTAACTCTTTTTCCCTGGGAGAGAACCCCACTGGATTGGTCCAGACCCTGGTGTGGAGAAGGTAAATGATTTGCTTGGTCACAAAGTAATGCCACAGAGCCAGGAGTCCTAGACACCCAAGGCTTACCTTAACCCTACGTGTGCAAGGTTTTCTCATGTTTGAGCTCCAGATTGACCTTCTTGGAGCTGGGAGAATCACTTACTGCCGTATAACTGGCACGCCGAGATAAAAAAAGAGCCCTGGAGTAAGACGTAGGTTTTCACATTGATGCTCCCATACTTATTAGTTGTGCCACTTTGGGCAAATTCCTGTCCCTGAACGTCAGTTTCCACATCTGTAAAATGGAGTCATTGCATCCTACCTCACAGGGCTGTTGTGAGGACTACACGAAAGTACCTGTCTTGGCTCCAAAGCTGGCACATTGTGGATACTCAGTACATGTTGATTTCGTTCCTTTATTAAGGACCTGCCCTGTGCTCACACCTGGGCTAAGCCCCACTGCGGGGCAGGCTGGGGTGGGGAGCATCCTGTGCTCAGGGAATGAACTGTCCTCTTGGGAGACAACAGCTACTCCACTCGGAACAATCGACACCCTCTGTGGCTGTAGATGATGGTCCAAGCCCAGAGCTTGCTGGTCCCCACAGCTGGGGGCTCAGGTCTGACTCAGCTTGGGAAGGAGCCCAGAGTCCTTAGGCCGCCCACTGTTCTAAGGGCGGAGTCCTTTACCCTTCTCTGGGCCCAGGCTTTCCTGGCTCGCTTTCTGTTCTGATCTGACACACTCACTGTCATCTTAGAATCATGACTGAGTGCAGCGGAAGGTGACTTTCCGCAGGAAGCGTGCTGGTGTGGAGGCTGAGATACACTGGTTAGACTCTAGCTTTTAACTGTTATTGTTATTGAAGGGACAAAGTACATTTAAATATGATTCGGAAGTTTACAGAACTTTGAGTTCCACGCTTTCTACACGTGGGAACTCTGGTAAACTACAAATAAGATATGGATATTACTGTTGGTTTGATGAGATGTTTAATGTTTGTGACAGATAATTTAAAAATTATGACTGAATGTTGCCTCTGTCTATGTGCTGTTCTGATTTTTTTCCCCCACAGTCATCTTTTTGTTCAATATCATGAAATCTTCTCAATCCAATAAGCTGTTACTCTTGGTTTGGAGTTGAGACCCCAGTGTCGGAAACTTCTGAAACATGCCTAAGCTAATTTTGAATTTCCCAAAGATGATGTAAAAATTTTAAAATAAATGTCTTCTTTTTTATAGCTGCTTCCTCTCTTCTTGCTTGCTAAGGGAGCAGTTGCTGGTTATCTGTTGTCTCCACAGAGGACACAATTGGGATCCTGAATCCTTCAATCCCCTCCCACCAGCCCCTCGAGCCTTGGCCTCCTCTTCAACGCAGTTCAGGAAAAGGACTGCGTGCTTCTTTGGGAGAACAACGCTTTTGAAATTTTGACTGATTTATTGATTCCTTTTCCTTTTGCTCTTGCCTAGATTCAAAGAACTAAGCTGTTGTTCATCCCCAACCTCAGGGAAGTGATGCAACTGGGCAGAAAGCAGAATAAGGCTTTCAGTCCCAGACCCAGCAACTTGAAAACCACACTGAGCACACACACATGTCCAAAATCCTGAGAAGAGAGAATGGAGGAGAAGGGGTCACAGTGTGGTCATCCCCTCTTGGGGGTGCTTTCTCCCTCTCCCTGTCCCTTTTGCGGGTCACAGTGTGGTCATCCCCTCTTGGGGGTACTTTCTCCCTCTCCCTGTCCCTTTTGTTTTCTTTCTTTATGAGTGCAAATACCCGGGGAGGGGGGGGAGGAGAAAATAAAGTAAAATGAAAGAAAAATCCTTGGTTTCCAAAACTCTAAAATGCTTAAAGCAGTAATGTCCTGAGGGAATAACTAAATCGTGTCAATAAAAATCCTAAGAAGAATATCCAGTTCTTCTGAATGTCTGTATTCTTTGGCAGAAATGGACAGGTTAGAAGACTTGATAGTAGAGAGGATAAGTGTAGATACCAGAGACTACAAGGGAGCAGAGTAGGTGGTGAAGAGTGGGTGTTATAGGGCAGGTGGGAGGGTCAAAATGAAGAAACATTCCGGGGAGAATGATAGGTGAAGTTCTCAGTTAAAAAAAAAAATGTTCTAGGGACCAGCAGTTAGCGTAATGGCTATGTCGCTGGACTCCCACGTAGTAGACCGCGGTTCGCGTCCTGGACCCGGTGGCTTAAAACTCACGCCAGGCACGTGTGCGTGCGTGTCCAAGATCCGGAGAGGAGAATGGAGGAGAAGGGATGGCGGCGTGACCATCCCCTCTGGGGGGGGATTTCTCGCTTTCTGTCTCTATGTCTCTCTTTCTCTGTCTGTCTGGCAAGCGCACGCGCCCTATAGCGAAAAAAACCTCTCAAAAAAACCCAAAACAAACAAAAATGTTCTAGGGACCAGCAGTTAGCGTAATGGCTATGTCGCTGGACTCCCACGTAGTAGACCGCGGTTCGCGTCCTGGACCCGGTGGCTTAAAACTCACGCCAGGCACGTGTGCGTGCGTGTCCAAGATCCGGAGAGGAGAATGGAGGAGAAGGGATTGCGGCATGGCCATCCCCCCTGGGGGGTGATTTCTTGCTTTCTGTCTCTCTGTCTCTTGCGAGCACACGTGCCCTATAGCAAAAACCTCTCAAAAAAAATCTATACTTTTTGCTTTATATAAAACATTTTTGTTGAATAAATGAATGATAAAAAAACGAATGGAAAAAATGATCTTAAGGAGGGATCCTGTGCGGTGGTATAAGTCAGAGGGTCCCACTGTGTGATGGCAGTTCCTGGCCCAATCTCAAGACAGGGCAGGCAGCTGGCTGCTCATGTGGTCCTAGCTAACTGGGAGGCCAGGGCAGGAGGGCTTGCAATGTGGAGAGGCCCGTGAAACTCCCCCACCTTTTAAGGCCAGCAGGTGGTGTGTAGTGGTTAAGGCGCTGAACTCCCACATGACCAACCGCAGTTTCAGTCCCGATGGCTTGAGAATCACCCTGGGCACGTGTGCATGTGTGCACAAAATCCCGAGAGGAGAATGGAGAAGGAGGATTGCATTGTGGACATGCCTCCTGGGGGGGGGGGGAGTGTTTTCTCACTTTCTCTTTCTGTCCCTCTTTCTCTGGTAAGTGCATGTGCCCTATGGTAAAAAAATACATATATATAAAACTAAACCCCTCCCCCCACACAGTTTCTCTCCTTTTCAAAAAAAGAAAGATATCCTGAAGAGAAGCAGGAGTTAGAAGAGAAAGAAAATCCTTTTTTCCTGTTTCCCAGCCTTTTGTAACGTTGAATGTGTTAACCTCAAAATTCTTATGCTGGGGCTAGCCAATGGCGTGGTGGTTAAGGTGGCTGGATCCCACATGGCCAGCTGTGTCATTTGAGTCCCAGACCTGGAGTCTTGAAACACACACTGGGAACATGAGCATGTGTGCCCCAAATCCCAAGGAGAGAAGGGGGGAGAAGGGACTGTGATGTGATTTTTCATTTTCTCTCTCTCTGTCTCTCTCTAGGGAGTGCCATGTGCCCTATAGCAAATAAAAAAAAAATCCTATGTTGAAGTCCTAACCCCCAGTACCTCAAAATATGACCTTATTGGAAATGAGGTCATTGCAGAGGTAATTATTTAAGATGAGGTCATACTGGAGAAGGGAGGGCCCTTAATTCAGTGTAGCTGGTGTCCTTATAAAAAGAAAACCTTTGGGGACCAGCAGTTAGCGTAATGGCTATGTTGCTGGACTCCCATGTAGTCGACCGCAGTTCGTGTCCCAGACCCGGTGGCTTAAAACTCATGCCGGGCGCGTGTGCATGCATGCCCAAGATCCTGAGAGGAGAATGGAGAAGGGATTGCGGAGTGACCATCCCCCCTGGGGGGTGATTTCTCGCTTTCAGTCTCTCTGTCTCTGTCTGTCTGGCGAGCGCACGTGCCCTATAGCGAAAACCTCTCCGAAAAAAAAAAAAAAAGGAAACCTTTGTTGGCAGACATGCCCACAGGGAGGGTTCCATGTGAAGAGAAAGGCTGAGATCCCAGTGGTGCTTCTTCAAGCCGAAGAATGGCAAAGATGGCCAGCAAGTCATGAGAAGATAGACGAGGCCTGGGACAGAGTCTCCCCGGTCGACAGAGGAATGGCCCTGCCATCCCTTGATCTCATTGTTCTGGCTTCCAGAACTTGACAGAGTACGTTGGTTGTTTCAGGCACTCAGTCTGAGGTATTGTGCAGTTCACAGGCCTAGCAGACTCCCCGGCCCCTTTTCATAACTCCTCGACTATGACTGAGTGCCCTGAACTGGGGCTGAGAAGAATTGCGAAGGGCATGGGGACCTCTGGAGCCTGAGAGGGGGCCTGGCAAGCTGATTCCCAGAAAAAGCAGTCAGACTGTGGCTTTGTGGGGCCTCTATTCCGGCTGCTGGGCCCTTAGGCAGCCCCTTTCCAGGAGATCAGGAGCAGAGGTACCTCAGGAGAGCTGAGTGGCCGGAGGACAGAGAGCACTCTCCCTGAGCCCTGCACCCAAGGCCTTGGCTTCGTAGGCCTCCTGGCACTCAGATGCATTTCTGTGTCAACTGAGATAGAGTTTCTCTCTGGATCTCAGTAGAACAGGAGCTCAGAATACAAGTCACATTATACTAGGTGACAGTTAGTTTGGGAACTGAGATTTGGGCTTGTCAAAATTACAGTGACCTGGACCATTTAGGTGGGGGTTAAGGTGGCTGGATTTCACATTATCAACTACATAGTTCAAGTCCCACACCTGGTAGCTTGAAAAATCATGCCAGGTGAGTGCTCAAAATTCCAAGAGGAGGGACCAGCAGCGTAATGGCTATGTTGCTGGACTCCCACGTAGTCGTCTGCAGTTCGAGTCCCGACTTAAAACTCACCCCGGGCACGTGTGCGTGTGTGCCCAAGATCCCTGGAGGAGAAGGGATTGCAGTATGGCCATCCCCCCTAGGGGGTGATTTCTCGCTTTCTATCTCTCTGTCTTTCTGGCGAGCGCACGTACCCTATAGCAAAAAACCTCTCCAAAAAAAAAAAAAAAATTCCAAGAAGAGAGTGGAGAAGGGATTACGGTGTAGGCATCCCCCCCTGGGGGATGACTTCTTTCTCATTTTCCCTTCCTCTCTCTCTCTCTCTCCCCAATGAGAGCAATCACTCCATAAGAAAAAGGAAGAAAGAAAGAAGGAAAGGAAGAAAGAAAGAAAAAGAAAAAGAGAAAAATGACAGAGGCCCTGTCTTATAAGGTCCTTCCAGCTGACTAGCTGGACAGGCCAGGCCCTTTCTCTAGTCCTCCTCACAATTTAAAATTGGAAGAGGAGTTCTCTTCACTCCAGCAAGTACACACTGAGCACTTGCTATGTTTCGAGCACCAGAGGCAGGGGTGAAGACTCGCAGCACTACCTGTATACGAGATGGTCGTCTGGCTGTGACGGCCGGCCCTGCCTCTGTGCAAGTATTACCATGCTAACCTAAGAAAACAGTGATGTAATTTCCTGGAATACTAAACTTGGAAATCCTGATGTTAGGCGCTCAACCATAGCTGCCTAAAAGAAAAACACGGTGCAAACATAAAATATTAGGTCGTCCGGAAAGTCCTGACACACTTTTCTATGTTTTCTTTTTATGCAAAAATGTGTCATGACTTTCCTGGAGACCTGATATGAAGTAGTATGATAATACAAGGTAAAGTATAATAATAAAATTATAGTGCAAAGAGACATGTTTTAACAGGGAGATTTGAGAAGGCTTAATACATAGTCTTGATGAACAAGCAAGATTCCGTTTTCTTTAAGTAAAATGCTTTTTTTCTGGTTATGAAAGCAAAACATAAAAGGAAGAAAAAGTCATCTCCCAGACTCTATAGCCAAAGACAAACTCTACTAGTAGTTTCCAAATCTATTTTAAAATACAGTATTTTTGCACAAATAAGATTATAGTCTTTTTTAAAAAAAAGTTTTTAAATATTTATTTAGTCATACAGCACATGCTTTTGCAGGAGAGAGCATCAAAGAGAGAAATCACTCCTGGGGGGGTGGCCACACCACAATCCCTTTTCCATTCTCCTCTTAGGATTTTGGGCATGCACTCACAGATACCTGGAGTGAGTGTCAGGCCACCGGGTCTGCCATTAGAACTGCAGTCAGCCATGTGGGAGTCCAGCACCTTAGTTACCATGCCACCTGCTGGCCTAAGATTATAGCATTTAAATTTAAAAATATATCATGTCTCCAGCTCATAAAGAGCCTCATTGAAATATTTATTAGTCACTAAAGTTGCTTCTGTACACCCCTTCATAACCTCTTCCTCCCATCCCTCGCTGGTCCTCCACACCAGGCATAATATGTTTTCCATACTATGTATTAGTTTGTGTTTCCTGTAAGTGGAACTGTAGGGTGTGAGCCCTGTATCTGCATCTGTCAGGGTTCAAGCATACAGGGTAGAGGAGGTATGAGATTGAAGTACGTTTTCATTAAAAGCTGAGATGAGTAGGTTTGTTGTACGAATTTTACTTACGTGGAATGTGAGTCCATTCAACTCTTCAGCCCTGTCTCAGAGACTGGAAGTAGGGATGCTCTGTAGGAGCGCTGTTTGTCTCATTGGTAAATAGCCTCGTGATCAGGGCCTCATCCGTAGGCGAGGGGAAGAGCTATGTGAACCTGCCTGGCTCACGTTCAAGGGACCCTAATCAGGGGAGATCGGGACACTAATTGTCCTGTAGCCCTGTCCAGCAGACTAGGAAGATTGGACTGTAGTGAAACTACAAGAAGATCCTATCCTATAAATTCATGTAGGGATATTGAAATCTCACTTCAGCTCTAATAGGAGTATGCAGCATGGCAAGGAGAGGCAGCAAGAATGGTTGGCACCTGGCATTCATGTTCACAGAAGAGAAGCAGAAGAGGAGGAAAGTCATGGCTGTTGTGAAGACAGATCTGTTTTAAATCAATGCCTCCTAGGCCAACTTGGGTAGATGTTTGAGCGGGCTGGGTCTCCAACTAAAGGACTAAAGTCAAAGCAAAGCCTCAGGAAATAAGACCTCTCACAGCCAAGTCCTTCACAGGCTCTGTGTGTGCATCACAGATGCAGGTCAGCCTGGAGGGTGAGGCGGGCCAGGTGGTCGTGGGAGCACCCAAGTAGCCTGGCTGTTTTGCATAGTGAATTGTTCGAGTTTTCAGTTACCAAAGTGACCCATTATTTCCAGACATGAGAGCTGGTCTGTCTGTCTTTCTGTGGTTATGAGGTCAGTGTTTGTCTCTACTGGCCACCTCGCTGCTCTGTAGAAGCCCACAGGTGGGCCCACCCAGCTGAGTAAACACACAGCCCGGCACGAAAGGCTCCAGTCCTGGCGTTACCCGCAGCTCTCACTGTACTTCCTCAGATGTTTGTTTTAACCACTTGCCAAAGTTTGAAGGAGCCTTAAAACAGGTGGAAAAAGTTACATGAAGTTCTTCATCAGGAAGCTCTGAAAACTACTTGGTACACCTGCAGGGCCAGTTCCATGAATGGAAAAGAACTCATCTGTTGGTACGGACACAGTGTTCTGAAATGGCTGAAAGTCTGTTAAAACCTGCAGTTCAGGATGAGACAAAGGCTGTGAGCAACTTCACGAAATCTCTGAGGCAGGAGATCAAAAGAGAAATAACCGCTAGGACCTTGCACAAGCGCCTCTTTTCCTCTGTGGAGTACCCTGTTCTTGGAACTACTACACAGTGGAAGTGTGTGGTCTGGAGGGTAGAGTAAGTATGAAATTGTGGTACTAAGTAATAAAGTAGCTTGCAACTGAGAGCTCTAGTGGAAAGTGAAAATAACCAAGAAACCATGAGTAACCACTTTTCTGATAAAAAAATCCAACAGTGGTTAATTATCCTCCAGACAGTGTTCGCCAAGAGAAGGGAGTTAGAGGTTTGGCATGCGGTAACCATGCTGACCTCACTGTTGGCTCATGTGGCCAACTCCACTTTTTCCACCAGTTTCACTCACGTGAATTATTCCTCCCTAGACCGTGGTAAATTCCCTCCAAGTCACATAGCAGTATAGTTCATGTTTACTAGCTGGAAGGACACCAATCCTTCCAGCCCACTACTCAAGAGTGGTAACATTTTCCCAATTTGTTCTTACATTGATATTTTTATTATTGCCTAATTCGACAATTTTCAGTTATTACAGATCTCAAGTCCAGAACTAAAGTACATTTTGAACTTTTTGAATATAGTGCCCCTAATCTTGCCAGCTATCTCTTTGCACTCTCTTGTTTTTATTTTATTTTTTTGAGAGGATTTTGCTATAGGGCGCATGCACTCGCCAGAAAGACAGAGAGACAGAAAGCGAGAAATCACCCCCCAGGGGGGTCACGCTGCAATCCCTTCTCCTCCATTCTCCTCTCAGGATCTTGGGCACACACGCACACACACCCGGCGTGAGTTTAAGCCACCAGGTCCAGGACTCAAACCACAGTCGGCTACATGGGAGTCCAGCGATGTAATCATTATACCAGAGAAGAGGAAGATGTTTTGACTGGTGCTTTCAGCTAGGTTCCAGCCTCAGAACCCCATGGAGAACACCAGATTGTAAATCCCACGTGAGACGTCTTGGCTAGGAACCCAGTGTTTGAACTCTGCTCCTCGGTAACTGGCTAACGAGCTCCCCTGTGGGTGAGGCACTTTGAGTATGGCAATCAAAGGGGCCCGTGGCAGTCTAGGGTAGGCAGCTCCAATGCCCCAAACCAATCCTTTTCATCTCTCAGGGTTAGGCGACTTGTAGCAATGCTGTTGAGCTGGAGGGATGGGTGCCCAGAATTGTAAAAGAGGCCTGAGAGGATCTGGAGGGTGAGCATATCAACAGTGTCCACTATGGTCCATCTCTGGTACCTCACAGAATTTACTTCTCTCCTCCATCTCTAAGCTCACTGTATCCTGTGACGGCTCCTTCAAATTTCTGGTTGGTTAAAGATTCTGAGGGAAAACTGAAAAGAGATATGTTAATGGAATAAGCTATAGCCCTCACAACAGTCATTGGTTCTGAGTGTCTAATATTTGTCATCTTCTCACTCCAACCCTTGGTCCTTGGCTGCCACTCCTCCTGGCTTAGGCAGCTTGTTTGGTGAGAGAACCCGGACATCCAACCATGAGAGAGCCGAGCTCCTGGCTACTGTGCTTCTCTCAGGCTGTGGGTCCTAGAACTACACACTCACATGTACTGCTGGCCGTGGAAGACATGTCACAGTGGGTCCCCTGAGCACTGCATGTATTCCCCTCCACCTTCAATGTGGAGCACAGTCCCACCACTTCATGGTGGTCAAGGTCAATTTTCTGCTATTACGGTAACTAATTTCTATGTCTTTCAGACTATTGGCAGCAACCAAGTAGAAGCCATAGCTTTAAGTTTAATGGGATTCTGAATGTGTCTTCTGGTGGAACTATGTCTCCTTGGGGAAACAGGACTTCAGCTCCATCGAGCCTGAGTTTGGTTAGATGAGAACGACAAGCTCTTAAAGTGGAGCATGTAGTAAGTAGGGTCACTTCTTCCTACTCTCACCACTTGAATTCTATTGTAGAATATATTCTACCTGTGAACAACATAGGACCCGGCCCTCACAGGGTGTCACTTCCAAACTGACACTGTAACTCTGCCTTTAGTACTTTGTTAGGCCAGCTCTGAATGGTAGGTAGGTACAGTAGGTAGAAGGACCAGAGGATCCCACGGTCTTGTGCCCCTGGCCACACACCCCAGGCCTTGTTACACCGCATGCCATGCTGGTGAATCAGATGCTCTGAAGTCTTCCTGTCTAAGGCCTGTGGACAGGAAAGGCAGATGCTTTCCTGGAATGTATGCCAGTCCACCCAGAAGGAAATGTTTTCCTTTCCAGAGTGCACTTAGTCCAAAGTAATCAGCTTCCTACAGAATAACTGGTTGTATTACTTGATACCGTATGTGGGACGCAGTGCTGGTTGCTGTTTTCTGACAGCTCAGATGGTCAACAATGCCAGTTGTTCCATTTGCTTTGATAAGAGGGAGCCCGGGACCCATGTGTAGTGTCTTCACCTCTCGCAGCATAGCCTCTCTGTGGCCTGTTGCACAAACACTGGCCCGGCCAGCAACCGAGGTGAGCTGACAGCTATTGAAGGCCACATGCTCAGCTGCTGTGATGCCTTTTTGGTGGATGCTTCCTGGCAGCCATTAAATCTGATATGAGGAAGGCCACTCCCATAGTTCGTCCACACACTTCATCTCCAGACTATTTCTAACTTTCCAACTTGTCTTCTTCTAGACCCCTGACCCATCTGCTAAGCCATTCAGTGGTGTGTGTGTGTGTGTGTGTGTGTGTGTGCCATAGACCACAAACCACTTGTGTGTGTGTGTGTGTGTGCCATAGACCACAGACCACTTCTCTCTCCACACAAGGCAGAGGACCAGATGCCACAAACTCTGTCCAGTTGGAGAGTTTCCTCCATTATCTTTCAGGCCACACTTGAGTGGAGATATAGTTCGGTAATGGTCACTTTTTAGCTTATACCAAACACAGTAACTCATCCATGAGTCAGGCCTGGTTATTTTCCTCCTCTGTCAGCTGGTTAAAGAAAACTCCCCTGTGAGGCTGAATGTTAGCAGAGAAGTTTCACTATATTGGTAATGAATTCTGGGAGTCTGGGTCACCTGTTCATACAAGTTACTGTGCCCTCTGGGCTTGCTACAGCCCTATCCAAAATATTCTACTTCTTTTAAAATTCTTTTTTCTTTCTTTTTTTGGAGAGGTTTTTGCTATAGGGCACATGTGCTTGCCAGAAAGCCAGAGAGTCAGAGAGATAGGAAGCGAGAAATCACCCCCCAGGGGGATGGTCACGCCACAATCCCTTCTCCTCCATTCTCCTCTCAGGATCCTGGACACGCACACACATGCACCTGGCGTGAGTTTAAGCCACCGGGTCCAGGACTCGAACCGCTCGACTACATGGGAGTCCAGCGACATAGCCATTATGCCAACTGCTGGCCCTCACTTCTTTTAAAATTCTTAATGCCAGAGGCTGCATGTGTATGCACAGGAGAGAGCACACCACAACAGGGACTGGTTACACCATAATCCTTTCTCCAACCCTCCATCCCATCAGGATCCTGGCATGCATGTGTCCGGTATGTTCTTCAAGCTACAGGGCTGGGAATTGAATCCTGGAGGGCCATTGAGATCCGGCTTCCTCTGTGCTGCGCTTATCACTGTGCCTGAGTCTGGCCCAGAAATGTCACTTCTATCACAGGACAGATTGGTGCTGGGCAGTTACGGCCTGCTGGGCAGTTCTCACTCAAGGCAGAGCAGCTCTGGTCCCAGGGCCACTCCATTACCTATGACCAGGTGCTCTGCCTCTGTCAGAGCTCAGCACCACACTCGTAGTTTCTGCTGCATATGGTTCATAATCCTGTGGGAGGCACAGACTTTCTCTCTTCAGTGTACCAAGGACTCTTAGAGAAAAATACAGAGCACGACACAACCATCTACCTTGCACACTAATATCTCCGTAGCTGTTTCAAGGCCTCTTCTAAGAAGTTTTTCTGATCCCCCAGGCGTCCCTTCCCATTCCTCACTCCTGTTCCTTGCCATCTCTTACTGTCTCCTGTGTATCGGATGCTGGCCCCTGGGCGAAGGTGTCTGAAGTAAAACAGCGTCTTAGGATGTATCTGTTTTGAACAAACACTTACTATTTCCCTAAATTCCTCTGGGGGGTTGGCGTTCACTGCCCGATCTAAATCAGTTACCTGATCATTAAAACAATATGATGAGCTACTCAGAGAAGTGAATACTGGCACTCAGAAACCAATTTCATTCGAGCCAACGGGGAAGACTTTCAGGGTAATGTGAGACCTGATTTGAGTCTCAGAATATAAAGAAGTAGAGCGGGTGGAAGGGAAGCGTGTGCGTGAAGATCTCTGGCATGGGAGGAGGAGACAGGACAAAGCTGCATCAGTGCTCAGGTACGGTCCTGGGCGCCATGTCGGACCCCAGCAAAGCACCATTCCCCACGGCTTCCCTCCCGTCTGGAGAGCCACTTCTCTTTCCAAAGGAGACCACTTTCAAGTCCTTCAGTTATTTATTAGTGTATACTTCCAGTTTTCCAAAAGTAGAATTATACTGCCGCATTTTTTTTCAGTTTTAAAATTGTTTAGTATAATGGAAGATTGAGCTATCTTACAATTCAGCCCTCACTCACATGTTTCCTCTGAACTCCACTCCTAAATGCTAGTAACAGCATCCTATTTGGCTAAAAACCTATTCAATGATTGCGTTTTTATTTTTTACTATACACATGTTATTTATAACTGAACTATGTATATTTCACGGTTATATTTCCTTTCTGTTAAACGTCTCTCTCCTCTGCCCTGGAGTTAATGATTATATTTTTTGTTTGTTTAATTTTTTTTTTTTTTGGTAACATCATCAGTTGATTCTCAAACTCTGATAGAACTGTAAAACTTTTCTCAGTATGTTTATCAGTTAAATAACTACCTATTATGTCAACTTCGTTTTCTGAGGACGGTTTGTGAGGGAACTATCTCCCCTGAACGGGGGGATCTGTAATCCTACATGAAACACATGTTCTTTAAGAACGCCACTTCATCGTCATCTCACAGTATTCTCGTGACCTCTCTTCTCTATGAATTATATTCCTTTATTCCTCCACGCTGCTTCTTTCTTGACTTACACATTGTTGCTTCCATGGGAATGGCCAGTATAGTGGTTTCCACAGAGAGAGTGCTCATGATAGGGACGAGAAGTTGAGTGGAGGTGGGGAGGGTTGAAAGAAAGCATCTTATATAAGGAAATGTGACGTTATCTCTTAGGGTGATGCGAAAATACTGTTTTCTTTTGGAAGCTCTTCCTTAGGAGATGGTTTCGACCCTACTGAATTTGAAGGTGAGGGTTGTAAGATAGAGCTTTACAGTGTTCAGTGTACACAACAGGCTTGCCTCTCACATGGAAGACATACTATCCCACCCCCAACCCTCAAAGTACAATCATTAATAAAGTGAGATCATTCATCAAAGTACAATCATTAATGTACTATGCCACATTGACAGAAGAGGGCACCATTAAACTAAGAATCTTGCGAATCATTCCAAATCCACAAAAAGAATGGAAGAAAATGGACTAAGTCTATGCAAAGGTACTTAAATAATATATCTTCAAGTGATGAAAATACTCCACCATATCATGGGAGATTAAAAACAACTATGAGGCAGAAGAAAATTGCTATGCAATAGTCCACACTGAATTAACTAACCTCAACCAAGTATGTGAGATTATGAGCAACTATCTGCTATGGTAAAATCATGTGTTGAGATTTAATTGTAATAGAATTAAGAAGATTAAAACTTGATATGATTGCCGTGTTGAAGGGTGAGACATTTGGGAGAAGATTAGTGATTGGGTGATTAGGATGGGGTCTTCCATGGCTAAGTTCTGATGGGTTTATAAAATGCAGAAATGCGCACAGAGACCTACCTGGAACAATGACCATGCTCTGTCTGCATGCACTTCCCACCCTCTCAGCCTCTGTAAGCTGTGCTATGATAGAGCTGGCCTAATCCCAGCCTCACACCTTTGAACTTTCCAGGCACCAGAATTGTTAGTCAAATAAACTCCTATTCTTTTTTTTTTTTTGGAGAGGTTTTTGCTATAGGGTGTGTGTGCTCACCAGAAAGACAGAGAGAGACAGAGATAGAAAGCAAGAAATCATCCCCCAGGGGGAGGATGGCCAAGCTGTGATCCCTTCTCCTCCAGGCCAAGCCGTGATCCCTTCTCCTCCATTCTCCTCTTGGGATCTTGGGCATGTACGCACACGCATCCAGTGTGAGTTTAAGCCATGGGGTCTGGGACTTGATCTGCAGTCAACTACATGAGAATCCAGCATTACACCCATTACACCAACTGCTGGTCCCATAAACTCCTATTCTTTATAAATCACCCAGTCTCATATATTTCTGTAAGCAACATAGTAGTGGACTAAGACATAAGTAGAAATTAAAACATTAATGGATATGGGGGAACAAAAAGAAATGAAGAAAGCTGCTTGAATTCAGGAAGGAAATAGAACAAAGAAAAATCATCTGAGAATTAAAAATGAGATTGGAAGAAGACATCTATATTAGTTTCCCGGGGCTGCCTGAACAATTACCAGCAACTGCGTGGCTTGAAATTACAGAAATTTACTCTCTTACAGTTCCAGGACACAGAAGACAAGTCTCTGAGGGATTATCCATTCCATCTCTTATGGTGACTCCAGAAATTCTTAGTGTGTTTAGACTTATAGATGCTTTACTCTATTTTCTGTCCCCATTTTCATATTATCTTCTTTTTTTTTTTTTTAGAGGTTTTTGCTATAGGGCACAGCTTGCCAGACAGAGAGACCGAGACAGAGAGATAGAAAGTGAGAAATCACCACCCAGGGGAGATGGCCACGCCACAATCCCTTCTCCTCCATTCTCCTCTTGGGATCTAGGGCACACACGCACACACGCCTGTTGTGAGTTTAAGCCACCGGGTCTGGGACGCGAACTGAGGTCGACTACGTGGAAGTCCAGCGACATAGCCGTTATGCTAGCTGCTGGTCCCCATATTATCTTCTTTTCTGTGCATCTTCCCTCTTCTCTTCTCCTCTAAGGATGCTTCCACTGGAATTAGAACTCAGCCAAATAATCTAGGATGATGTTATCTTAAGATACATTTTACATTCACAAAGACCCATTTTACAGATAAGATCACATTCATAGGTTCTAAGTACATACACGAATGGGTATAGATATAGATTCGTGTGAAGGTGGGGGTTACTGTTCACCTCACTCCAGCACCCAAGGTAGAATGTACTCTGGTGGACATTTAACATGGGATAGTAAAGTAAGACAGGCAAACAACCAGGAAACTGAAATGAAATAAAAAAGTAAAAAAGGACAGAAAGAAAATGATTAACATAAAAGACAGTCGAAACAACATATGCATAACTGGAGTTCTTGAAGAAGAAACACAAAACAAAGGGGCTATTATTTAAAACTATAACTGAAGAAAACTCCCAAGAAATAAGACCTACATATTTTAAAAGACCTAGCAGAATCTATATATTTAAAAGACCTACTGAGATCAGGAAGTTTGTTTTGTTTTGTTTTGCTTTGATTTGGTTTTTAGAGAGATTTCTTTTTGCTATAGGGCAGGTGCATTGGCCAGAGAGGCAGAAAGCGAGAAATCACCCCCTTGGGAGATGCAATCCTTTCTCCTCCATTTTCCTCTTGGGATTTAAGGCATGCAAGTACACACGCCCAGTGTAAGTGTGAAGCTGTCAGGTCTGGGACTCGAACTGCAGTTGGCTGTGTGAGAGTCCAGCGACATAACCATTACACCATCTGTTGGTCCCAATAGGGAAGATTAATGTGGAATTATAAACACCTAATAAAACTATTAGATTTCAAAAAGAAAAGAAAAAAATATTTTAAAAAAAATATTTTATTTTAAATTTATTTATTTACATTCATTCACTGTACATTATTACAGTATAGAAAATGAGATATTCCATCCAGGATATCATCAACAAATAACCTTTCATTTCTTGTTTCTTATAAATTTTGCTCCCCCCTTGATTCCTTATCTCTCACCCTCTGCCACTTCCCACCTCCTCCCACACTGTCTCTGGTATCTACAGTTGCTTTCCATGCTTCTTTTTTTCTTCATATTTTATTGATTCACAAAAGATCTTAATTAATTTAAATACTTAAAATAGCAAGTGCAGATGATCTCTGGAAACACTCTTGTAGATCAGCTTTATCAGAATGTTTTGGTATTTTTCAGTCTTATTTCCCATTGGGATTTTTACACATTTTTTTTAAACAACTATTGTACAGAAGTGTAATTCAATATACCAATAAGATAAATAGATTTGTATTAGAAAATATTTCATAAGAATATGGGTGTTTTAGAAAAGCAAGAAAGAATTATCATAGCTCTCCATTCAGTAGAGTTTTAAAATTAGTCTTTAGTGAAAGGTATCAAATTGCCATCTGAAGTTGCAAAAATTTAGTGTAGGCTTTCAATAGAGGGAGCTCAAATCTTTTAAATGGAAATGGAGGAGTTTTAATACTTCATATTTTTTCCTTTTAAAAAAATATTTGCTCTAGGGCGTGTGTACTTGCTAGGAAGGAGAGAGAAAAAGAGAATATGAATGAAAAATCCCCCCCCCACCACCCCAAGGGGCATGGCTATTTATAATCCTTTCTCTCCTATTCTTCTCTTGGGATCTTGGGCACACATGTACACGTGACTAGTGTGTTTTTCAAGCCAGTGGGTCTGGGAATTGAACAGTGCAGTAAGCCATGCGGGATCCAGTCATCCTAACCACCATGTCACCAGCTGTCCCAAATATTTCATTCATTTCTTCCAACTGTGTCATGGTTTCTGATATTCATGTCAGTTGTTTTTTTTTTTTTAGAGGTTTTTGCTATAGGGCACAGCTTGCCAGACAGAGAGACCGAGACAGAGAGATAGAAAGTGAGAAATCACCACCCAGGGGAGATGGCCACGCCACAATCCCTTCTCCTCCATTCTCCTCTTGGGATCTAGGGCACACACGCACACACGCCTGTTGTGAGTTTAAGCCACCGGGTCTGGGACGCGAACTGAGGTCGACTACGTGGAAGTCCAGCGACATAGCCGTTATGCTAGCTGCTGGTCCCCATATTATCTTCTTTTCTGTGCATCTTCCCTCTTCTCTTCTCCTCTAAGGATGCTTCCACTGGAATTAGAACTCAGCCAAATAATCTAGGATGATGTTATCTTAAGATACATTTTACATTCACAAAGACCCATTTTACAGATAAGATCACATTCATAGGTTCTAAGTACATACACGAATGGGTATAGATATAGATTCGTGTGAAGGTGGGGGTTACTGTTCACCTCACTCCAGCACCCAAGGTAGAATGTACTCTGGTGGACATTTAACATGGGATAGTAAAGTAAGACAGGCAAACAACCAGGAAACTGAAATGAAATAAAAAAGTAAAAAAGGACAGAAAGAAAATGATTAACATAAAAGACAGTCGAAACAACATATGCATAACTGGAGTTCTTGAAGAAGAAACACAAAACAAAGGGGCTATTATTTAAAACTATAACTGAAGAAAACTCCCAAGAAATAAGACCTACATATTTTAAAAGACCTAGCAGAATCTATATATTTAAAAGACCTACTGAGATCAGGAAGTTTGTTTTGTTTTGTTTTGCTTTGATTTGGTTTTTAGAGAGATTTCTTTTTGCTATAGGGCAGGTGCATTGGCCAGAGAGGCAGAAAGCGAGAAATCACCCCCTTGGGAGATGCAATCCTTTCTCCTCCATTTTCCTCTTGGGATTTAAGGCATGCAAGTATCTCCATTTTCCTCTTGGGATTTAAGGCATGCAAGTACACACGCCCAGTGTAAGTGTGAAGCTGTCAGGTCTGGGACTCGAACTGCAGTTGTCTGTGTGAGAGTCCAGCGACATAACCATTACACCATCTGTTGGTCCCAATAGGGAAGATTAATGTGGAATTATAAACACCTAATAAAACTATTAGATTTCAAAAAGAAAAGAAAAAAATATTTAAAAAAAATTATTTTATTTTAAATTTATTTATTTACATTCATTCACTGTACATTATTACAGTATAGAAAATGAGATATTCCATCCAGGATATCATCAACAAATAACCTTTCATTTCTTGTTTCTTATAAATTTTGCTCCCCCCTTGATTCCTTATCTCTCACCCTCTGCCACTTCCCACCTCCTCCCACACTGTCTCTGGTATCTACAGTTGCTTTCCATGCTTCTTTTTTTTTTTTTTTTTTTTTGCATTTTACTGACTCATGAAAAATCTTAGTAAATCTAAATACTTTCAATAGCAAGTACAACTGACATATACCTATCTATGGGCACATGTCTGACTTTAGGCATAAACCTCAGTGAGTAGAATGAAGACAATATAAAGTAGCACTTAGCTGGGGCTATATAGCTTAGTGCAGTCGTTTAACGGGTATTTTTTAATGCATTTTTTAATTTCAAGAAAAACAATTTTAGTGTTTTTTTTTTCTTAGAGGTTTTTGCTATAGGGCATGTGAGCGCAACAGAAAGACAGAGACAGAGAGACAGAAAGCGAGAAATCACCCCCCAGGGGGGATGGTCACGCCGCAATCCCTTCTCCTCCATTCTCCTCTCGGGATCCTGGGCACTCACACACACGTGCCCGGCGTGAGTTTTTTTAAGCCACTGGGTCCAGGACTCAAATTGTGGTCGACTATATAGGAGTCTGCCGACATAGCCATTACTCCATCTGCTGGTTCCTAGTTTTAGTTTTAATAGGTCAAAATAGAAGAATGTTAAAAAGAATTTGCTTAAGACATAAAGCCAGGAAAAAGGTTAGGATTCAGTTCAAAGAGTAGGTAGATGTACCTATCAACAGTTCAAGAGAAGACAAAAATCCTTAAATCTAGAAAACAAAGCATAGAAAAAAATCAGTCATAATTTATTCAAAAGCCATAAAATTCTGTTTCATCAGTTCAGTCTCATATAATTAATCTCTCTTTTGTTGAATTTTCAGTGTTACTGTGGTCTGATCTTTCCGTTGAAGTTCTGGAAGTTTACAATGTTATTGATCTTTCTGGACTTGTCCCTACCATTAAGTTGGTCATTGTCTTGGTTGTTTTTTGTATTCTTATTTCTGTGTGTCTCACTTTGGCTTTCCTGGTATAGCACTCCCTTCAACACTTCTTGGAGAACTGGTCAGGTGTTGGTAAATTCTTTCAGGTTTTGTTTAACTGAGAATGTTTTAGTTTCTTCTTCCCATATGAAGGATATTCTTGACAGGTATAGTAGTCTTGGTTGAAATTGTTTTTCACTTAACACTTTGAATATATTCTCTGGTTCTTTCCTTGCTTGCATTGTTTCTGTCAAGAGGTCTGATGTTAGCCTGATGGGATATTCTTTGAGAGTAACTTGATGTTTCTCTCTTGCCAATTTTAGTGTCTTGTCTCTGTCTGTGGTTTTGGTCAATCTGGCTATGATGTGCCTTGGAGAAGATCTTCTTGGGTCGATTCTATGTGGAGTCCTTTGTATTTCTTGGATCTAGATATTTGAGTGCCTCCCTAGGTTTGGAAAGTTTTCTTTCAGGATTTCATGGAATAGATTATCAATGCCCTGATTAGTTTCTTTACCTTCTGGGATATCGATTATCTGGATGTTTGGGTGTCTAATGTTATCTAGAATTACTTGCATATTATTCTCATTTCTTGGGTTATTTTCTCAGACTTTTTGGTGAATTTTTCTAGGTCAGTGGTTCTGTCTTCTACATCTGAGATTTGATCTTCTGCATTATCTATTCTGTTTTTAATACTTTCAAGTGAAGTTTTGATTTCCTGTATTACAACCTTCATCTCTAACAACTCCATTTAGTTCTTTTTTATGGTGTATATTTTCTCTTTCAGATCATACAAGAACTTCCTCACCTCTTGGAACTCATTGTCTCTTTTCTCCTGCATCTTCTGCAGTTCATTGTCTCTCTTCTCTTGCACCTCTGTTAGCTTTGTCACTGTGAATATTCTAAATTCTTTATCTGGCATTTCCGTGAGTTCCATTGTATTGTCTGCAGAGGATGAGGAGTTACTCTTCCCTTGTGGGAGAGAAATTTTCTTAGCTTTTTTTTATTTGTGCTTCTGTAGTGGCTTCTGGTTATCTGATGGGTTATACATTTTTTCCTAATTTTTGAAATTAAATCTGAGCATTCAGAGGCATGCAGGAGGAGGTGATCTGCAATCTCTCTGTAGTACCGTTTTCCTCCCTTTGTACAGCATATTCTGTGGGAATTAAGGATTACCCTGACCCTGGCTAGATCTTGGGGTCAGGAGGGTGAAGTCCAGGCAGAAAAGGGGTGAAAGTATTTAAGACTTCCAGAAAAATAATGACATCATTTACAAGGACAAAGAGTTATACAATCATCAGATTCTCAAAATTAATGTACAAAGCAAGGCCACAACAGGAAGTATGTGTTTTTTACATCCTGCTAAGCTGCTCTTCAAGTATTAGTTACAGGAACATTCATTTCGACATGAAAGAACACAGACTATAACCCTTCTTGAAGAACCTACTAGAAGCAACTAGAGAGCAACGTTTTCCTTCTTGTAGTCAACTTCTTGCACTGCTTATCTGTCTTGTCTATATAATTTTCTCTTTTCCAGAGTGTCATCAAGATAGATGTATATAGTCTTTAGTCTTTTGAGTCCGCCTTCTTTTACATAGCATATATATGTATATGTATATGTATATGTATATGTATATATATATATCCATTTGAGTCTGCCCTCTTTTACTTGACATATATATCCATGTAGCTTGTTCCTTTGACTTTCACTGTACCATAGTTGGCTTATCTGTACACTAGTTGAAGGACATTTGTGCTATTGTAGTGATTATGACTAAAGCTGCTACAACCATTCGCATGGAGGTTTTTTTGTGATTAAAATGTTAAGTTCTCTTATAAATATCCATGAGTGGTATGACTAGGTCAGAGGCTAAATATATGTTAAACTGAAAAAAAAAAACTTTTCCTCAAAGTGACTGTAAATTTTGTGTTCCCACTAGCAATGTATGAGAATTTCAGTGTATTGTAAGTTCTTTTTTTTTTTTTTAATGTCTTTAGCCATCTTTACAGGCTGGTATTGGTATTTGTAGTTTTAACTAGTATATTGTCTTTTTTTTTGAGAGAAATTTTTGCCATAGAGTGCATGCACTTGCTGGAGAGAGAGAGACAGAAAGCAAGAAATTACCCCCTGGGGGGTGGCCATGCCTTAAGCCCTTCTCCAGTCCTCTCTTGGGATTTTGGGCACACATGCACACACACCTGACATGAGTTTCAAGCCACCAGGTTTGGGATTTGAACTGTGGTCAGCCATATGGGAGTCTAGTATCTTAACAACTACACTGCCTGCTGGTCCCTTAATTAATGTATTCTAATAATAATATTAATTGCATATCACTGTGAACTTCATTTTTTGTGCTTATTTGACATCCATATATCATCTATTATGAAGTCCCTATTAAAATTCCAGGACCTGGAAGGCCATTGCAAGGCTAAATTTGTAAGTGATAATAAATGGAAGCCTACTGGAATTAAAAGAAAGTAGATATGGAGATGAGGAGATGTGCAACTTAGCAAATTTCTTCCGACAGGGAAACTGTTGGCGCTGTCAGAGAGATGATCTACTCCCGAAACCCTGAGATGCTTCCTGGCCCCTACCCTAAGCATAAACCCCAGCCCCAACCCTAACTGTACATGACCTTGTAAGTTAAAGGAAGTAGCCACCACTACTTATAACATCAAAGATGCTCATGAAGGCCCCATACTGTAGCATTTGCATTAAGTACACAGGCTTGGACTCTCAATTTGGGCGAAAGGGTAGGTCCACTCCTCATTTTTCTACTTACTGGCTATGAGAATCATATGCATGCCAATGGCTGCCCAAGGAATGCAGTGGGAGCAACTACTTGGGACAACCAGACCAGCACTGGGAGCTACTGAGCCACTAGGTGGCTCCCCAGATTCACATTAGGCTCCAGAATTTACTATATAATTTCCAAAATTCAGTTTGAAAGGGCAGTCTCAGAGATCTATGACAAAGTCACAATATATGACAAACTATGCAAGAGTGATGTTGAAAAGTCACCATAGATGCAATTGAAGACCACTTGTCATTGGATGAAACTCCATCTAGGAAGCGAGGAGTATGTAATACTATTATACAAAGAAAATACATCCCAGACAACTCTCCAAACAAGGAGTTCAATAAGATATGTCCATAAGAAAGTGGTTAAACTTCCTGTGGTCTTCTGTGGTTCTGGTTCTCCACGCCTTTTAGAAAGGTGGGAATTTATAATAAGGAATTTCTTTCTTTTTTTTTTTTTGGAGAGGTTTTTCGCTATAGGGCACGTGCGCTTGCCAGACAGACAGAGAGAGACATAGAGACAGAAAGCGAGAAATCCCCCCCCAGGGGGGATGGTCACGCCGCGATCCCTTCTCCTCCATTCTCCTCTCGGGATCTTGGGCACGCACGCACACGCGCCCGGCGTGAGTTTTAAGCCACCGGGTCCGGGACGTGAACCACGGTCGACTATGTGGGAGTCCAGCGACATAGCCATTACGCTAACTGCTGGTTCCCAGGAATTTCATATTTTTGAAAGCATTATTTCTATTTTTAAGTGGTAAGTTCTGTGAAAATAACAATAAATGGTGATATAATCTTGGTCTGGAAGTCAATGTATTGGTTTAGACAAGTTATCAAGAGTGCTGGATTATGGTTGGCAAAAACTTGCCTTGTAACTTAAGAAGCTCTCTGGCTAGAAAACCTTTGCATGAAAAGTATCCCCCATGGCTAGAAAGCCCCCATGTTACCTGAAAAGCTATGAGTACCTCTGAACCAGAGTTTCTATGTCCTGTGGTATAGTTTACAAGTCTGTATGCAAACAATGAACTTTAGATCCGTAAGGTGTTAGAATTAGATATCAATGACATGACCTTTGAAATAAACAAACAAACAAAAAAGATTGCGTCTCAGTTTTTTTTCTGTTTCCACTCTGATCTACACTGGTCCTATAAACTCATAGATTCGGGACACCTGCTCTGCTACCTTAGACATTCTCTGCCCTAACTAGTTGAGTTTTAACCTTTATCTGAGATAAGCTAATGCCTGTTACAATCACATTAAATTCTAGCACTTACCTCAAGCCTATAGGAGCCCTGGGCACCACCATAACCAACCCTGTCAACTTTAGAGGGCCCTGACATTCACCAGATGATGGTCAAGCATCTTTAAAGTATTCTAGAAATAGGTGTCAGAGTTTGTTTTCTCCTAACCCCTAGACTGCAGAGAGTGTTAAAAATTGTAGTTTTCATGCACCATTATTGAACCAGAGGTATCTCACCTGCGACTTCTGGGAAATCTGCCAATTTACCTTCCAAATGGACAAGTGTAGTATTTGTATATTCCTATTTTCAATCCCTTATGAAAGATGAATAAAACAGACGTATCTTTTTGCCCAGAAAGAATGTATTTTGACTTGTCAGGAACAGTTGGAAAGGGGTATTATCTCTTTGAGAATCTTGCTTAGTTCAGGGTATCAGCCTCACACAGAGGTCAAACAGAGGAAAACTGATGACAAGATATAAATTTGGGGGAGGAGGTATTAAAATATTATCTACTGAATGCTTAAGAGTCAGAAATGTTTGGTACATTCCATATGCTATCCTAGACAAAAATTTTCCTAAGGATAAGAATGCATGCCTGCAATGCTTCCTAAATGTGATTTTTCCAGCCCAGTTAAATCTGTGGAAAGATTAAAACTCATAGGAAGGACCACGAATTGCAATACGGATCTCACACTAAGCACATCTTTGCATTCTGTGAGACTTTTTGAAATTCTGGGAAGCATCCTTTGGAACCCACTGAGTAAATATCAAAACCCTTTGGTGTCGTGAAAGGTCTATATTAACTATGGAACTCTGGGAACCAGCAGATGGTGTAATGGTAATGTTGTTTTGTCTCTAACATAGCTCATTGCAGTTTGAATCCTGGACCTGGCAGCTTGAAACTCATGCTGGGTGTGTGTACATGTGTGCCCAAAATCCCAAGAGGAGAATGGAGGAGAAGTGATTGCAGCCTGGCCAACCCTGCTGGGGGGGAGGGGTAATTTATCACTTTTTGTTTCTCTGTCTCTCTCTCTCTCTCTGGTGAGTCCATGCACCCTATAGCAAAAATCTCTAAAAAAATTATGAAGCACTGGAAGTTCTTTTACAAGGAGAGTTTTTATACTAAAACCATCTTGTTTGTCTCATTTCTAGTTAAAGTTGTAGACTAAAAAGAGAACTTTTTTTCTCCTAAGAATATAAACATTCATCGCTTTTTAATGTTTTTAAAGACCACAGTATTTTGGAAAGATACTATTCATAATTAATTTCTTTTCTGGATTTCCTGTTTCTAGTAATGATGATTCAGGTTTTTGGATCAGTTCTTTAGCTGAAACCAATGGAAAAAAAAAAAAAAACACCAAGATTAAATATGTTTTAAATAATCTTTAAAAAACCATTAAAGAGATTATAAAAGAGTAAGAAATTATTTGGCCCAGAGTAAAGAGCAGTCAAGGCTCTAGAGAAGTAAACAAGCCTGAAGTCATTTTATCCCTGAAGGCACTTGCTAATTCTAGGAAATTAAAAACACCATTCTGGTCATTTTTCAGGTTACAGAAAGAGGCCAAAAAAAAAAACCCCAAAAATTCTAAGTCCATATAAGTTAGGCAATATGACATGAGACCTTTCCCTGCAACAATCTGTGAACTGAGTGAAAAATGAATAAGAATTGGAATAATCTGAAGATAATTAAAACATGGTAAGCCTCCCTTGCATTGTCCAGGAAATACCAAACTTTGAATTTTTTTTTAGAAGTTTTTGCCTTAGAACATGTGTGCTTACTGGAGAAAGAGACAGCAAGAGGGAAAGTGAGAAATCACCCCACAGGCCACACCACAATCCCTTCTCCTCCACTCTCTTCCTGGGATCTTGGGCATGCATGAGTCTCAAACCCAGCATGAGTTTCAAGCCACTGGGTCTGAGACTCAAACTGCAGTTGGCCATGTGGAAGTCCAGGGCTGTAACCACTATGCCATCTGCTTGTCCCCAAACTTAGAATTTTTAATAGGTGGTCCTGGACTTGTAAGGCCCACAGGTACCTGGAAGAAGCAAATATAAGTATTCTTTGGAGCAAAGTATTTTCATTATAGGCCTTCCAATTTTTCCTGTAAGATGCCATTTCAGGTGCCATGGCTAGCAAAACATATCCAGCACATAAGAAATTTAGAATCAATGATTTAAACAATCAACACAAAGAAATCATCAGAAACTCTAGGTGTAGGTCCCAGACTGAGTTTTCTTTCCTTTTTCTTTTATCATTGTTATTTATTTATGTATTTTTAATTTTTTTTTTTTTGGAGAGATTTTCGCTATAGGGCGCGTGTGCTCGCCAGACAGACAGAGAGAGACACAGAGACAGAAAGCGAGAAATCACCCCCCAGGGGGGATGGTCACGCCGCAATCCCTTCTCCTCCATTCTCCTCTCGGGATCTTGGGCACACACGCACACGCGCCCAGCGTGAGTTTTAAGCCACTGGGTCCGGGACGTGAACTGCGGTCGACTATGTGGGAGTCCAGCGACATAGCCATTACGCTAACTGCTGGTTCCCTTTAATTTGGCCAGAGAGAGTAAGAGATAAAAAGTTAGAAAACAAGCCACCAGGTCTGGGATTCAAACTACAGTCAACAATGTGGGAGTACATCATCTTAACCACATTGCCATTTGCCAGTTCCAAGAATGTGTGTTTTAGTAGGCAATTTAGGTCATTCTGATATATGCTAAAGCTTGAGAATTGCTGCTTTATATTTTTATTGCATAAATGTGCATTCCTCAAAAGCTATAAATATGGAAGTCAGATAGTGGTGCAGCCGTGGAGTGTGGGGCTCTGCAAGGCAATCCCACACAGGAAGTTACCAGTTTAAGTTCAGAGACCTTCAGGGTACCCTGAGCATGTGTTTGTCAATGATCTGGGGCTGGCTAAAAGCAGAGGGTGGATCATGGCATCAAGATTCCCTGGAGGTGCTCTCTCTCTCTCTCCCTGTCTCCCTCACTCATGGTGTTGCAGAAAATCAGATGCTGAGGAATGGAAAACAATGCAGAGAGAGATTAAGAGAACTGTTTATTTCCCAGGTGGGTATGGAGGAGTTAACACTCTGAATCTCTGGCCCCCACTGGGGGTTGGATGTGTCTTTTATGGGGGAACTGGGGAAGGGGCTCTGAACCTGCCCTAGGAAGCGTCAAAGGGAGGAGGCAGAGAGGCAGAGAAGCAGGAAGCAGGAAGTCTAATCTATTCAAGGTATAATCTATTCAAGGTTTCCAGGTTACCCTGTAGCTCCGGGGAGGGGTAGTGAGTTTGCTGGAGGGCAGAAACTTCAGGGAGCTATCAGCCCTGAGTTACTCATGAATTCAGCCCTGAGTTATTCATGAATTCAGGGGTTCTCCAGATCATCCCCCCCTCTTGAGCCTCCTCAACTATACTCAAGGAGGGTCAATTAACAGGAGGGTGGTGAGGGCGGCAACAGGCAGCTGATATTTGATAGTTCTAAGGCGGGAGGTTATGAATTACTTCATTAGATTAAAAACACATGGTCCGACTGCCAGTGCTGAAAGAATCACTGCTAGGGGCCCCCGGAGAGGCAGTAGCCATGCGACCCATGTTCACAGCCCATTTTTACCTGCTCAAGAGTCAGCCTGGCCGTCGCTTGTCTCTTGTCGCGCTTTGGAGACTAAATCTTTAAGCCGGTTGGCCATATCTCAATCACACCTGAGCTGTTGGTGCGGAAGCAACATTCCTCTTCTGGAAATAGAGTCCACCCTTTTCGGCAGTCAGGAGATCTAACCCTCTCCGGTTCTGTAGGACCACATCAGCCAAGGAATCTCGCTGGACTTGGAGGACCCCGTAATGTTCACTACCTATTGGAATCCATCTGCCAGGTCAGTGGACAGCTGCACGTAGTAAACAGCGGAGGACGCCATTCCTCCAATCCCGGTCCCAACCCCAGAAGCAATTCCCAGACCCACTAGGAGGAGAATGAATTGCATCACCCTCCGAGATCCAGCATGTATTACCAGGGGGACATCGACAGTCTCATTTCCCCATAGAATGTCTGCTTTGAGGAATTGCCCAGGAATAGGTCCTGGGCCAGTGTGTTGGAAGACACTGTAAGCATAGAGCCCACATATGAGGTGGAATCCCAGGTATTGGGAACAAATTGCAGTCCCACTTTCTGGCTATGTGCTGTGGCAGGTCATATGACCTACTTCAATGGAAGTTTGATTTGTAAAACAGTCCTGGGACTCGGAGGAAAGGTGCACCTGGGAGACTGGTCCCTCCCGTACAGAGGTCAGATTAACAAGTGGGGTGTCATTTGTAGGGTAGGTTGGAGTGGCATACATGCAGGGAAGGGCTGTTCGGATGCAGAGCCAACAGCTAGACACTAACTGGGGTTGTGCCTGATACAGGAGAGCATGGGTCGCATTAATGAGTGTCATTGCTCTTGGATTGAGCTGGGGTGCAGGGAGGTACAGGGAGCCTCAGCTGATTTTGGAGAGTCTGAAGTTTAAGCCTCTGTACTGCATCCTGGATGGTGACTTGGGTCTCTGTAGGACATTTCCCTCCTCCACCTGGGAGCCCAGATGTCTGAGACCTGTGGGCAATTGTAACAATCATAGTTCCCTCTGCTCTTTCCTACAAATGAGGGTGTTCCACTGTCCTGGTACTTCTGGAGGGTGACCAAGTCGAGGCAGGACTTGTAGCCTTGCCCCTGGTGCATGAATGCCAGCTAGCTCAGGGGCCCTGGAATTACTATGGGATTGTAAATCCCGGGCAGGTGGTCTACCAGTGGTAGGTAGACACCCGGTTGCAGCCGAATTGTGGCTTGCTGGATGGTTTGGTTGCACCATTTGCGGCAAGAGGAGTAGGCACTTGTCAGCCTCGGTAAAAGAGCAAGGCCCAGGGTCAGGAGTATCATTAAGGCAAAATCGGTATTAGGAATAGAGCCCTGGTTAATTAATCTGGGCATCTTAGGCCTATTAAGATCCCTACCACCAGGAGTTATACTAGTGTTAGCAAAAGCCTCCCCATAACTTCCAGTCCGTTGGGGCCACCACTGCCAAACCAATGGAGAGAGGCACAGCCAACCCTATGGGAAGGGCTAGGAGGGGTATGGTGGGGGTGTCATCTATTGCTGTCCTCAACCTTCTGCTGTGCGTAGATGGGTCAGCGTCTGGAGTGAGCAAAGTAGGGTTGTAGGCTCCTCAAGCTTCCACCAGCCTGAGGGTGGCTGTGGCATGGCTGCAGTCTTGATGGCAGGTCTTGGTCCTCTGGAAGATGATCTTAGTTGGTTGCTCAGGGTGGTTTTTGTTTGTTTGTTGCAGAGGTTTTTTGCTATAAGGAATGTGCACTCACAAGAAAGAGAGAGACAGAGAGACAGAAAGAGAGAAATCATCCCCCAGGGGGGATGGCCATACCACAATCCCTTCTCCTCCATTCTCCTCTCAGGATCTTGGGCACGCATGCACATGCGCCCGGTGTGAGTTTAAGCCACCGGGTTTGGAACTCGAACCGCAGTCGACTACATGGGAGTCCAGCGATGTAGCCACTATACCATTTGCTAGTCCCTTAGGGTGGTTTTACATCGTCCAGGTCTTAGGGTCCTCTGATGCTATGGCTTGCTTCACTCCCAAGTGGTGGATTCATGGGGCTAGCCCCGCAACCTTAACTCATCATTTCTGCTGGGTGCCTCAGGGCCGATATTTGCCATCCCTCTTCCCTGGACAGTGTCAGAATTCTGGCAGGACTGACGGTAACAGCAGCTGAGCCTGATGACTCAAAGCTGATTTGCATTCTAAGTTTAGTCAATAGGTTTCTTCCCAGAAATGGGACTGGGCGATCAAGCAGGTACAAGAACTCATGGGTAACTAAGTGTCCCCCAATTGGCAACTTCTTGCCTGCCAGAAGGGCTTGTGGTAGAGAGTTGCTCTGCCTTCAGTAATAGCCCCATCTGTGCCTATCTGGGGGGGAGGATTTCTCAGGTCTCCCGAAGGGGCATCTGCAGAGTGAAGTTGCCCTGGGCTGCAGCAGTTCGCCGGGTGACGGGGGTGATGGTGGGTGAGGCAGAATCTGAGTGTGGAATTTTGGGACGGCTGGCAGCCTCCCCCCTGAGCTGGCAGAGTTGGTGCGCTGGCTCCTGGGGCTGCTCTTTAGGCCCCAGGGAAGCAGATGGGGGCGGGGTTTTGATTACTGGCTCAGTTGGAAGATATGGGGGTGGAGCTGCTAATGGCTTCTCTTCTGGGGGGCCCTGCAGGATTGGAGCCATGAGTCTGTTTTGGTCAGAGTTTGGCACTGGGAGCATAACATGAGTGGCCAAAATAGCACATTGGTTTTTCCCCCTTACGCAGATTTGTGCCCAGGATGGAATGACTTAGGCTATTTGTAGCCAGGAGTCGGCACAGGGAAACTGCTCAGGGTGGCTGAGGATGCCAGTAACAACGCTGCACATAGCCCACAGGGTAGGGAGATGTAAGGTTCCCTGTGGTGGCCATCCAACCTTGAAAGAGGGCCATTCATCCCCTCAGAGGGCTCTCAACTTCTCTGGTTTCATTTTAACTCCATAATCACCAGACAAGCCCTTTTTAAAGTTGGTCAGCATACAGTCCAGCACAGTAGGCTTGGAGGACTTGGACTGAGGTTTTCCTAACATATCCCAAATATCTCTCTAGTTATCAAAAGCCTGCACTTCCTAGAAGGCTTGGGCGATCACTGGTTGGAGGAAGTGATCAGTGAGGAGATTCTGGAGGGCTAGCAGCTCCTGGGGGGTTGAGCCTTAGCCCAGAGGCTCAGAAGCTCTGCAGCCTCCTGGGGGCACTGCGGAAAAGGCCAGGCAGTGCAGGCAATCTGTTTGTTCAGGTTTGCAGGAGGGCCTTGGCCAAGGGCTGCAATCAGAAGGACCATAGCGGTCTCTCTTGAGGGTTCATCCTCTCGTTATTCCAACAGTGGGTACCCTGGTGCTTGAGAGGGGTATTTCTGTGGCAGGTGGAATGGAGGAGGACAAGGAAAGAGAAATCTGTGGAGCTAATTGATGAGGAAAGTTTGTCTAGATAGAGGGTGATGCCTGCCCTCTCCTCTCCCAGATAGAGCAGGCAGGTTCTTCTCTGCGGTGGAAGTCTTTGTAGGAGGGTCAAGACAGGCTCCAGGAGGACATTTTTCATCACAGCTGGGAGGAACTCATGCCCTAGATTCCAAGGCCAGAATCGGTGTCCTGACATTCGCTACTCTGCCTATCCGCCTCTACAGAGAACCCCCCCCCATCCTGTGAACGGTGTTACAAAAGACAAAGGGTGGGTGCCTCCCCCCGGGGGACCAATCGGGCACCTCTCTGGCCATGTCCCTTGCGGGCTATGTGTAGTTCCTTGGCAATAAGCAATCAGGTATAGAACCTCCACTGGACTGAATGATAGAGGGAAGGAGTCCCTCAGCGCCAATTTTGCCATTTAGTCTTCACAGAACTACCATGGACACACAGTTAAACAGACCCAATCATGCACCATAGCGAGAAGCTGTGCAGCCACAAACACATTCACTCATCGCAAACACTCCCATTCATTCAGAGATTACACATTCCCTTCCCACACCAGCCAATTACCAGACAAACCCTAAGTGCCAGTCCTGCGACCGAAGGAGAGTGATTGGTCTCATCTTCTATTCCATCCGAGTGGGTCTGACTAGGGCTCTACAGATTCCCGGGGACTTATAAGATTACCAGAGTTGACCAAGGTTGATGCATCATGTTCCAGGAGTTGGTCCTTCTCTCCAGTTGGAGTCTGATGCTCCAGGGATGCCTGGTCTTGGGGTTGGCACCCTGGCTGAGAGATCCCGTCAAATGAGATGGGGGCGGACCTAACTCTCCACACTTCAGTGCCCTTCCCAGGGGAGAAACACCTTGGGATTGGTGGCTCAAAGGGCCAGTCTAATTCCATTTTCCAGCCAATGCACCATAATGTTGCAGAAAACCAGATGCCAAGGAATGGAAAGCAGCACTGAGCGATTAGGAGAACTGTTTATGCAGATACTTCCTGAACCGATGACAGTGTTCTGTTTCTTAACCTATGTTGTGATTACACAGGTATAATCATCAAATAATACATCTATATTTTAATGCATAATGATAGAACTGGTGGTTCCCTTCCCATTTGATCACCTGAGTCAAACACTACCCCAAGAATCCTATCCACTATCACGCCACCACTCTCATCTACAAACAATGCCTAAAGTACAAATGGAAAGTTTTGTAGTTCCAAGATAAAACTTCTTTCACCTTAATTCTTAAGGTAATTAGCTCACAAAATTAAACAGCTTAAAAAGTTAAAACAATAAAAATATAGTTAAGTTTTTGAAAACCCTATTTAAAAGGCTGTTTAAAACTCAGAGCTAGGGACCAGCAGATGGCGTAATGATTATGTCACTGGACTTCCATGTAGTTGACAGCAGTTTGAGTCCCAGACCCAGCAGCTTAAAACTCACACAGGTGCCATGTGTGTGCGAGCCCAAAATCCCGAGATGAGAATGGCAGAGAAGGTATTGTGGTGTGGCCACCCATCCTGGGGGTCGATTTCCCACTTTCTCTCTGTCTCTGTCTGTCCAGCAAGTACATGCACCCTATAGTAAAACTCTCTCTTAAAAAAATTAAATAGAACTCAGAGATCTAATATCTACAGCCTTTATTCCCAATGAACCCTTACCTATGAGTGATAGCAATTTTTTCCTGTCTTCCCCCTCACCCCCCCAACAGGGCACATGCACTTGCCAGAGAGAAAGAAAGTGAGAAATCACACCTCCCCAGGGTGATGGGCACACCACAGTCCCTTTTCCTCCATTCTCCTCTTAGGATTTTAGGCACTCATGCACACACACCTGGCATGTTTTTCTTTTTCTTTTTTTTAAGAGGTTTTCGCTACAGGGCGCATGCGCTCGCCAGACAGACAGAGAGAGACATAGAGACAGAAAGTGAGAAATCACCCCCCAGGGGGGATGGTCATGCCGCAATCCCTTCTCCTCC
>NW_006160028.1:5088305-5108876 GCF_000334495.1 Tupaia belangeri chinensis | reverse complement strand
TGGGAGTCCAGCGACATAGCCATTACGCTAACTGCTGGTTCCCCCTGGCATGTTTTTCAAACTCCTGGTCCAGGACTGGAACTGTGGCGTTGGCCATGTGGGATCCAGCACTTTAACTATCACACTAGCTACTGACCCATGTGAGAGTAATACTCAGATCAACTGACTTTAAACTTCTGAAAACTTTAAAAGAAAATAGAGTAAGTCTCTTCATGGGACAGGGAATGATTAAAAAACAGCTTGAAACCACTATATCAAACTGATTAGTGTGGATTGCGCTTTTAGGTTCCCACATGCAAGCCCTCGACAGCATTATTAAATCTGAGAGGTATGTGTACATCTACTCACATATATAAAAAAATACAGATAAGCTTTTTTCTGTGATAAGATCCTTCCACACACTTCAGAAAACAGTAACACTTGGGCCAGCAGGTGGCGTGGTGGTTAAGGAGCTGGACATTCCCACATGGCCAACCGTGGTTCTAGTCCTGGACCTGGTGGCTTGCTTTCTCACTTTCTCTCCCTCTCTTCCTCTCTGTTTCTATCGCTGGTCAAATTAAAATAAATAAAATTAAATAATTCCTTTTTAAAAAAAAAAAAAAAGAAAGAAAACAGTAACGCTTGCCATTTGTCATTCCGACTGGCAGCACATCCTCCTATGCAAGGCCTCACGTTCTCTGTGGGAAGGCGATGATAACCGTGAGCACGGTTCCTGATTCTGGGAGCTAGCCAGTAGCTGCCTGTGCTTTCCGATGTGCCCAACAGGCAGCTAAACAACCAGATGGTTGCCACAGCAAGGCCTGTGGAGAGTGCCGCCCCTTTGGCTAGCTACTGAATGAGGCTAAGCAAAAGCATTTGCAGTTGGGTTTTATTCCACCTAGAGGCATCCTGACACATCCAGCACCCTTTTATATCTTCCCGTGTATGCGGTGAGGCTGGCTCTACTCAGTCCCCTCCATACCTCTTGCCATTAGAGAGAGCTGAATGCATATGCCCCTTGCTGCCTGCTCTTTCTTAAGCTGTTGCAAGTGACTGTATGGTTCCTAATAATTCTGGCATTGGCTGCAGGCAATGTGTCAAGACAGTACCTGATGGCTTAGCAAAGGTTATTTCTGGATTCTGGATGTTAGACCGAGATGGTCTAGCTCATTAAAGGCAGTTTTGCAATGATCTGAGTTAATATACTGAATTTCAGGATAATGTAGTTAAGGGGACAAGAAGTTTGGTAAGTTTCCTGCCCTGAGCAGGTAAAATGTTAAATTTTAATGGCCTAAACAAATCGTGGGAGGAGTTGGGGAGATTTGAAAAGCCTCTGCTACACACCGAAACCTCTGATCCAATGTCCTCTGTGTCCCTTACTTGCAACGTATTCTTCACTGAGCCTCAAGGCCAATTTTCTTTGGGAGCACCGCAACTGAGAAAACAATCATTTAAAAAGGCATAACCACAGCTTTGGATACAGCTGATCAATCCTATAGGATCAATGCTCCTCTTTAGCTTGATAATAATATGTTAAACACTCAGCTGGCCCTTCAAAAGCACATACTACCTCATGTCTTGTGAGTAGAAAATTCTCCATTACCCTGAGTCAGTTGAGCTCCTTACATTACATGGGCCATTTCATTTGTCTTTAGGACAAATGTGCTACAGTGAAGCATATAGTATCCTTTCATTGAGGTCTACAGATTATATCGGATTATAAACACTACCTTTGGATCACAAAGTAGCTTTAAAAGCACCATTCCACAGAACTTCTGCATTCTACCTTTCAACACAACCTGAATATTGTTCTCTACATCCATAGCACTAGTGTATCCCCTTTTGCCTCTGTGAGAATATAAGCTCACACATATGTGAGGACCACTTATGGACTACAAAATACTTCCTAGGCCACTCCGTAGGTATAAAGAGGATGTTAAGCTAAAAGACGTCATCCTATACATTGTTATACATTTGTTATAATAATCATTTGTCTTAGAAAACCAATACAGAGTCCTCAAAGCATTCTACTTTAAGACAGTCCCTGCCAACAGACTTCACAAAAATTGTGAGTGCAGGGAACCAGCAGTTAGCGTAATGGCTATGTTGCTGGATTCCCATGTAGTCGACAGCGGTTCGTGTCCCGGACCCGGTGGCTTAGAACTCACGCCAGGCGCGTGTGCATGCGTGCCCAAGATCCGAGAGGAGAATGGAGGAGAAGGGATTGCGGCGTGACCACCCCCCTGGGGGTGATTTCTCGCTTTCTGTCTCTATGTCTCTCTCTGTCCGTCTGGCAAGCGCACGCGCCCTATAGCGGAAACCTCTCAAAAAAAAAAAAAGTGAGTGCACAGGTTGATTGTTCTATTCTGGATTACAAGAACTGATATCAAAGTTTGCAGGATACCTAGTCATTTGTGACTATCACGATGCCTTATGTGAGTTGATAATATCCATGTTGTCATCTTCAAACCAAAGTTCTGTATACATACCATTAATTAGTTTTATTCTCAATCACTTTATCATACATGGGACTGATTAAGATGTTTGGCCTACACGTTTTCTCTATGACAGATGTCTTCTGAGTAATTTTCAGTTTTGAAACTGAAACTATTCAAATACTTTACACAGAAAGCTAGACATCTTCCTGCAGTGTATTTTTTTTTTTTTTTTATCACTTCCACTATTACTGGGTCATCTGCAATCCATGACTTTTCCGTCAAATGATATACCCGTCTGCATAATTCATGCTGTAGTGAGCCCAAGGCACCACCGTACCATTTTCTGAATCTTTTTCCTTGGCGCGAACTCTTTAGAATTCTGTACATCGTTGATTACACATGACCTGAGAGCAAACATTGTTTTGAAAGTTCATTTATTTCTTCCAAGAGAACAGAGAGACAGATATTCCCAACAGTCTTCATGCCATGATCCACTCCCAGTTTCAGCCTTCCCAGATCATGAGCAAGCATGTGACCTAGCATGTTCAGGGAGATCTTAGGACACCCACCTGGGCCCTTCCCATGTGGATCCAGTTGTGTTACATCGTGCCATGAAATGTTACCTGAAGTGCTTTTCCCACATACCAATTCTCACTCTGTACACCGTTCTTCAGGCTGACATTTTTACCTCCTCGATGTCTTTGACATCATCATAATGTTTACAAAAAACTCTGGAAATAGATTGCATGGGCTCAAGCCCGGTGCCACCACTTGCTTTTAGTGTGACCTTGAACACATTACTCAACCTCCTTGTTCTCCTTTTCTCTCATCTACATTTTGTGGATAAAATATTTAAATAACAATATAAAGATTCAAAGTATTAGTGAATGTAAAAATTCTAGGACAATATTTGACATATAATAAACACTATTATTATTATACAAATCTTAGTTATTATCTCTATAATCATGTAAACCTGGCAGCTATTAATGTTTTGAGCAATTAACAGGAAGCTATTACATTTACAGCTAGAAGCTCATTGATAGGCTGCATTTTCTTCGCTACTCAAAGATACTCCATTAAGTAACTGAACAAATGATAGATTATCATCCCATAAGATACAGAGCCTTGCCTTGAGGATGCCTACTACAGAGCCATGAGTGATGGCTGTAGGTGTCACAAATATTCCTGCCTCCCATGATATTTGAAATAAAAAAAACCACAATACCAGACATACAAATCAAGTCAACATAAACCAATACATCAATGGATAGCTGATAGCAAGATTTTATGGGCATGTGCACACACACACACACACACACACACCCGAAGGTGATCAACGTTCTTATTACTGAAATCTTATGATTACACTTAGTCTTCTTCCTTCTCCTCTAGAGAGGGTTTAGTTTTTATTTTTTATTATTTTATTGTTTTTTTGCTTTTTTTTTTTTCTCAAAAATATGTCTGGGGATCAGCAGTTAGCGTAATGGCTATGTCGCTGGACTCCCACGTAGTGGACCACGGTTCGTATCCCGGACCCGGTGGCTTAGAACTCATGCTGGGCACGTGTGCATGCGTGCCCAAGATCCCGAGAGGAGAATGGAGGAGAAGGGATTGTGGCGTGGCCATCCCCCCTAGGGGGTGATTTCTCGCTTTTTGTCTCTATGTCTCTCTCTGTCTGGCGAGCGCACATGCCCTATAGCAAAAACCTCTTAAAAAAAAAAAAACAGACAAAAATATGTCTGAGGTGCTCTAAAGTGCAAGTCTGGGACTATCGAATAGTTGATTATTCAGTACATTTGTAGAAGCGACAGGTGTAGATCTACCTCTTCAGTTAGGGTTCATCTAAGCAATCAGAAAAATCTGCTGCTGACAGACAAAAGAATGGCAGAAGCAGAACTCATCTTGCTTATTCTCTATTTTAGGTAAGACTTCACAGGAACCCCCCCAACCCCTTACTTTATAGGAAGAAACAGATGTTTGCCCATATGGTTTCTCACTATCTCAAGAACCACTTTTGTCCATATTCAACAAGTATAAATATTTTGGTAATTTGGCTTCTGCTTCAGATGTAGAGATCTAGAAAGAGCGTTGCTCCTACCCTCACAACCAGAACCACAGAAAAATATTTTTCTTAAACTCATCAGAGAGCCGAATTAGGGTGACCAGCTAGACTTTCTAAGTTTTAGTACTAAAAGTCCTATAGTCTGTGAAACTCCATAGGATCTGGAACAGGTGGTTACCCCAGGTAGGGTTACAGACTAGTCAAGCAGCGTGAGCTCTTTGAGACTAAAGAAATAGGATGTGAGTACTGAAGGTTATTTTTTTCCTTAGAGGTTTTTGTGAGAGGTAGAGAGACAGAGAAACAGAAAAGAAGTAATCACCTCAAGGGGGGATGGCCACACTGCAATCCCTTCTTTTCCACTTCTCCTCTCAGAACTTTGGACACAGACATACATGTGCTTGGTGTGAGTTTTAAGCTGCCGGGTCCAGGACTCGAACTGCAGTTGACTACATGGGACTTCAGCAGCATAACCATTATGCCATCTGCTGGTCCCATGAAGAAGAGATATTAAGTACTATGTAAGTCAGTAAGAATTCAGCTAGAATTATTAATGAATTTCGAAAGGCCAAGTGTGGCTTAGCATGTGTGTATAAAATCCCATGAGCCTCTGCCACAAAGGAAGCTTGCTTTCACATTCAGCCTCTTCTCCATAGTCCCTGTGGAGTCCTGATAAATTAGATAGGCAGGGGCCCAGAGAAGCCTCGCTTGGTGGTGACAGTCTGCTGAAGGAGAGTAAGCTTTCACTGTGGAAAGGCAAAAGTCCTGCCCACGCCCTTCCATATCTATAAAGAATAGATTTAAACCATTGGGGAAGGGGCACAGGTAAAACGCCTCCAAATTAGGTAAAGGTGGGAGTAGGGGGGGACATAAACCTTCTAATTCTGGGTGCAAAGGGGCAGGAAACAGCCTTGGGTCTAGGATGCCATGTCAGCACAATTAGAGGATTTTACACTGAAGAGGGTTAGGAGACTCTCATCCTCTGAAGATCCATTGAAGATACAGAAGAGGTGTCTGTCACAGAGAGTGACGGGCTAAGTAATCCCCCCCCCTCTTGAGGCCCGGACAGACCTGTAAGGCTTGTCTAAAACTTGGGTTGTACTAGGATGATCCAGAGTCCCTTGGTCCCCACTACCAAGATCGCAAGCCCCGTGAAGCAGGCAGGATAAAGGCGAATGCGTGGGAAAGCCCCCTCTGTGGGACAGGCTAAGGGGGAAGGCTAGAAACTGAGCATGGGGCGCAGACACTCAGAACATCCTCCAGCACTTCACCTTAAGCATAGGTAAAACTAGAGGAAACTGGGACTGACGGGTCCCTGAAGGTGGAACAATAAAGCCCAGACAAAGCGTAACTACTTAGCAGGTTGATGTCACACCTCACGTCACCGGCCTAGCAGAAGAAGTATGCTTATCTGGTGGCATGGGTTCTTTTCATCTCTCCGAGATGTGTGGCATTTGATAAAAGATTCCGAGGCATACTTAAAAAGGAAGAAAAAAGAAAACCTCATTGTCAAGAGAGAAAGCAACCAACAGAACCCAACTCAAAGATAACCTGTCTTAGAACTATGAGAGGGAATTTTTTTTGAGAGGTTTTTGCTATAGGGCGCATGCGCTCGCTGGAAAGACAGAGAGACAGAAAGCGAGAAATCATCCCCCAGGGGGGATGGCCACGCCGCAATCCCTTCTCCTCCATTCTCCTCTGGGGATCTTGGGCACGCACGCACACGCGCCCGGCCTGAGTTTAAGTCACTAAGTCCGGGACTCGAATTGCAGTCGACTATGTGGGTGTCCAGTGATATAGCTATTACACCATCTGCTGAAGAGAGAGAGGAAATTTTAAATAACTTTAAATTACATATATATATATATATATATGCGCACACACACACATATATATAATATATATATACACACACACAAATACATACATAAAATTATATGTATAAAGTTATTCATTCATTCATTCTTATTTTAATTTGACCAGAGAGACACAGAAAGAGAGAAAGAGTGGAAAAGTGAGAAAGTGAGCCACCAGGTCTGGGACTTGAACCATAGTCAACCATGTGGGAGTGTCCAGCACCTTAACCACCACGCCACCTGCTGGCACCACTTTAATATACTCATCATATATACTAAAGGTTCTAGTAGAAAAGATGGACAACACTGTGAATAGATGTATACGTCACATGGAAATGCTAGACATACAATAATAAGACACACGATAACAGAGATGAAGTAGCCTAAAACTGTGGTTCTGAACCAGGGGTGGTTTTGCCTCTCGGGAGATATGTGGCAATGTGTGGAGACCTTGCTGGTTGTTAGAGAAGGCTTGGGAGTAAGGGGTCAGGAACCCTAGAATGTGCAGACAAATCCTATACAAAAAAGACTGTCGAGCTCAGCACGTCAGTAATGCCCAGGCTGCTCTAACCCAGCCGAGAAGAGAGGAGACACGAAGTACTAACATCTGTAAAATAAAAGAGGCCGACATTACAGGTCTCAGGACACTAGAAGGACAGTACACGCAACTGTATGTCTGTAAAGTCATCAACTTAGCAATAGAGAAATTCCTTACAGGACACACATTGCCAAAGCTCACTTAAGTGCATAACCTAAGGAGTCATGTATCTTAAATATATTGAATTTTTAGCTACAAACCTTCGAACAAAGAAAACAGAAGCCAAAGAGAAGGACAAGCCCAAGCTAGCCTTCCTGGGTGCACATCTATATGCCTTACTGGGTGCCAGGAGGAATGTTTTAGCTTCAACTTCCTGGAAATTGCAGGAAATCTATAATTCCAGGTTCCATCGTCCAAGGCACCAGTCCCCACTCCTCTAATGCTTCAAGATTTCCAAGCATTTCTCAAGCTTCGATGAAGAGACCTCAATCCCACGTCCAAGTGCTGCCCTGACCATGGGTGGCAGGAGCTGTTGCACAGACGTTGGCCTTTGTAAGCTGAGTGAAAAGGGAGCCTCAGAATCAGAAAGGCACTAATTCGAGCTGGTGGTAGAGAGTCTCTTACAACTCAAATTACCCTGGCTTTTCCACGCAAAGTTTTCTTAATTGCTTAAGAAGTCAAGCATGAGGAAGAACAGATGGCATAAGGGCTGTGTCGCTGGATTCCCATGTAGTCTACAGCTGTTCGAATCCTGGACCCTGTGGCTTAAAACTCGCACTAGGTATGCATGTGTGTGTGTCTAAAACCCTGAGAGAAGAATGGAGGGGAAGGGATTGTGGTGTGGCCATCCCCCCTGTGGCGAGTGATTTCTCACTTTCTGGCTCTCTGGCTCTCTGTGGCTCTCTGGTGAGCACATGTGCCCTATAGCAAAAATCTCTCTCAAAAATAAAAAAGTCAAGTGTCCATGTGATGGTAGGTCTTGCCATACTGATGGGCATCGCCTCATTCTAGTCACTTACGAGCTTCTCGGGGGACTGAAGGCCCAGGTTCTGGGCTCCGGTGGAACGGTTAACTCCTGAGGCCAGGCTGTTTGGGAGCACAGCTGAAACTGAGCCTCCTGATGGGCAGGCAGGCAGAGAGCAGGCAAAGCAGACTCTAGGTGAGGGGACTCAAACCAAGTCAAATCTATCTAGTGGGAGGCGCAGAATAAGAGTGTACTAAGATGGAATCAATCAAGAAAAGATGGGAGCTATCAAAGCAAACTGCAGCCATGCCAGTGAAGCCCCCCCCCCCCCCTCTCTGGGAGAGTGACAGCAAATGCTCTGGCTGCCCCACAGATTCCAGAACAGAGCCCTTTTTTCAAGGAAACTCGCTAATATGGGGCTCTGTATAGAGAAGCTCAGATCCTAAAAAGCTTGGGCCAGCTGGTGGCAATGGATTAGGACGATTGGAGTCCCTGAGTCCCTGATCCTGCAGCTTGAAAAACATTTCTGTAAACCCTCAAGAGGTGAAAGGAGAAGGGCATTGCCACGTGGCCAGCCCCAAGTCCCCCCTCCCCCCTTCTTTCTCAGGTCCTCCTGAGATAAGAGCTGTGGCACTTATTCCAGCCTCTGACTTTCAAGCCCAGTCAGGGGGTGAGGAGAGACCTTTTATTCAGAAAGATTTTTGTTATAGGGAGCATGCTCCAGCGACAGAAAGTGAGAAATCACCCCCAGGGGGAATGGCCACGCGGGCAATCCCTTCTCCTCCATTCTCCTCTCGGGATTTTGGGCATGCACATGCACGCGCACGCGCCCGGCGAGAGTTTTAAGCCACTGGGTCCAGGACTGGGACGGCGCTAGGCTACATGGGTGTCCAATGACATAACTGTTACGCCATCTGCCGATCCCGACTACGCCCAGCCTCAGCTCTCCCCCATCCATTTCTGCTTTGTCCCCACTAGGCGAACGCAAACCTCCATCTGTAAGAGACCTGTCAGTGGATCAGCTCCACCGCCCCTGCCCCTCTGCTGTCCTGGTGGCGTGGCAAGAGTGGGGAAGGGGACCCACTGCTCTCAGCCCAGCCTGGCTGCAGCCTCCTTGCCGCAGGGGCTCGGAGACCCCAAGCCTCAGAGAGCTCCCTCCTCGGTACCCCGCTGGCATCCAGGGGCGGCAACTCCACGGGGGTGACGGCATCAGCTCAAAGGAAAGTGGAGCAGAGAAACCCTGGACAGTTTCCTGGGCGACAGGCCCCGCCCTGCCCCTGAGTGACCACGCCCCTCCGAGGTGCAGCGCCCTAGGGACCGACTGACTCCAACTTGTGGTCCATCAAAGCTGGTGTTGGGGTTTCCCCGACCGGGGCGTCTTGGAACACAATATGACTGAATGTTCACCTGCTGGAATAAAGGGGAAACCCTTCTCATGTCACCACGCGGGTGGGCGAGCGGGGGACAGCGTGGGTTCCCGGAATCAACCAGCTAGGAGCAGCTGTGACCGCAAGAGGGCGCGCCCTTGCCCACCGAGCCACTCTGAGGGCTTCTGGGCCCAACCAATCTGCTTTTCCCTTCGTAGTTCATTTTCTTATCTCCCTCTCGGGAGTCCATATGCCATTCTCATAACACAGTCATTCTCATAACAGATTATTTATGCAACCGTGTTTTAAATATAACTCATTTTATTTAAAAATAACTAACACAATGAATAAGATTCCTGCTAATGTAAATATACTAAAAGACTTTAGTTCCATGTCTAGTTGAAGGAATGGCAAATGTCTTGTTTCATTAGCAACTTACCCCTCCTTACCTGTGCAGTAAAAACAGATGGGTAATCGGAAATGCTAGTAAAGAAACGCATCTCCCTGGGCCAGCGGGGCTTGGTGGGGGGTGCTGGGTTGGACACTGGATCCCACAGGGCGGACTGCACGTGGAGTACGGACCTGCTGCTTGAAAATCGCTTGGCATGAGCTCCTCCTGGAGGGTGATTTCTCACTTTTCCTCTCTGTCTCTCTCCAGTGAACCCACATGCCCCATGGCAAAAATCTAAACAAGAAAAAAAACCCCATCTTTTCATAAAAGTGAATAGGAAAGTTTGAATTAGCCCTAAAACTTTTCCTAATTACACCCATTCAGTGGTTGAATCAGACTAATTAACATACTTATTGTCTCAAATATTTAACTTTTTTGTGATGAGAATACTCAAAATTTACTATTTTAGCTGTATTAAAATGCGCAGTACTTTTTTATTAGCTATATTTACCACACTGTGCATTCTCTAAAAAACTGAATATGTTAACTAGCTTGGATCTAATTATTCCACATTAAAAAAATCACAGCATAGGACAGAAGTAGGAAGGGTGGCGTAGGGTTGCTGAGCTCTGTGGCCTGCAGCAGCTGGGGTGGGGGCCGTGAGGGAGAAGGGGAAGGGGGGTGGGGAGGAGGAGGGCATGACACGCAAGACTGCTTCATGGAAAGTGGCCCCGGTCTTCACGGAGCTCATTAAAGGATTCATTGTGGAGGAGCCCAGGTAGAAGAAATATGGGGTTTAGAACCTGAGAATTTTGAAAAATTAAGGCCAGTTCATGGACGAATTTTTCTTTTCCAGTGGCAGCCAGGAGAATAACCGGCAGGTTCTGTGGTTCAGGACTCTAGACTTCGACGTCAAGATCTCAGAAGCATTGCTTTCTTAAAGGTCATTAATTAAGTCATAGTGAGTGAGCTATTGAACTATACCCAACGGCATGTCCACTTAGGGGAAACATTATCAGAATTTAAAGAATTTTCACAAAGTGTTGATGCAGTTGTGAAAGGTTTGGTACTGAGCAGCTCCATGTGATTCGACAAGTGCATGATAGTTTTGCCAGAGGGCAAATGTTTGAATTTGATGCAAAAACATCAGCAAAAGAGGAAGATGCTTTTCGCGTTGCCAGTTCTGTTCCTGTTTATGGAAGACTATGCAAGACAGATGGATTAAGAGAGGGCGCAATTGATTTAGGTGCATGCAGTCAAAATGATTGCATCAGCGCAGTGCGGCCAGTCATAGAGAAAAGGGTCCAAGAGTGCAGTGAGGGAGAAATTCTGTTTAACTTAAGGGCCATTGTGTCTGACAGAAAAATGATACATGAACAGAAGACAGAAAAGTGCAAGACAGCTTGCAGAGGAACCCATGGATACAGAGCAAGGCAATAATATGGTAAGTGCTGTTCAGCCAGAAGTTGCCAAAACCCAGATGCTTATTGACGAAGTATGGCAATTAAAAAGATACGGGATTGAAAACATCAGAAGGACTCATGACTATCTGCCTTTCTCTATGGAACTTTTACAGTTGAGCAGAACAGTAGCGGTTGATACGGCTCGTAGAAAAGGCAGATGAAAAACAGAATGCAAAGAAAGCTCAGGAAACCAAATGTGGAGGATGCTTTGGGGTGTGTGCACTTATTTTCTTGGAACTGCTGACGTGCGAGAACTTTGAGCAACATCCTCACCGGCCCCGAACATGTTTGCCGTAGCTCCAGTCTGTCTTCTGAATGCGTGGGCTCCTCAGCTTCCTCCCTGCCTGCATCATGGGCAGGTCAGGCACCAATACATGTGGTATCAAGATGCTGGCCTGAATTCCATTATTCGACATCTGCCCCAAGGATGCCTGCTGAGTCCCTGGGATGTAACCTTGTAATGAACCTAGAAAATGCACAAATGATATTCTCTGCTGTAAAAAAAATAATAATCACGGGGACCAGCAGTTAGCGTAATGGCTATGTCGCTGGACTCCCATGTAGTTGACCGCAGTTCATGTCCTGGACCCGGTGGTTTAAAAGTCACGCCGGGCGCGTGTGAATGCGTGCCCAAGATCCCAAGAGAAGAATGGAGAAGGGATTGCGGCGTGGCCATCCCTTCTGGGAGGTGATTTCTCGCTTTCTGTCTCTCTCTCTCTCTGTCTGGCGAGGGCACGCACCCTATAGTCAAAACCTCTCCAAAAAAAAAATTAAAAAAAATATAATCACAACGTCACTTTGCACCCTATAAATCCATACAATTATAATATGTCAACATGGAATAAATTTGTTTTAAAAGGCAAGATTTTATATAAGCACAGTTTAATAAATTGTGATCCAATTTAAAGATCTGCATGATTAACCCATTTGTGATTACATAGAAAAGCGTAAATGAATATTTCCAGGATAAGGTAATATCTGTATAAGATCAGTATGTTTCTAAATCTGTCCTTAAGTCTATCTTTGTCTAACTGATACAAAGATAGAAATTTTGAAAGATCGTGGTAAATTTATAGTATAATATAGAGTTGTTAAAAATCTCATAATAAATTCCTCAATTTTAAGACTGATCTTGTCTTCTTGCAGTTTAAGAAGGACTTGAACTTTTCAAATGCACCATTTTTTACTTTTTTATTGCTTGAAACAAAGATTCCACAGTAGTTTCAAATAGTAAAAACAAAAAAAACCCAAAAAAAACAAAAACATTTTTTAATTGGCAGAGGGCCTGAGTGTTTGACAGATAGAGAAAGCCCCCCCACACCCCATGGGGCATGGTCATGCCATAATCCCTTTCCCTCCATTCCTTCCTCCCATCAGGATTTTGGACATGCAACCACACACATCTAGTGCATTTTTCAAGGCACCAGGGCTGGGATTCCAACAGTTGTGGGCCATGTGGGAGTAGCTCCCCTAACTGCTACCCTCTAGCCTATAACACACACACAGACACAGACACACACACACACACACACATATATATATATTTTTTTTTTGAGAGGAAGATTTTGGTGATAGAGTGTGTGCACTTGTCAGAGACACAGAGAAAGACAGAGAGACAGAAAGTGATAAATCACTCACCAGCAGGATGGCCATGCTGCAATCCCTCCTCCTCCACTATTCTCTAGAGATTTTGGGTACATACGCACATGTGCCTGGTGTGAGTTTTAAGCAACTGGGTCTGGGACTCGAACTGTGGTCAACTATGTGGGAGTCAAGTGATGTAAACATTATGCCATCTGCTGGTCACACACACACACACACACACACACACACATATATATATTATTTAACTTTATTTACTTTATTTTAATTTCACCAGACAGGGACAACATGTGTGTGTGAGAGAGAAAGTGAGAAAGCAAGCTGCCAGATCCAGGATTCCAACTGTGATTGGACATGTGGGAGTCCAGGGCCCTTAACCACCATGCCACCTGCTGGCCCCCACACAAGATATATTTTTCAACGTTCCTCAGAGACCCATTGATTTCCATGTGTAGGTTGAGACATCAAACTCTTAGTGTTGTAAATGTGAGATGATAAATTTTTGAAGATGTTCTTAGTTTTATTAAAGGACTTGATAACATCCATTGGTTCAGATATTCTTAAAAAAACCCTTGGTTTTGATGCTCTTTAAAAAAAATCTTGGTGACTTAGTGTTGGTGAGTAATGCAACTACAGCTGATGCTCAAAGAATAACATTGTAATTTAAAAATTGTTTTCATAAAATATTGTGCATGTTAAATGTTAACCACCCACTGTATGCACTGTCATTTTGAAGATAAAAAAAATACCCTGTTGGCTTTTTAAAAATTAAACTTTTTATTTTGAGATAATTGTAGGTTTATCCATGGTTGTAAAAAATAGTCGAGATCATCTATGTCCTCTACCCAGCTTCTTTCAAAGGGAACATCTTACAACACTGAACATCAGTAACAGAACCAGGGTACATTGGCATTGACACGGGCAAGACGTGGAGTCCTGTTAGCACTGTAAGAGTCCCACGTGCTTGGGCCAGCAGATGGTCTGATAGCTAAGGTGTGGGTCCCACGTGGCCGCTCTGTAGTTCCAGTTCCCATCTGGTGGCCTGAAAAAACAATCTGAGTGGGCATATGTGCATTCCCAGAGTCCCAAGAGGAGAATGGAGGAGAAGGGGCTGTGGCATGGCCATTCACCTGGGAATGGGGTCATTTTTCACTTTCCTCTCTGTCTCTGTCAATTGCAAGTGTCATATGGCAAAAAAATAAAAGATAATCCCTCAGGCTGCTCTTTAATAGCCACACCTTGTCTGTCCCTTCCTTGATCATGCTAACCACTAACCTGTTCTCCATTTCTGCACTCTTGTCCTTCCAACCATATAATGTATGGGCTGGCCCCACAGTGCCCTTAGGTGCTGCACAGCATGGGGGTCCCGGGCAGTGGTCTTCACACCTGGGGCTCCTGCACTACCCAGGGTCCTGGCAGCATGGAGCCTTGGAAGAAAAAAGGATGTGTGATGTCCCTTTGGGGAGTAATTTTTTTCTGTCTTGAGCTGCCCTTTAGTATTAAATGAATACTGTAATTGATGCTATAAACATATAATGTTTCCTTTATATGCATGTTTCCATTATATGTATCCTTTTGGGAGTGGTGTTTTTCATTTCATGCAGCAGAGGTATCCAGATCATTTCCTGCTCAGCAGTTCCTGCCCCTTTACTGCTGAGTAGCATCCCATGCTATAGCTATACCATGTGTTCAATCATTCCCCAGATGAAGAATATCAGGCCGATTCCAGTTTCGACTAATATGAATGAAATTGCTATAAAATTTGTGTACAGGTTTTTATGTGAATATGAGAAATAGTTTCCCTGAAATAAATGTCCACGATAAGTCATGTGGTTGTTGCATGTCTAGTGTTTCTGCAACTGCCACACTGCTTCCAGAGCGGCTGTAGCATTTTATGTTCCCATCAGCAAGGTATGCGTGATCCAATTTCTTTGCATGCTCGCCGGCATTTGATGTTGCTATTTTTTTGTATTAGTAATTTGGATTGCATGTAGTGATATCTCATTGTAGTTTTCATTCCATTTCCCTAGGAAGTAGTGATGGTACACATCTTTTTATGTGCCAATTTGAATCTTGTGCATGGGGCTGGCAGGTGACTTGGTGGTTAAGGGGGCTAGACTCCCATATGGTCAACTGTGGTTCGAATCCCAGACCGGGTAGCTTGCTTTCTCACTCACCCCTCCCCCTCATTCCGTCCCTCTCTGATCACAATAAAATAAATAAAATTAAATAAAATCTTGTGCATCTTCTTCAGTGAAATATCCTCTTCATTTTTATATTTGCTCTTTTACTGTTGAGTTTTGAGAGTTCTTTATATAATCTAAGCACTAGACCTTTGTCAGATGTATATTTTGCGAGTATTTTCTTCCACTCTGTAGCTTGTTTTTAATCCTCTTAATAGAAACAGTAACGGAGTCAAAGTTTTTAACTTTGATCAAGTTTATCAGTTTCTTTTTAATGGATGATGCTTTTGGCAGTAAATCTCAGAACTTTTTGCCTGGTAGGTTCTAATGATTTTATTCTTTTTTTCCTAAAAGTTTTATAATTTCACATTTTATGTTTATTTTTTGTGAATAATTTTGAGATAATTTTTGTACAAGGTATGAGACTTTGGTCAGGATTCTTTTTTTGGGGGGTGGTGGTGAAGTTTTTGCTATAGGGCATGTGGGCTCGTCAGAAAGACAGAGACAGATTGAGAGACAGAAAGGGAGAAATCACCCCCTGGGAGGATAGCCACGCCGCAATCCCTTTTCCTCCATTCTCCTCTTGGGATCTTGGGCACGCACGCACACACATGCGTCTGGCTGTTTAAGCCACCGTGCCCAGAACTCGAACCACGATTGACTGCATGGGAGTCTAGCAACATAGCCATTATGCCAACTGCTGGTCCCATGGATTCTTTTACTTTTATTTATTTATTTTTTTTTCCCTGCAGATATACAATAGCTCGAAGACTAATTAGGCTTCTATCTTCTTTTAATTCCTTAAACCTTAAATGGGTGAACGACAAAGCCCCGTCGGCACGCGTCACTGTGTGGGACGCACTCGTGCATGGCAATGAGAGCTCGTCTGACTACAGTTTATCTTGGGCATCTCTCGCTGTCATTCTCTCTCCTCAAAATAGAATCACTCTGGAGAGTTAAAGGAAATGTTTAGCTTGTGTTTCTTTCCACTGCTATCCCGCTATTCTCTTACACAGCTTGTAAGGTGGAACGTTATCTAGTGCTACGGAATTCACCTTTATATCTTCACTCTTGATTTCAACGGCAATGTTTCAAATCTATCCTCATTTAACATAAATGCCGGCTTAGAGATAGAGTAAATATATCTGATCACATTAATGCCATGTCTGCCGTTTATAGTTTAGAAGCTTTTATCCAAGACATGATCTGAATTTTATCTAATGACTGTTCAGTGTTAAGAAAATGATCACTAATATGATAGTTGTCAGACTAACACGTGGTGTAGTGGTTAAAGTGCTGGACTCGTAGTTGGCTGATCAGGGTTTGAATCCTGGACCAGGCGGCTTAAAAAGCATGCCGAGCATGTGTATGTGTGCCCAAATCCCAAGAGGAGAATGGAGGAGAAGAGATTGAGGTATAATGATCCCCCTTGGGGGATGATTTCTCACTTTTCTTCTCTCTGTCTTTGTCTCTCTCTGGTGAGTGCATGTGCTCCATAGCAAAAACCTTAAAAAAAAAAAAAGAATAATATTTGTCAGTATATAATGAGGTAATTTATACTAGCAGATTTTCTGATATCAAGCCAGTCTTTTTATTCCTAAGGTAAGCCATGTTTAGTCATATATTATTAACCATCCAATACACTGCTTTGTTTGCTAATACTTTCCTTAGAATCGTCTATCTATATTCCTAAGTAAGATTATTCTATGGTCTCTTTCTTACCGTGTCTCTTTCTGAAGTAGTTACAAACTAGAAACTTCTTTTTCTGTGTTCTGCAACAGTTCAAATAACGTCGCAACCATCTGCTTTTTTTGGATTTAGAAATAGATTCATATCAAGCTGGACAGTCCTCAGGATAAAATGCCATGCTCTTTGAAACAACCCACATGGGAAGGTTTGGGGTTCATGTCTGAGACCTCCAGGAGTCCACCAGGCATGCGCCTGTCTGTGATCTGGGTGAGGCTGGGATGCGTCGTGGTGTTAGGATCCTGTTGGGGCTGCTGTCTCTCTCACTCATGGGAGAATGAAATCAGCTTAAAAAATGGCTCCCTGAGAAACTTAAATGGCACAGTATTTTGGGAAAAACAGTTCTTTGAGAAGTTTAAAATAAGTTTATGGTAAAGACTTCTAAAAAACTAATTTTATTACAACGTTATATATCATTCAAGTTTTCAAATTTAGTTGCACAGAGTTTAGCAAAGTAGTCTCTTCTGGTTCTGTCAAGGTCATGGCTGTCTGTAATTACTTCCTCTATTATATCTCAGTTCACACAAGGAACTTTTCCTTTAAAAATTTTAGATGAACAAAAGATCTATTTTATTATTTCTTACTCTGCTTTGCAAAGAACGACCTTATAGACCTTTAAAAATTATTCTTTTTATAAATTTTAATTCATAATATATCTGCCATTTCTTTTACCAATTTCTCCTGTCTACTTTCCTTCTATATATTTTGTTGTGCATTTTCTGACTTCTGAAGTTGGATGCTTGCTTCGATTATTTTATGATTTCTTTGTGAGAGAGAAAGGAGAGAGTGCCGCCACTGGAAGGAGAGTAACGGGTATTTCTTTGTATTTTATTTTTTACAAGGTCTGGCCACACTGAGACCTTCCTGCCTCCCCCTGCACCCCACCCTCCACCTCGCCTCACCACCCCGCCTCCACCAACAGCTAGCCCTGTTGTTCTCAGCCTGCCATCAAACCCTGGTTGGCCATGCACCTCAGCCACCACAGGGTGGCCTCCTCCTGCTTATGTCACCACAGCTGGGCCTTTTTTCTGTTTATTAATGTAAGAATCAAGGCTACACAACTTCCTCTGAGCACTGCCATAGTTACATCCCATAGGTTCTGATATGTAATGTGATCTTTATAGCTTGTTTTAATATAGTCTACAGTTTCAGTTGTGAATTCCCATTTGATCCAAGAATGATCAAATATGGTAAAATTAAAATTTCCAGGTAGTAGAAGAATTTCGTTGCAAAAGTTTATTAGAATTCCTGGTTTCTAGTCCTCGCAATCAGAGAATGTTGCCTGAAAAGTACCCTCTATTTTAAAAAATGAACGTTTTCCTGTGATCTAATATGTAATCAGTATTCATGGTCTTCTCTTCCAGGGTTTCTCAGGAAATAGATGATATAAAATGTTGTTATGCTATTTAGGTCTTCAACATGTTATTTGGTTATTTAGGTCTAATTTTTAAAAATTTTCTATGAGGACCAGCAGATGGTGTAATGGTTACGTTGCTAGACTCCCACGTAGTGGACCGTGGTTCAAGTCCTGGGCCCAGCGACTTAAAACTCACACCCAGTTCGCGTGCATGGTGCTCAAGATCCTGAGAGGAGAGTGGAGAAGGGATTGCCAAGTGGCTACCTCTCCTGGATGGTTATTTCTCGCTTCTCGCTGTCTCTCCAGCAAGTACACATGCCCCATAGCAAAAATCTCAAAAAAAAAAAAAATTCCTCCAATTCTTCTGTAATTTTTGTTTATGGGTACCAACATTACTTGGTGCATAGATATTCGTAGTTTGTTGTTACGAATTTGTGTCTTTGTATCTGTATGTTCACCATTGAAGAGTGCTCTTTAAGACAGCGCATCTGATACTGTTTCCCTCAGGTTGATCTAGCTGAGGTAAGAGAGCGGTCCCACTCCCCAGGACTGTTCCCTACTTGCCTGGTGCACATTTGCCCACTATTTTAGTTTTGAAGTTTTCCACCACTTTGTATTAAGAGGTGTCTTTATACCATTAAGTTTGTGTTGCTTTGTCATCTCTTCCAGAAGTTTCCTTTGCCGATTTCAAAGAGTACTTCCACCAGAACTATGCGGGAGGAAGCCCATAACAGCTCAGGAGAGCTGACAGTGACCATCCCTCCCAATTCCACATTCGGCCACGCAGGGTTTGTACCTGCGAAACTGCGGTCAAGGTGTTTTGTCATGTCCCCTTACCCCATGGACGCTGTTTGGCATCTACCAGCACACCACTGGCCGTCGCCATGTTGGTGTCGTTCTGTCCATTTATTTATGCCTTGGTGTTGTAATATCTGTCCTGAAATGTGTTCTGTGATGTTTGAATGTGCGTGTTTATTATCATACTTTGAAAAGTATTTGTTTTTTATATAAAGATCACTGTTGTAACCGTAACTTAGGTTAAAGCTTTAACTATTCTATTTGTTTAGAAAGATTCTATCAGCTGCACACTGTGAGCAGTCGCAAATTGTTAGGTTGTTGGGAAAGTCATGATGTATTTTTCTATGAATGCATCATGAAGAAGAAGACTCCTCCATGGCTCTTGACAACTAGTGATTTCAGGGAAAAAAGAGAAATGAAGATTTTTATTTTTAATGATAATTCAGCCTCCAGCCCCCAGACTCGAGTGGAGAGGCAGGGGGAAAGCCTTCAAATCTCATCACTCTGCTCCTCAATCTCCATTCACTGTGTTTCTAGATGGATCTGAGGGAACCATAACTAAACATCCAAATACTATTAGGGTTAACATATTTCTCAATATCCACTGAACCTGCTGCACAGAGGGATAAAAACGGAATGGCAAAGAGATTCCAGATCACCTCCTTCTGCACACTCCTGAACATTCAGAATGAATTTCACAAATTAGGAAGAAACACATCATCCATTCAGATGACTAGAAATCACCACAGGGTCACAAGAAATATGGGAAAGCAGGAAAATACCTCTCCTCCAAGGGAAAAGAATAACTCCTCTTCATCCACAGACAATTCAATGGAAATCATAGAAATGTCTGCTAAAGAATTTAGAACATTCATAATGACAAAGCTAACAGAGATGGAAGAGAAGAGAGACAAGGAACTGTGGAAGAGGCAGGAGAAAGAGGCTGATGAGTTCCAGAAGGTGAGGAAATTCTTGCAAGATCTAAAAGAGGAAATACACACTTTAAAAAAGAATCAAATGAACCTGTTAGAGATGAAGGCTATAATACTGGAAGTCAAAATCTCCCTTGAAAATATTAAAAGCAGACTACATCATACAGAAAATAGAATCTCAGACATAGAAGAGAAAATTGTTGGCCTAGAAATATCCACCATTAAGACTGAGGAAATGGCCCCCCAAAATGAGAATAATATATGAGAAATACTAGATACTATTAAACATCCAAACATCCATGTGATTGGTATCCCAGAAGGTGAAAGGCATTGATAATCTCTTCCATGAAATCCTTCAAGAAAACTTTCCAAACCTAGAGAGGTACTCAAAGATCCAGTCCCAAGAAATACAAAGGACCCCAAATAGAATCAACCCAAGAAGATCTTCTCCAAGACACAATATAGCCAGATTGACCAAAACAACAGACAAAGACAAGATACTAAGATTGGCAAGAGAGAAACAGCAAGTTACTTACAAAGGATATCCCAGCAGACTAACAACAGACCTCTCATCAGAAACAATGGGAGTGAGAAAAGAATGGGAAAATATATTCAAAGTGTTAAGGGAAAAGCAATTTCAAACAAGAATACTGTACCTGGCAAGATTATGCCTCATGTGGGAAGAAAAGACAAGAACATTCTCAATTAAACTAAGTCTGAAAGAATTTACCAACACCAGACCAGATCTCCAAGAAGTTCTCAAGGGAGTGTTATGCCAGGAAAGTTAAATACAGGCACACAGAAATAAGAGTTCAAAAACTAAGAAAATGGCCAACTTAATGATAGGGACAAGTCTGGAGTTTAATACTATATCCCAGAATTTAACCAGGAAGAT
>NW_006160028.1:5083531-5087989 GCF_000334495.1 Tupaia belangeri chinensis | reverse complement strand
TATATATATATATATATATATATGGTAATATATATATATACACACACACACATACACATATACATCTATGAAACTAGAAATGGGAAATTTTTGACAATAACATGCATGATTAAGCCACTATGCAGTATATTCTGGATGGGAAATCACATTTTGTATGCTGTGACGATGCTTAGGGAATGAATGTAAATTAATTAATTAAAAAAATGTTTCAGAAGTAAAAAAAAGCTCATGGAGGGACCAGTAGTTAGCGTAATGGCTATGTTGCTGAACTCCCATGTAGTCAACCGTGGTTTGAGTACGAAACCGGTGGCTTTAAACTCATGCTGGGCGCATGTGCATCAGAAATAGGGGTAAAATATATGAAAGTAGAAATGGAAAATTGTTGACGATAACATACATGATTAAGCCACTATGCAGTATATTCTGGATGGGAAATCTTATTTTATATGCTGTTATGATGCTCAGGGAATGAGTGTAAATTAATTAATTAAAAAATGTTTCAGAAAAAAGAAGCTTATGGAAATACATGTAATGGGAAAACTATGTATGAATTTAAAAAAGTTTTTGTACCAAAATAAATTCATACTTTAATTGTAAAATAAATAAATAAATTAAATTAAATTAAGAAAAGAAAAAAACAGAATGCATCATGATATTCCTGATGGCCCAATAGTATATTTTCTTTTTCTTCTTTGTTCCTCTATTTGATTTTTGTTGCTATTTTTCCTGGCATTTACCTTTGTGCTACCAACTAAACTTCTATTAATTTTACTTGATTTATCAACTTCCAGCGGTGTCTTTTCACTCCTTGCTATAACGAATAAGTGAATTCAGAGAACATGAGTATGTAGTCATGCCACCAGTTCTTTTCTCAAGTTTGCATTCTTTGCTGTTACTACAATCTCCCCATTGGCTTTAATCTTTGTAAGAAAGAATCATTCTCGGGAACCAGCAGTTAGCGTAATGGCTATGTCGCTGGACTCCCACGTAGTCGACTGCAGTTCGTGTTCTGGACCCGGTGGCTTAAAACCCATGCCGGGCGCGTGTGCGTGTGTGCCCAAGATCCCAAGAGGAGAATGGAGGAGAAGGGATTGCGGCGTGGGCATCCCCTCTGGGGGGTGATTTCTCGCTTTCTGTCTCTTTGTTTCTCTCTGTCTGTCTGGCGAGCGCACGCGCCCTATAGTAAGAAAAAAAAAAACAAAAAAAAAAACCTCTCAAAAGAAAGAATCATTCTCAAAATCAATCTTGTTGTTTCTTCCCATATTACTTGGTTGACTAAAGTTCATCATCTAGTATTTTCTACAAGAAGAGTTCATCAGATATTCAAAATGTGCATTTATTGTCTTTATACTTAAATTCCGTTTTGAGTAAGTAAAATATTCTTCAGTCACAATTTATCTTCCTAAGAATTTTATAAGCATTGCTTCATTACTTTCTGGCTTGAAATGTGCCCTCGGGAAATCTGAGGTCAGGCTTATTATCTTTTTTCCTTTGTAAATGTCTTAATATTTTTACATAGTGCCCCAAAGGACTTTTTTGTCTTTGAAATTTAGTAACTTCATTACAGCAGCTTTTTGTATTACGTTTTCCTAATAAAAGAACATCATGTGTTCTTTTGATTTTTAATCTAATCTCTTATATTTGTGAAATGTTTTTTAACAGTTAATTGCCATCAAATAGTTATACATATTTATGGGATACAGTTTGACTTTGCAATATCTTCACACAATGTGTATAATCAAATTAGAGCAATAAACACATCCATCATCTTTAACAGTTACCACGACTTTGTGTGTGCACATTCAAGGGCTCTACTTTAGCTATTTTGAGTTCTATGTTAAATTGCTTTTAACTCTATTCTACTGTGCTTTAGGACTCTGGAACTGATTTAATCTGCATTTTTCTTAGCTGCAATTTTGTCTGCATTAGCTGAGCAGAAATTTTATTTTGATTCTGACTTTAAAGTATGACTTTTGCTTTTTTTTTGCTATAGGGTGTGTGCACTTGCCAGAAAGAGAGAGAAACAGAGAGACAGAAAGAGAAAAATCACCCTCCAGGGGAGATAACCACACCACAATCCCTTCTCCTCCATTCTCCCCTTGAGATCTTGGGCACGCACGCACATGCGCCTGGCATGACTTGAACCGCGGTCAACTACATGAGAATCCAGCAACATAGCCATTATGCCAATTGTTGGTCCCTAAAATAGGACTTTTTATAACCTTTAGTTCACCTCCATAAAGGAAAAAGGCAGCTATAGAGCTTTTCACTTTGCAGGTCTCGCTGTTCTCTCTCCCACAAGGTAGACTATTATCTGAAATTATGTCTTGCCCACAGAGTTCAACCTTGTCTTTTCAAGTCTCAAATCAAAACTAGCCCCAAGGAACCTGCTATTATCTGTATACCACATTGATTCAGTTACAAAACAAAAGACTGATTTTGCATCTCAGAGTGTGTTTCTGTCTTTAGAAAGTATACTTTTTGTGAGTAGAGTCTTCAAAAAGTTGATAGAAAATCTGTTATTACAAAAACGTTATGCGTGGATTTCAATTTTTTTGCACCCAAATAAGCTCATGGTTTAGTTCTATTTTTCCACAGACTGTTTGAAGTCTCATATTTATCATCTCTTTCTGGCATCTGTAACAGTGGACCTTCTCTTTCCACTTCTTTTCTACCCTTCATGAACTTCCGGTATGTTCTCTATTCTCTTCCTGTTTCAACAGGTTTTGTGACTAGAGGTTTCAGCAATGAAAGAAAACTCCTAATTTCTTTTATTCTGCTGGTCGTCTTGGGTTGATTTCCAGTAAAAGGAAGAAGTGGAAACTTTACCCTCTCATCTTTATATGAGAAGTCCTCAATAAAACTCTTACCTTGCTGAAATATAGTCAATTGTGGTTTCCAACTCAGAGTTAGTTATCATGGCTTGCTGGAGAATGTCTTTGATACATGTAGGAGACTAGAGTATGTGGGGAAATGCAGCCAGTGAGAAATTTCCAGTGGTGACTGTCTTTTTCTTTTTTTTTTCCTTTAGGTTTTTGCTATAGGGCACGCACACTCACCAGACAGACAGAGAGAGACAGAGAGACGGAAAGTGAGAAATCACCCCCCAGGGGGGGCTGGCCACGCCACAATCCCTTCTCCTCCATTCTCCTCTCGGGATTTTGGGCACACATGCGCACACGCCCTGCATGGTTTTTAAGCCACTGGGTCCGGGACGTGAACCGTGGTCGACTACGTGGGAGTACAGTGACATAGCCATTACGCTAACTGCTGGTCCCCCACAGTGGTGACTGTCTTCATCCATTTAGGCTGCTATAACAAAATGTCAAGCACTAGGTGACTTACAAACAACAGATTTTATGTCTTACAGCTCTGGAGGCTGAGAATCCCAAGATCAAGGCACAGGTGGATTCAGTGTGTGATGAGGACTCACTTTCTGATTCACAAATGGAAGCTTCTTGCTGTGTTCTCACATGGTGAAAGAATCAGGGTTATGAGTTCTCTTATAAAAGTGCTAATTCCATCCCTGGGGAATTAAATACTCATGACTTAATTACCTTCTAAGGACCCCATCTCTTCATCTGCATACTTTAGTGATTAGGTTTCAACATGTGAGTTTTGGAAGCAAGAAATGACCCAGACATTCAGTCTACAGCAATGAATATTTGTCTGACAGTATAGTTTCTTTTTTTTTTTTTGGAGAGGTTTTTTTGTTATAGAGCACATGTGCTCACCTGACAGAGACAGAGAGACAGAAAGGGAGAAATCACCCCCCCAGGGGGGGATGGCCACACCATAATCCCTTCTCCTCCATTCTCCTCTAGGGATCTTGGGCACGCACACACACGCGCCTGGTGTGAATTTTAAGCCACCGGGTCCAGGACGCGAACCGCGGTTGACTACATGGGAGTCCAGCGACATAGCCATTACGCTAACAGCTGGTCCCAGTTCCTTTTGACTATCTAGTACAGCAACTCTTCCCTGGTCTTTGTCCTAGTAATGTGCCTTTCCGGCCAGATAAGTGGTCCCAGTTCATACCTACACAGAGGTATGCTGTATTCCCCCAACCCCCGACCCCTGTGTGGGACACATTCTTACAGTCCTTGCCGTCTTTCTCCCTAGCTCCCATCTCACTTGTGAGCCCCTGAAAATCCTCTGCCATCAGAAATAAACTTGAAGCATTCCAGGTCTTCCTCCTTCCCCCTTTATTATTTACTTATTCAAATTTCCCCATAAGGGCCATTCTATTGATTACTTTATTCCTTCACAAAAAGACCAACTGTAATCAAATGAGGCAAACATTCACCTCAAGATTGTATTGTCTTCATAGTAAAAACAAAAGATGAAGAAGCTTAGAACTGGATCACTTGACTCTTTCACTTCTTGTCTCCTCCTTGTTCGCAATGCGTGCATCTCTTAACAGCCAACATTCTTTTTTTTTTTTTTTTGGGAGATTTT
>NW_006160028.1:5070448-5083500 GCF_000334495.1 Tupaia belangeri chinensis | reverse complement strand
GGGCGCGTGTGCTCGCCAGACAGACAGAGAGAGACATAGAGACAGAAAGCGAGAAATCACTCCCCAGGGGGGATGGTCACACCGCAATCCCTTCTCCTCCATTCTCCTCTCGGGATCTTGGGCACGCACGCACACACGCCTGGCATGAGTTTTAAGCCACCTGGTTCGGGACACGAACCGCGGTCGACTACGTGGGAGTCCAGCGACATAGCCATTACGCTAACTGCTGGTTCCCAACAGCCAACATTCTTACATATGCAGTTGGGCTCAAGGCATTTCGAGACTCAGCATAATCTTCTTTGTCATCTTGGTCTTTTTCCAAAAACTGTGCTCCATCTGTCCACCGTACTCCCTGCTTCCTGTCATAATACCACTCTCACTGAGCCGAGGGAGCACCAGTGCCCTTCTCTACTGCGTCCGTTTGTGGGGCTGGTGCTTGCCACACTTCTTTCAGAAAGTCTAGTGGGTGTTAGGAATGCTCACCAAGCTTGGGGGTGTGCTATGTGCACAGAAAGACAGAAACTGGGCCGGAAGTGGCAGGACTTGTCTTTCCGCTATGGACTTCAGCATTTTCTCCTCCTAGGAACCACACGCACGCTGTAGAGTGTGGCATTGGAAGCTAGGCCCCACAGTCTGCCTATCGTGAAGAGATCTCTCCTCTGTGACACCCCTCCTTGGCTGCTTTTTAGGGCAGAAGATTTCTTTTCTTTTTTTTTTTTTTCTTTTTGAAGAGGTTTTCGCTACAGGGTGCGTGCGCTCGCCAGACAGAGACATAGAGACAGAAAGCGAGAAATCACCCCCCCAGGGGGGATGGTCATGCCGCAATCCCTTCTTCTCCATTCTCCTCTCGGGATCTTGGGCACGCACACACACGTGCCCGGTGTGAGTTTTAAGCCACCGGTCCGGGACGCGAACCGCAGTCGACTACGTGGGAGTCCAGCGACATAGCCATTACGCTAACTGCTGGTTCCCAGGGCAGAAGATTTCTTAATATCATTTAATATCTTTCTTTTGCTGTACGAGTTCCTCTGCTTCCTGTTTCCTCTTTCTTAATTTAGTCCTTATTTTAGTGCGATACCTCTTCTGGGTAGCTTGCTAAGAAGGAGTGTATAAGAGGGAAAAAATATTCTGAGACATTACATGTCTGAATATGTCTTTATTCTTTCTTCATTTTGTTTTTCATTTTAGGTTTTTGTTATAGGGCATGTGTGTGCACCAAAGAAAGAGACAAAGAGAGACAGAGAGAAGGAAACTGAGAAGGCGCCCCCAGAGGGAATGGCCATGCTGCAATCCCTTCGCTTCCATTCTCTCAGGATTTTGGGCACACACAGACACACACACGCGCTAGTGTGATCTTCAAGCCACCTCACTCAGGACTCAAATAGTGGTTGACCACGTGGAAATCCAGTGGCTTCACCACCCCACCTCCTGCTGGCCCCTAGTTTTCCTTCATTTTAATTAAACAAATCTAGGTCAGATGTCTTTTCATTTCATAATGTTGATGATTTTATTCCATCTGCTAGATTCTGGGGCTGCAGTAGAAAAAGCCTTTCCCTGACTGGTTCTTGAACTTTGTATGTATCCCTCTTTTCTCATTTGGGGAAATGTTAGGATCTTTTTTTATTATTGACAGTCTGCAATTTCATAATAATGTCTGTCACAATGTGTCATACTTTTGTTGGGTACCTTAAGTCAAGAAATTAATATTTTTCAGTTCTAGAAAATTATTATCTATATTTCCCCATTATTTACTTTCCTTTCTTATGTTTTTACTGTTCAAATATTGAGTCTCTTGGATTAATCCGCTTATTTCCTTGTCTGCTCTTATATTCGCTCTCTTGGCATTCCTTCTTAAATTATAGTTTGGAAGCTTTTCTCCCTGCTCCCCGCATAGTCTTCTGTGTATTAAAATTCAAGGATGCTCAAGTCCTTCATATAAAATGGCGTAATATTTGTATGTAGCCTACACAAATCTTCACATATACTTTAAGTTATCTCTGAGTTACTTATAATATCTAATACATTTTAAGTATTATATAGGCAGTTGTTACATTGCTTAGGAAATAATGACAAAAGGAAAAAAACAAGTCTGTACACCGTTAGTGCAGACACAACCCTCATAGACCAGTCTACACGTACACGTCAGTAACAAGCCAACATTTTCTATCTGCGGTGGGTTGACTCCAGAAAGAGAACCTGCAGATAGAGTACCCACTGTACAATTTTCTTCAAATGTCTGTGGTCCTTGGCTGCTCTTTCACATTTAAGACAGGCTAAATAAGTGCTAACTAAAATGCGGAGAGGTTTGTAGGCTGAGGGACTTCACTGCAGGGTGCCTGGGTAATAAGAACCCCCCTCCCCGCCTTTGTAGGGGGAGGGGTTACCTTATCATGTCAGCCTCTCTGGGCTACTCATCTACCTAGAGAGGAATCCTCCCGTCTCCTGCTTGGGGAGGGGAGACACATATTACCTTGATTTCCGTTTCGAAATTTCATTGGGAGAAGAGGGCACTTTGTCTCTTTGTTTTTGTCATAGGGTGCATGCACTTGTCTGAGAGAGACAGATGGAGACAGAAAGTGAGAAATCCCTCCCACGGGGGTATGGCCATGCCTCAATCCCTTCTCCGCTATTCATCTCTTTGGATTTTGGGCATGCACACACATGTGCCTGGTGTGATTTTTAAACCACTGGGTCCAGGACTCATCCATGGTCCACCATGTGGGAATCCAGTGCCTTAACCACCATGCCATCAGCTGGCCTGAAGAGGTGCTTTTGACAAGAATTAAAATAGACCGGCGCGAAGGGGGAGATTTTTTTTTTTTTTTTTTTTAAGGTTTTTGCCATAGGGCATGTGCACCTGCTGGAGGAAAACACACACACACGCACACACACACAGACACAGTGAGAAATCTTCCCCCCCTGAGGGGGTATGGCCATGTCACAATCCATTCTTCTCCATTCTCCTCCTGGGATTTGGGCACGCACACATACCTGGCATGATGTTTAAGCTGCTGGGTCTGGGACTTGAACTGCAGCGGCCCATGTGGGAGTCCAGTGCCTTAACTGCCACACCACCTACTGGCCCTTAGAGGGCACATTTAACGAGCAGGTTTTTTTTTACCATCTCTTTGTGCTTAGTGTGCTGACTTGTTTTTACTCTCAGCCATTTCTGGTCCCGGCCCGTGTGCTTCAAGTGCGTGTGCTTCATCTTCAGAAATTAAGCCTCCCATCAATATGGTATCTGGCTGCTTGAACTGAGCGGAGTTCTAACCCTGTTCTTCAAACAGACTTGCATCCAGTTCTCTATGACGGCCTGTCTTCAGAGATGCCAGGTGCTTCCAATTCCCTAGATCCTGGGCTTAGAGGGCCTACTTAGTGAGTGCTTTACACCCTCGCCATGTATGCGAATCACCTGAAAAGCGTGTTGAACCACAAGCCATCTGCGCCCACTCCGTCCAAGGGTGACTGGCTGACAGAAAAGCCAGTAAAGAGAACCACGGAGGTGGGTCGGGCTGTGGGCTCTGAAAGGGGCTATCTCCGTGTCCTTAGTATGGGTCATTTTAGCTGTTTTCCCGTTTGGAATTAGCAATGCTTTTCACTGTAACATAATCTAGGCTGGCAGTGGTTGAAGCAAAATGAGTTTGTTGTTTTCATGTGATGAGTCTGGAGGAAGGCTGCGGTGGTGATGTCAGTCCAGTGGCTGTCTGAGTCCTTTGGCCTTGGCCTATGGTTGCAGTTGGCTGCAGGCTCCTGACTGGCCCAGAGGCGCTTGTCAAGGACTGAAAGCCATAGACTGCGAGGTTCAGCTGTGTCTTCCAAAGAGCGGGTTCTCCCTCACCTGTGAACGTTTCGAGTTCAGGATTATTATTTTAATGAAGGAACCACTTCCCCAGCAATGATCTTTGGCAGTCCCCAGGGCAGCTGTGGTGTTTTTCCTTGTGTCCTGGCACTCTGTGGCGGGGGACCCCCGTGCTGGCCCTGCCAGCCACTGCCCACCATGCGCCCTGCTGTGCTCGTTCTGGGCCTGCTCATCTCAGTCCATCTACTGCTCCTCTGGGCGTCCCTGTGACCTCGGCTGCACAGTGCCCTCTTTGCTGGACACCTTTGCTATTTGCATGCAAAGGATGGCACTTCTGGATACCCTGTCTGTTCTCAGGAGGTACCATCTCCCCTTGGGTACCCCTTTGTCCCCTTGGGCATTGCTCCTGCTCTCCTGGGACCACAGCTCCCACTGGGACAGGTGACCCTGACAGACTGGGGCCGGATCACATCTGTGCTGAAGCTCAGTGGCGCTCCATGGGGGAGAACCACCCTCTGCTTTGTGTGCTGTCGTTGGTCAGCAGGCGCCGCAAACATGACGCGTGTGTCCATAACACTGAACAAAATAGCTCTTTTATTTTAAATTCCACTTTCCACTCCACCCTCCTTCCCCAGCAGGTTGTACTCAGAATGATGCTTCCCCATTTGCTGTCGTTGGGTCATCAAACAGTTTTGTGCAACCATCCCTGTTTTCCATGCTCACCAGTTTTAATAAGCTAGTCTAACAATGAATACTTAATCCACATCTATTAATATTATAAAACTATTCTATATAAATCCCCCATTTTAGTCCATCAAAGTAGTGGACTCCTAAGAGGTTCTTTTGGAGGAGATCATGTCCAGGATGGGAGGGCAGATAGTTCAGGGAATGGCGATTCAGTAGTGAATCCTACTGCTTCCACCATGCCTTACGGCCAGCCTTGCTGTCCCGTGGGGTGGTTGCTGCGCCCACTGACTTCAGAGTGCACAATCTGCTGAAGGTGGCCATGAACTGAGATAGCTAGTGTCCCAGCAGAATGACGGCATGGCTGTGGCGAGCCGGGCTCATTGCCTGAGAAGACAGTGCTGAAGTTCGATAGAGCTTGACTCCCCTCCATCCAGCAGCTCTACACCGTGTGGGAGTCCAGAACGACGGCCTCACTGCTGAGCGGGAGCTCCCCACCTGAGCTGTCTGGTTGTCAGCAGAAAGAACGTCTTTACTTCTATTTTCTCTAGGTTGTTCCTCTGCCTTTATTGTTTAAAATGTTCTTTTTTAATTTCCTTGCTCCTTTGTCTCTGTCTTGTCCCTATTTCTCTTTTCTTCTATCTTTGCTTCTAAGAGTTCTGTATCTTCCCTTCTGTGTCTTCAATTCATTTGACACAGGTTACAAGTATGCTGTGTACGAGGGTGTATTAGGTAGTGGGTGTGCACACGTAAAGCCAGACCTTAGTTTCCTGAAACTTAGCTCATTGCTGGCATCAGAATTACAACCCACAAAATAAGAAGAATAATTAAGTAACTTTGGTATTCCAAATGTTTTACATATGGTCTTGCATTTCATTGCCATAAAAATTAATGACGTAAGCATGCCATTTGTAGTTGAGAAAAGCAAGGCTCCAACGTGAGAACAATGAGATGACTGGGGCTGGCAGGTGGTGTGGTGGTTAAGGTGCTGGACTCCCACATGGCCGACCGTGGTTGGAATCCCAGACCTGGCGGCTTGCTTTCTCACTTTCCCTCTTTTTCTCTCTATCCTCTTTATGGTGAGCTCACATGCCTTACAGCAAATTAAATAATAGTAACTGAAGTAAAATAAAGAATTCTTTTTAAAAATCCCCACAGTGAGATGACTAGTGGACAAAGCCCCTACATCCTGTCTGTGATCCAACTCTTCCTCTTTTGCTCTTCTCACTTGTCCATTATTCCTGTTCCATTGGCTTCTCCTGGACAACACCTCCTGTTCTCTCCACGGCGTCTCTCCTTTCCGTTTCCTCCTCTCCGTTTTGTGTCTCTGTCACTTACTGTTTCTCGCTCACCACAGATCTCTCTCCTCCTGTTTTACACGCAGACCTTTCGGCTCTCTTTCTTTCTTTCTCTCCCTTTAGTTCTTCCTGGAATTCTAAAACTGTCTTTTCTTTTTTCAATAATTATTTGATTGAACTTTATTTATCTTAATTTGACGAGAGAGGGACAGAGTGAGAGAGAGAAAGTGAGAAAGCAGGCCGCTGGGCCCAGGACTCAAACCACGGTCAGCCATGTTGGAGTCCAGCGCCCTTAACCACCATGCCACCTGCTGGCCCCAGAAACTGTCTTTTCTTTACTCTATCTTACTTGTCTGCAGGATTCTCTCTCCCCTTCCTCGTCTCACTCCCTGTCTCTCAATCTCCCTTTTGCTTTCTGCTTTTTCTGTTTCTGTCCTTTCTTGTCCCTGTTTCTTGTCTCTCTCCCCTTGCTGTTCATTTTTAAATCTTTCTTGCTTAATCTTTTCTTTCCTTCTTTTAGCTCTCTCTCCCGTCTGTTCTTATTTCTGACTCTGTTCCTTTGCTTCTCCCCCTCATGGCCTCTTTATCACTTTCTCTACCTCTATTGCTCTGAGTCTCTACTTCATTCTTTCTAAAGATTCCTTTTTCCTTCCTTTTTTCTTTTTCCGTTGGCCTCCATCCGTTCCTCCTCCTTCTTTCTTGCTCATTTATCGTTGTTACATCCCCGTCCCCCATCCGCCCTCCTCTTCCATTTTCCTTTCCTACTTTCTCCCCTGCTGTGGTCCCACTTCTCCATCAGTTAGCCTACCTAGGACGGTGAGGGCTGTGCCTGATTACTCCCCCTCTCTGCTCTGTGGGTGTGCAAAGCTGAGGCTTGCTCTGATCTTGAAGGCTTTTTCTCTCCTTCTGTTCCCTTTGGGGCAGTGCTAAGAGGTCTAGGCTTGGGACCAGCAGATGGAATAATGGTTATGTTGTTGGACTCCCATGTAGTTGCCTGTGATTTGAGTCCCAGACCTGATGGTTTGAAACTCATGCTGGGAATGTGTGCATGTGTATCAAAATCCCGAGAAGAGAATGGAAGAGAAGGGACTGCAATGTGGCCATTCCCTCTGGGGGGTGATTTCTTGTTTTCTGTCTCTCTCTGTCTCTCTGGTGCGTGCAAATGCCCACATGCAAAATCTCTCTCTCTCTCTCTCTCTCAAAACAAACAAACAAAAAGTCTAGGGTTGCAAGGACATGGCCTTGACTACCATATTCACAATGCTAAGAAGGGTCAAAGAGGTCAGGACCCCACCTGCAGGAAAGGTGCCAACCTGAGGAGCGTTCTGAGTGGGGCCTGCATGCAACTGGGATGGCTAGAGTGCAGAGGTGTGGGGCCATATGAATAACCCAGGGCTGAGCCTGAACCTGTGTTCCGTGCTTTCTCTAACAGGTTTGTACCTGTTACTGGGATTGTGTGACATTGCACCTCTCTCAATGTAGGTGTGGGAGAAAATCACAGTGTGACATTAAGGCAGGCCAGTAGATTCTAGGCTTCGAATGAGAAATGTCTTGGTGGGGACCGATATCACAGCCTAGGGGTAAGAAAGCTGGATCCCACATGGCTGACCATGGTTTGATTCCTGACCCTGGCAGCTTGAAAAACATGTTGGGCACATGTATGTGTGCCCAAATCCTGACAGGATGGAGAAATGGAGGGTGGTGGCATGAGTGCACTCCACTGGGGGGTAATTTCTCCCCAGCCTGCCTATATCTCTCTGGGAAGCACATAAATCCTCTGAAGATGTTTTAAACAAGTCTCGGTGGGTAGAAAACTCCTGATTCGTGAAATCAATAGATGTGTAATATGGGGTGGGGATGAAGTACAGGGGGGTTTCTGGGCTCGTGGTCTGAAGGTGGAAGTCTGAAGGTGCTGGCTGTTCTATGATGGTGGGCTTGTCCACTAGCGCTCTGAGCCTCCAGCTGCTTCTGACCCTTGAATACACAGCACTAGAGCTGGCGCGTGTGTGACCAGACTGGTTTGGAGCTCTCTGTAGAGGGCCTGTTCCGGGATGGACACCTGTCGAGAGCTCTGAGTCGCTTATCTTGCACCGTAGCCATGCATTCCCTGTGGCTGAGACACGTGGAGATGCCATGGAGGCGATGGGGTTTATGTGATATGGTTGGATGCTGGAGACCACACTTTCTAAGGGAAATCTTCAAACTGTGTTGCATCCTAGCTCTGAAAGACCCAGAATGGAAAAACTGAGGATTAGTGAGAATTATGTGTCCGGATCTGTTGCCACTTTCTTGTTCACCCTCATTCATCTTTTAAAAGAACAAACAGCTAGCAATACCACTCCTGATGGACTCTCTAGGGGATCGGCCTCACAGATTGTGTGAGGCAGAAGGGATTTCAAAGAATAGGACCAGCAGTTAACATAATGGTGATGTCGCTGGACTCCCATGTAGTGGACTGCTATTTAAGTCCCAGACCTGGTGGCTTAAACTCATGCTGGGTGCATGTCCAAGATCCCGAGAGGAGAATGGAGGAGAAGAGATTGGGGCATGGCCATCCCCTCTAGGGGGTGATTTCTCGCTTTTTGTCTCTCTGCCTGCCTTTCTGGGGAGTTCACACGCCCTATAGCAAAAACTTCTCAAAAAAAAAAAAAAGGATTTCAAAGAACATGTGCTCTCTTCACATCACACTTCCAATTTTGTGTGGGAAAACTGAGAACATCATGACAACATTAGTTTCGAAAACAGAGATTTCCTCACACCCAGCTCCTTGCCCTTCTCACTGACGCCCCAGTTTTTATTGGACTTACATGAGAAGACACATTCTACAGCTATTAAACGCATGGGCTTTAGAGTCAAACCTGCCTGGGTAGCATTTTGGTTTTGTGTGATTTTGATTATGTTCTCCTTGAATCTTTGTTTCTTCATCCTTAAATGAATATACTTGTGGTTCTATTATGTGAAAATTAAATAAAAACATGCCTGTTATGGTCTGTATAGTGGTTTATCCCCCAAAGTTTTATGTTTTGGAATTTGGTCTTAATTGGGTGACGATTGGCTCTCTCCCAGAAATTTATGTATTACGACTTGATCAAGTTGATTGGATTATGAAGGTGTTGCGTGAAAACTTAGTTACTGCATGGAATCTTAGGGTGGAGACTTGGAGTATGGTACAGTGAGGCTGTCATGCCTGGGTTCTGGAAGAGTTTATAAGCAGAGGGAATGAGGTCAAAAGAGCAAAGAGAAAGCCATATAGATACTGACCATACTAACGCAGCTTCAAGTTGTTTTCTGCCATTTTGTGATGCCTTGGGACTTCCCAGTCACTTGAACGGTGAGTCAAAATAAATTTTGATTCTCTCATGCCCACACTCCCAGATATTTCTGTCAGTAATGCCAAAGTAGACTAAGCCACAAGTAAAGCACTTAGCGCAGCAGCTGTGTGTAGTAGTTACTCAATAAAACGCACCTTGCATTAAATGATATACATTATTAAATGTTTGGACGGTGAATCTTACCTCTCAAGAATTATTTTGCAACCTTTCATTGTTTCATGACTGGGTTTGCAATGATTGCTTTGTTGCTTACCACAATTTCCTTTCTATGCCATCTTCCTTTTGCACATCCTCCCAGCTGCCCAAGGCTTCCTCCTGTTTCCAGATTTCCTGCTCTATTTCGGCGGTTTCTCAGGTTCTGACAAGGTCTTAGTCACTTACGTCTCTCCCATGTTCATACTGTAATCAGGTTTCTGGCTCACTGATGGTGTTATGCTTTTTTGTCCAGGCTGTTACAGATCATTTCCCAACATTTATGTATTTTTTGGTGTTCTGATGAAATTTGGGTGAAAGGGGAGATGAGAGTGCAGACTTCAAAGCATGCCTTGATGAGAACAACTTGGTAGAGTCCCTGTCCCTGGTGTCCAGGTCCCAGTGGATGCGCTTGGGTTTAAGCTTCTTCTGATTCTAACAGAAGACCCATTCCTTGCTCTGGGGGGCTTGTCTTCCTCTGGCTCATCCCTCAGATAGCTCCTCACAGTCCCAGAAAGGTCACGGACTATCTCCCTCTGCTAACACCTATCCTTTCACTCCCTGTGGATCAGTATTTTTATGACTCGAGCTAAACGTCTGAGCTTTAGCCAGAATTATTAGGGTGTCAGAAAAGTCATGATGTATTTTTTAATGCAAGAATGTGTCCTAACTTTCCCGACAGCCCAATATTAATTGGATTCCTCCAGAAGAAAGACTTCTCAAATTAGAACTTGGATTCAAGTTCCTAGAGTTGTACCTTTTAATTAATATCCTCTTTAGGGAAGGCCCAATTTGTCCAGGAGAACAAGGCAGAGTTAGAAAAGAAACAGGGGAACCAGCAGTTAGTGTAATGGCTATGTCGCTGGACTCCCACGTAGTTGACCACGGTTCGAGTCCGGGACCCGGTGGCTTAAAACTCACGCCGGGCGCGTGTGCGTGCGTGCCCAAGATCCTGAGAGGAGAAGGGATTGCGGCGTGACCATCCCCCCGGGGGGAGATTTCTCGCTTTCTGTCTCTATGTCTCCCTCTGTCTGTCTGGTGAGCGCACGCGCCCTATAGTGAAAATCTCTCCCAAAAAACAAAAAAAAAAAAAGAAAAGAAACAGCAATAGCATTTTTAAAATAACTGGTAATACTGCGGCGTCTCCTAACCACTGAAGTGGTTGTTGCTAAGGACGTGAGTAGAGATAAGCTGCAGTGGTGATACTAAGGCCCTGCTTGACTTACCCACACACTCGCTCATGCTGTAGTTCGGCGTCCTCCATCTTTGCGCAATGGGATGGAGAGTGCCCTTGTCTGTCCCACCTGCTTCCCAACCTGGGCACCACTGCCATCTATCTCCAGGGCATCAGCAGTGTGTCCAGCATGTCTAACAGACCCAGGACCCTGCAAAGTCAGTAGGGATGTGAAGGTGACTAGGGGGGAGGAGTGGATGTTGTAGACTGAACATGAAAACGTCAGGCAAAGAGAGAGAGTACTGGTGGTCTTTCTGTGAAAGTCTCCAAGTAAGATGGGCCGCTGTGAAGACCTGAGTCTACCCTTCAGCTGCCTGTTAAGGATCGAGGATCGATCGTCCCTGTCTTGGCTCCACCTGTCCGCTATGGGCCTGGAGTGAAGAACTCTGCCGACCTGGCCGGCTTCAGGGTACCTCGGCACCTTCCTTTGACATCACCGTATTCGAGTGGTAGCCGTAGAAAGACCGGGCCTCCCTGAGACCTCAGGGCTGTCTGCTTCCTGTCTACTCCGACCAAATGAGCTCTCCCAGGCCTCCCAGGTTTTTGTTTGATTTTTTTTTTTTCTTATTAATACCGACCTTTCATCTCTTACAGCTTTTCTGACTTTCCCTCTCTTCAACTTTCTCTTTTCACTGTCTCTCTCCTCACCTTGCATCTCTCTCCTCCTCTCTTCATTTGCCTTCCCCTTACTATTCTCTCACACCATCTTCCTTTAACAATTCCTTTCTGTACTTTTCTGATCCTCTTTCTTTTTTCCTATTTCTCTCCATCTTTCTCTCTATCTTCTCTCTGTTTCTTTCTGTCTATGTGTATTTCTTTCTTCTCTTTTATCTTTCAAAAGCTTGCTTTCTCTTTCCTTAAAAAACATTGTTAAGATCAGCTGGCGACACGGTGGTTAAGGCAACTGGATCTCACATGGCTGCATGATTAGAATTCTGGTCCTGGTGGCTTGAAAAATAGGCCAGGCATATGTGCATGGGTGCCCAAAATCCTGAAAAGGGAAACAGAGGAGAAGGGATTGTGACTTGACAATCCTCATGAAGGACGCTTTCTCACTAGGCCCCCTTGCTTACCCCTTGTCTCTCTCTGACAAGAGCATGCATCCTCTAGCAAATTAAAAAAACAAGGGGACACTAGGTGGCGTGGTGGTTAAGGTGCTGGACTCCCACATGGCCAATCATGGTTTGAGTCCTAGGCCTGTGGCTTGCTTTTTCACTCCCCTTCCCACCTCTTGTAAGCCTTTGTGCCCTAAAGAAAATTAAATCATAATAGCAATACGACATAAATAAATAAATAAAATAAATAATTCCTTAAAAGAATTTTAAAAGCAAAATCCAAATCAGAAAAAATTGTAATGTCAATATAGACATTCATACAAAGAAGGGCACTTACTATTAATATAAAGTTTAGCAGATAAATATAAATTGATCACCTATATAACTTCTGTGAAGATGAAGAACTGGAATATTATACAGGCCCCACAGGCTCCTGGGTGTACCATTCTGACCCCAAGTCTCTCCATCCTCACAAGGCTCATCTCTGTGACTATCATTCCCTTGGTCTTCTTTATAGTTTGACCACCTGTGCGTATTTCATAAAAAATGTAGTTAGATGTTGTCTATTTTTGGACATTACATAGAAAGAAGTATACTACATACATTCTTTTTGTGTCTCACTTCTTTCAATAAGCAGTGTGTTTGTAAGACCCATTTGTGTTGCTGCTCACAGCCATAATTCATCTAGTTTCATTGTCTAACACACATTTATGGACATACTGAAATCTGTCTAATGTATTGAATATACGATGGTCATTACCCAAATTCCTGTTGTATTTTTATTAACAGTTGAATTTGCTGCCCCCTGGTGTCTTTGACAGCTATAGCATCATCATACATACTCCCCTCCAAACCAGCTGAAGTCTCACCGTGCCTGTCTGCTCACACCACAGTTAAGCATTTAGGAAACACTCCCGAGGGGAGGCTTTTGTTCTTTTTCTTTTCTTTTTTTTTTTGGAGAGGTTTTTGCTATAGAGCGCGTGCGCTCTCCAGAGAGACCGAAAGTGAGAAATCACCGCAATCCCTTCTCCTCCATTCTCCTCTGGGGATCTTGGGCATAGAGGCACATGTGCCCGGCGTGAGTTTAAGCCACCGGGTATGGGACTTGAACAGCAGTCGACTACATGGGAGTCTAGGGACATAGGCATTATGCCTGCTACTGGTCCTGAAGGCTTTTGTTAGCAACACCAAGTTGAGCTCTATCAGGCTCTGCTGAGGTTGGAGTCGTTAGAACAGGAAGAAATCAGGCATACGGTACTGAGATACAGTTGGGGGAAGCTAACTGTTAGGTTTGATTTGGGAGCAGCAGCGGAGTCAGAGGCGGCAAAGACGAAGGGTTTAATAAAACCAGCACAATTTATTCTGCAAAAGCTCTCAGGTGAGGTCCTTCAGCCTGGTCAGAGCAGGGTGGGTGCTGCTTGTTCTTTTTTTTTTTTTTTTTTTTGTGGTGCTTTTCCG
>NW_006160028.1:5068935-5070355 GCF_000334495.1 Tupaia belangeri chinensis | reverse complement strand
GGACACACACACACACACACACACACACACACACACGCGCCCGGCGTGAATTTAAGCCACCCGGTCGGGACTAAAACTGTGGTCAACTACATGGGAGTCCAGCAACATAGCCATTAAGCTAACTGCTGGTCCCGCTGCTCATTCTTAAAGGGCCGTTGTCCAATAGGTGATCACCATGGGTCCTTGTCTGGCCAATGAAGTTCGCTATTTCTGTTCAACATTGGCAGGCGCGCCAAATGCTGAAGGGCACGAAAGTCCATTGTTGGTGGTAGGCCAAGTATGGACAACAGGGAAGTTCCTGCTGGCGGGAATGTTTCCGCCATGTTTCTTTTCCCTTTCCCCAGACCTTACACTAAGGTCCCTAATAAAATGTTTTCCAAAAAGATAATTTTTACACTGTCATTGATTCAGATGCCAGGCTAACAAGATTCACGTGAATGGATGTGTTCCAGCATGCTCAAGGAGGTCTCCGGCTGTGAACCCTTAACCTTCCCATGCCAGTCAGTCTTGCAGAACATCCTGTTTTACCACTGGGCCACCATCCCCTTCCCCATTTATTTTTAATATATGTAGTTATGCATCTTTTCTCTTCAGATGAAAAGTGTTCATCTCTGTAGGTTTCTGTCCTTTATTTATTTATTTTTTTGCTTTGTTTTAGTTAAGAGGCTATCTGGACCTCACTCTAGAATAGCTTCAGAGGTCATTCTCGTTAACTTAGCACCATAGTTGGCCATGGGTTGCTGCTTCATCTCTTATTCATTTAGCAGACCTACTGAGAAGCATTTAGGCTGTTTCTGATTTTTGACTACTAGCAATGACGTTGCACAATACAAAATAGCTATTTTTGCCAATGTATTTTAGGTATAGATTTCTACATACAGGTTTGCTGGGCTAAAGGGAAATGGGTGTATTATTTTGTTAGGCTTTGTTTTTCTGTTTTAAAATCTAGACGTATTGTTACAGTTTACACACATTCAAAAGCTACTTTAAGAACCGCTGAGGCATAAATTAATTTTAACTTTATTATAATAATGCTTCCTGAAGCACTAAGTAAAATACATGTATGATTATAGTATGTCTATTTTTTTTTTTTTTAGAGGTTTTCGCTATAGGGCGCGTGCACTCGCCAGACAGACAGAGAGAGACATAGAGACAGAAAGCGAGAAATCACCCCCCAGGGGGGTTTGGTCACGCCGCAATCCCTTCTCCTCCATTCTCCTCTCAGGATCTTGGGCACGCACGCACACACGCCCGATGTGAGTTCTAAGCCACCGGGTCCAGGACACGAACGGCGGTCGACTACGTGGGAGGCCAGCGACATAGCCATTACGCTAACTGCTGGCTCCCAATACATCTATGTTTTATAAGACTCTGTTGTGGAGATTAATATCGATCAGGGAGGGACAGACTTCCTTCTTTC